>NC_041382.1:410177707-410202526 GCF_002162155.2 Triticum dicoccoides
GAAGAAGAAGAAGAAGAAGAAGAAGAAGAAGAAGAAGAAGAAGAAGAAGAAGAAGAAGAAGAAGAAGAAGAAGAAGAAGAAGAAGAAGAAGAAGAAGAAGAAGAAGAAGAAGAAAAGGTTGCACCAGCAGGAGGGCATTATGGATGGATGAACTATTTCCTCTCTTGTAAAAAAATTATTCCCTCTCGGTGTATATTGATATAGATGGACTATTTCAATGGTGTGCATGTCTCTGGAACAGAGTAGTAGCGTGGGTCCGCTTGACTATAAGGAACTATTTATCCGCATATATAGCTTTCTCTGCTACTCCTTCCAGTGATCGGTATGCAGTGCATGTGTCCGTAGACATGACAGCTTGTGTGCATGACATGTGGGCCACCTAAAATGCGGCGAGCATCAAGTTTCTACCACAGCCACCCGCGATTCCCACGACGCCGCTCGAACCCATGAAACCACACGTCCCCCAACCTGCGGCTCACCCCTCTTGGCCCCACTGCCCCTCTGCCTACGGGAGCATTACATGTGGACGAGTCACCTATCGGGTCCACATGTTATTGACTCAAACGTAGGTGTAGTAAGGCGCTGAAGATCAGTCCCGACGGCCCTGAGAGGGAAATGTAACTCCTGCGCCAGGGCTTGTGGTGCTCCCGCAGCACGAACTCGTGCCAAACTCGAGATTTGTTTCTTTACTATACATGCACACAATGATTTAATGGACATTGTAATCTCAACATGTGATGGGGAGCTCTAAATTTGAATTTGAAACTTATAAAACGAAAAGATTCAAAACAAATAAACTGGGAGAGAGGGAGTATATCGTAGGATGTGTCCAATACAAAATAAGTCCCCTGGTTTGTCACTGCGAAGATGCGGTTAGAAAGGAGCACCGCGTCTTCCTACTCGTACGGCAACAAATCAGCCGCAGACAGCATGGTCCGCCTTTGACCGCCATGTGCAAGGTTCGTGCTATCTTATTCAATCTCACTGTGGTTCCATCGTACCAATTCATGCGGTGGCCCGTTGCATGGCTGATGCCAATGTTGGACAAAGGTTCTACGGGAACGGTGTCACTGTTGTAAATGTTGTCCAAATTGATGTTGGTACCCTCCTATACATATGCAAGCCAATCTCCACTCGCACCGAGCCTAACCTGTGAAACAGTGGGCAGGGGGAGAATTAGGAAATGGACACGGAAGTAATCTTTAGAATGCATTTACTAGATGATCAAACTCATCTTACCTGCTCATCAGAGGAAATCCGAGTGCCCCTCAACGTCGGCATCTCAAGGGGCGTCAACTTGCAACTACGGCCACGCCGCGCTAGAGAGACCCCCAAGGAAACATCCTCGTGCATTCCATGGAACATCAAGATGCATTTGTATGGGTAGTTTATCTTGTGAGAGAAAAGGATGAACGAGGGAAGGCCTCTAGAGATAGAGATGGACACTACTACTACCAATGTGCTGGCCCGTGCGTTGCAATGGATCCAAAGTAGTAGGATAATACTTGTTCACATGCTTGAAATATAAACACTCTAGTTTTGATATACATGTGTCAGCAGACATGACAGCTTGTCCATGGAAGTTGAACCATGGCGACAAGCACGTTTCTTGTTTCTACCACTGCCACACCCACACGCGATTCCCATGACGCCGCTCCAACCCATGGCACGACATCCCCCGACGTGGACATGGATCCTCTGACATGGCTATCACTGCCTTGCCCTGCCTTTCCCTCGTTGACAGGTGGGACCCACGCCTAAAATGCGGCGAGCATCAAGTTTCTACCACAGCCACCCGCGATTCCCACGATGCCGCTCGAACCCATGAAACCACACGTCCCCCGACCTGCGGCTCACCCCTCTTGGCCCCACTGCCCCTCTGCCTGCGGGAGCATTACATGTGGACGAGTCACCTATCGGGTCCACATGTTATTGACTCAAACATAGGTGTAGTAAGGCGCTGAAGCTCAGTCCCGACGGCCCTAAGAGGGAAATGTAACACCTGCGCTAGGGCTTGTGGTGCTCCCGCAGCACACACTCGTGCCAAACTCGAGATTTGTTTCTTTACTATACATGCACGCAACGATTTAATGGACATTGTAATCTCAACATGTGATGGGGAGCTCTAAATTTGAATTTGAAACTTATAAAATGAAAAGATTCAAAACAAATAAACTGGGAGATAGGGAGTATATCGTAGGATGTGTCCAATACAAAATAAGTCCCCTGGTTTGTCACCGTGAAGATGCGGTTAGAAAGGAGCACAGCGTCTTCCTACTCGTATGGCAACAAATCGGCCGCAGACAGCATGGTCCGCCTTTGACCGCCATGTGCAAGGTTCGTGCTATCTTATTCAATCTCACCGTGGTTCCATCGTACCAATTCATGTGGTGGCTCGTTGCATGGCTGATGCCAATGTTGGACAAAGGTTCTACGGGAACGGTGTCACCATTGTAAATGTTGTCCAAATTGATGTTGGTACCCTCCTGTACATATGCAAGCCAATCTCCACTCGCACCGAGCCTAACCTGTGAAACAGTGGGCAGGGGGAGAATTAGGAAATGGACACGGAAGTAGTCTTTAGAATGCATTTACTACGTGATCAAACTCATCTTACCTGCTCATCGGAGGAAATCTGAGTGCCCCTCAACGTCGGCATCTCAAGGGGCGTCAACTTGCAACTACGGCCATGCCGTGCTGGAGAGACCCCCAAGGAAACATCATCGTGCGTTCCATGGAACATCAAGATGCATTTGTATGAGTAGTTTATCTTGTGAGAGAAAAGGATGAATGAGGGAAGGCCTCTAGAGATAGAGATGGACACTACTACTACCAATGTGCTGGCCCGTGCGTTGCAATGGATCCAAAGTAGTAGAATAATACTTGTTCACATGCTTGAAATATAAACACTCTAGTTTTGATATACATGTGTCAGCAGACATGACAGCTTGTCCATGGAAGTTGAACCCTGGCGACCATCACGTTTCTTGTTTCTACCACTGCCACACCCACATGCGATTCCCACGACGCCGCTCCAACCCATGGCACGACGTCCCCCGACGTGGACATGGATCCTCTGACATGGCTATCACTGCCTTGCCCTGCCTTTCCCTCGCTGACAGGTGGGACCCACACTTATGGGTCCCACATGTCAGTGACAGAATGGTAGGATTGTTCGCGTCAGGGGATCCTCATCCCCCCGACGTGCCCCTCATCCCTCTCGGCCCCACCGCTCCTCTACCTTTGTGTGCATGACATGCGGGCCAGCTGAACTGCGGCAACCATCAACTTTCTACCACAGACACACCCGATTGGACGCGCTTTGCCTGCTCCGCTGCAGTGCTCCGATCCATACTCCCGCACCATCAAATTTTCATCCAGCGGCTGTGACACATTTCGTCACGGGCATCAATCCTTAGCTGGAGTACTTATGTACTCCCTCTGGTCCTTTTTACTCTGCACACTGGATTTGCCGAAAGTCAAACTTTGCTAAGTTTGACCAAATTTATATTAGAAATTATTAGCATCTATAATATCTAATAAATATAATATAACAATATATTCCAAGATGAATCTAATGATATTGGTGTTGTTATGTGAATGTCTATAAATTTTTATATAAAGTTGGTCAAAGTTGGATGAGATTGACTTCAGACAAACCTAATATGCAGAGTAAAAAGGACTGGAGGGAGTACTACAGGTAGTACCCGCCGATGTGGCCATCTACGCCTCGTAACGCCCCGACGCCCAACTGTGGCACCCTTGCCACGACCACGCCACCACCGGCCGGTTCATCTCGAACGAGTGAGTCGCGAACCACGCCACCACCATGAGAATGACATGTGGGCCAGCCGCATTTAAGGTCCGCATGTCATTGACTCATAGGCCGGGCACTAAGCCACTGAAGTTCGGTCCCGTGGGCCCCGAGAGGGAAATGTAACTCCTGCGGTAGCCTTGTGGTGCTCCCGCGGTACGAGCTCGTGCCAAAACTGGAATTTGTTTCTTACTACTACCAACTAGTACTAGTAAGGTACACGTGCATTGCACGCATGAGATTCTGGTGGTTTGTGCATTATGCTTCTACATGTGGAGCTTTCTGGATTCTAACATGTGGCAAAATCTGGTGGAATGTAAGGTTAGGCAAGTTTGATTAACTTAGGTGAGTGTTTGGTTCAAGCCACACTAAGGCCCCACATGACATACACACAAAAAATGTGGCAAGATTCCCTTAGGCTTGCCAACTTGTTTCTCTCGTTTTGAAGTACTAATAACTTTGCCTAAGCTTAGTTGTGGCAAAGTTAGGGTCTGTTTGATTCAAAGGATTTCCATAGGATCTTTGAAGGATTAGAATCCTTAGGAATTTTTCCTACGTTGGTCGTTTGATTCGTAGGATTGAATCATGTAGAATATTTTCCTAAGGATTCATTTGTACTACGTTTCACAGGAATTCTAACATGCACTCCAACCTCTTGAAATAAATCCTTTGTTTTTCATGTGACACAATCAAACAAACTCAAATCCTATAGGGATCCAATGAACATGCCATTCGAATCCTACTTTTTTCCTATTCCTGTGTTTCTGCAATCCTATGAATCAAAGAGGCTCTTAATCATGAATTAAGTTCAACCATGGAGTCTTCTAGATTATACATGTGGCAGAATCTGGTGGATGATATCCAACGGCCAGTAGTGCTCGGATTTGCCATCTTTGTACCATCGGATTGGCTTCATCCAACGACCAACTTTCAAAGTTTTTCACACACTATATAGGGGGTATAGATATAGATGTGCCGGTCCGTTGCAATGGATCCAAAGTATATATATATATATATTTAGTGGAGTGCACTCTAAACACATTATCTATTTATTTTTCTCTAACCTTCCGTAGCCATGCAACCAAGCCACATAAGCTTCATGGGTGCCCCCCACATCATATTATTCATACTACATTGATTGAAAAAAAAGATAAATCACCCAAAACAAGATCTTCCCATTTTTTTGTTCCTATGATGTTGTGTCGTGCACGTACCTACTAGTTGTATAGTGGTAGTACTAGTAATACAGTATTAGGAGTACCAACTTGGTACTAGTAGGAGTAGTACTAGTACAGAATGCTCCTACTCTATCAACGAGCCCCATCTGACACCAAATTTCTTGGCTTTCGTGCTACAGCTAGATCTTCCCCTCGTTTTTGTTTTCCAACCCGGCGGTGGGTGGGGTGTCGGTTTGCTCAACGGCGGTCCCACATGAAAGTGAAAATGCTAGGCAACACGCCTTCCCTAAGCTATGTGTCGTACCGGACGGGCCGTGTTGTACTCCTGATTCCCGGGCGTGTGGTGGTGCGACGCGAACACGGCAGGCCTTTTCCTTTTACCAGCAATGTGCACGTGCATTGCGACGGATCCAAAGTAGTAGAATAGTAGTATTTGCTCACAAACTTGAAAGAAATCACTGTTGTTTTGATATACTCCGAATATATTACTCCCTCCGTACCTAAATATTTGTCTTTTTTGAGATTTCAAATGGATTATCACATACGGATTATATAGACATATTCTAGTGTTTCTAGCAAGATGCCCGCGCGTTGCACGAAGTTGATGGAAAAGGTAAGCACAACTTATAAATTGACGGATGGAGTACTAGTTACAGTGATGCATATAATTTAGCAAAGGGATCGCACATGTCGGTATTGACTGGAATGAGAATGGAACAGCACAATAAGAATTAAGGCCACGATGATGCGATCACAGTGGTGGTTACAGAAGGCAAGAAGAAAGATGGATCCACGAACATACGACCTCCTCCTCCTCAACTTAGTGCGTCGGACCACCGACCGGCGGCTAAGGAGCGGCGGCTTTTGTGGCGAGGTCGAGGTGCTTCTCAGCAAAGGCATCCAAGGCTTCCAGCCGGTTGAGGAAGGCCAACGTCGTAGCGTCCTCACTGGCCTTGTAGATACCTATGTACATGATTTCCTCGTACATGTGAATGTGTAGGTCGACGAATTCTTGCAGGGCGAGGCGCCTCGCGGCGAGCGCGACTTCTAGGTGGACATTCTTCGTGGCGTCGGCGGGCAGTCGCAGGGCCACCAGTGCTTGAAAGAGGTTCCGGCCATGGAGGCCGATTAGGGTGGTAGGCAATGAGGAGCCCGGGCGCGCGGGCTGGAGGAGTACGGCGATGTCGTCCGCGAGCTTCTTGAGGACGGTGAACTTGTTGCTGGTGGCAACGATCATCTGGCCCAACTAAGAGTCGTAGTTGGCGTCGAAGGCGGCCATCCACCGGCCGGTCTCCAACACCATCTGGAGACGATCCTCAGTACCATGTCGCAGGCCGGCGTCGTGGACCATCTAGCGCAGCCGCTGGCCGCTCACGAGCATCGCCGCCATGGGTCTGGAGTGAGCTCTTTTGCGCTTAGTGTAGGTGCTTAGGCAAATGCTTAGGTGCGTACGATGTGGTAGATGCATTGGAATGGAGGGGCGCCTTTACATGAGGGCAATCAGGGCAAACTGCGTTGCATTCACATCGTGCAACCTCTTTTCCCGGACCTCCTCCCATTACTTCCCTCATGCATTAATTGAAGTAGGATGCATTGGCCTTTCAACATATCGGGAACCGCTACTCCCTCCCCGTCTGCATTAAAGCCGTATCGAGAACTGCGCCGCCCGCTATCAAGTCGAATACTCCCTCCGTCTAGGTGAGTATTAAGTCATCTTACAAAAACCAAATAGTAAACACATAGGCATGGTGCATTAACTCTCACGTTGTTTCTTATTTTTTGACATAAATAGAGGAATCAACCAAGAAGAGATGTGGGGCTTGTATGCTTTTAATGACTTGAGACTATCAAACATGACATGCAGTGGTCAGTTCGTTGCACAAGAACAAATACAACCCACGTCAGCACACACGCATCTTATATAGCATCACATCCAATGGCTATAAAAGATGAATGAGACCAAATTATATCTCATCTAGATGAGTTCTAGCAAAACTGTATTAATAATACTTAGTACTCCTGCGCCATGTATCATATATTAGTATCATGTAGTACTTTATTTATTTATGAGGTATCCAGATGGCACCGCACCGCCAAGAAAAGAGGGTAACATCAAAATTATGGACTACTTTTTTGAGTATGTTGGTAAGGTCCAGTCATAGTCACTTGTTGAAATCTCTAAAAAGACAAATACTCCCTCCGTCCGGAAATACTTGTCATCAAAATGGATAAAAGGAAATGTATCTAGACGTATTTTAGTTTTAGATACATCTCTTTTTATCCATTTTGATGACAAGTATTTTCGGATGGAGGGAGTAGAAAACAGAGTTTGTGATGATGGTGTGCGTGCCATCCTGCAATATAGGCCGTCGGATTTATATCTAATGGATAGGAAAGAAACTATGGCAATTTTGCAAAAATATACCCACATGTCTCTCCACGTTCGCAAATAAGGCCTTCCCTCGTTCAACCTTTTCTCTCACAAGATAAACTACGCATACAAATGCATCTTGAGGTGTCCATAGAATCAAAGAGAGGGATGATGATGTGTGTGTGTGTGCGCGCGCACGCGTGATCGATAAAGAGTGCCATAGAATTTGTGTGTGCCCACGTCAAAGATATAGAGTGGCTAGCCTACTGGAACATGAGATGGGACATGCGCAGTTTGTCTCTGTGGCATGGATACCTACCTGCAGCGCTCGACTATCGGTGTTTGGTGGGGGAAGAGGGAGGCCCAATTAACTATAGACGAACAATGGCTGGTATATGTGTGGAGGAGGAGAGAGGCCTACCTCATGTATTAAGGAGATCGATCTGCCTCATCTATTAAGGGAGATCGATCGGCATCCATGCATATTGCAGGAGAGGAATAAGGTTGGGAGAGAGATAGAGCTAGAGTGTTGGAGGGGGTGGTAGAGGAGTTGCTTCTAACAAATGGTGGGATAGGCTTGCTAGACAAACGGAGGGCACACCCGCAATATCAATAAGAGAGGAGATGGCTGCTTGTTGTCTGTGCACGTGCGTGTGAGAGACGGGTCAGGAGGCATGCACGAATGATGAGGGGGGAGGATGTGGCTGTGGTAAGCAGACGTAACTACATAGGAAGATCAATTGTCCTTTGTTAGAGAAAGGAGAGACATAACTTGTGAGGTACGTCGATCGATGGGGGGTTAGTTAAAGTCGGTCTAGGTATATGTTGGGAGATCGATCGGTATACATGCATGTGTGTGTTAGAAGCAAATGAGGCATGAGGAGAAGGATAGAGAAAGAGGGATGCATGTAGGAGGTGGTACGAGAGGCATACTATATTGAGGGGGGAGGAGTGTGCGAGTACGAGAACGGTGAAAAGAGTGGTGGGAGTGAGGCATGGACGGTGACAAGAGAAGAGGGGAAGCTTGTGTTTGTGCTAGGCACACCTGGCTAGAGAGGCATATCGATCGATGTGTGCCGTAAAGAAGGAGATGGGGGGCCTACACACACTGTGCGTGAACGACCTAAAGTGAAAAGACGAATTTGTGCGATGGGGCTAGAGAATGCTGAGGGAGGGTGAGAGGGATGCGGGCGTGTGCATGCACAAGAGAAAGTTAGCGTTAGCTACAAAGATAAGAGGGTTGTGTGGGTGTAAAAGACGAATAGAGATCATATATACTTCATTATAAAAAGCGAATTCGGATATTTGAAGAATTTATCATAGTGTTTCAAACCGACGCATGTGTGAATATATATAACGGTGATACACATGGTGTGGTTATGAACATGTTATACTACATTTAATATATTTTATCTCTACTCTTATAAAAAACGGAGTTGTTGATGATGGTGTGCCGGCCATCCTGCATTATAGGTCGTCCGATTTATATCTAGCGGATAGCAAGGAAACTATGATGGTTGAAGTTGGCAACAATCATGATTGTAGATTATTATTGAAATAGAGAAACGAATTCAAATTTAGTTCGAATTGCAGTGGTAGTATAGACATTTGGAATGCACTAAAATGTTGGTATGAGTAGGTTACATGCATTATACAGCAAGCGAAAAAATTTAATCGGACATAACATGGATTCATACTCCCTCCTTCCATCTATATAGGGCGTAATGAGATTTTTAAGACCGCCTTTGACTATTGACAAGATTAATTGTACATGACATGCACAATGTGAAAATTATATCATTGAAAGAACCTTTCACAGACGAATTTAACGGTGTGCTTTGTGTAAGCTGCATGTCATATATCATTGCTCTAATATTTGGTCAAAGTAGCATCGAAAAACGTATTAGGCCCTATATAGATGGAAGGAGGGAGTAGCTTTGAATAGCATTTGTATAGTAAAACGGGGCAGGACTCTCTCTTTGTGTGGTGTGAATAGTTTTATTTTTTTCGTTTTCTTTTTGGTTGAGGGAAGTGTGAATTGATTTGGTATGTACAAGTACAATATTACTACACGTTAGGCTTGTCCCTAAAATTCAACCCGCGTCTTGTTATATCCCGAAAATTTAGATATCGTGCTCCCAAAACTGGCGCATTCACAACCCGCGCCTTGCTATCCCGAAATTACAACGCGTGCAAAAACTCCCTCCAGCTGCCAAATCCCGACACGCGAAATCCCCCTTCTAACCCTGAGTCGAAAGGGCCGCTAGTTCAAATTGGTGGGGGGTACTTTTGTAACACACCCTACATTTTGGACAAGCACGTCCCTAAGTCATGCTTCACCCCCTCCCATCACCCCCTTTTCGCCATTCGAAATCTCAGGCCGCCATAACCTCTCCGCTCCAGCCGCGAAACCCCACCCTCCTTTGTCCGCCACGTCATCGCTGCCCAGCCGGAGCCTCTTCCCCGATGACGTCGTCCACTGCAACAGCTCGATGTCCCTCGTCCACCTCCCCGGATGAGTATCCGTTGTCCATCTCGCCGTCTCGCTGGTTCAGCCGCCCCGTCCTCCACCTCCAAGGAGCTGCTCCGACGATTGCCTTGTCTATTGTGGCTGCTCCATCCCCACAGCGCCGCCTTAACCTGCTCCACCAGAACCACAGCATCCTCACCGACTCCTCGGACGAAGCCGAGGCCTACTCGGCGCCACCAAAGAGGTTGTACACTCATTGCATCGCACCTTCTCCTTAACTCGACCTCCCGGCGCTGACGGTGCTCCATCTCGCACCCCCATGGAGCGGCTACCTTGAAGCCAGCGCCGCGGGCAACATCTCCACGGTGGCTCTCCCCCAGTGCGAGGCCCCTTCGGCGGCAGCGTCCATACCAGTCGGATCAGCTACTACTGCTCTGGCTCTCGCTCGATCGCTCGCTCGCCCAGCTGCTGCTGCTGCTCTCCCCCTCGCTTGTGCTGTTGCTCTGCTCCGATTAAGCCACACTTCAGTCAACTGAATCGACTTTTGGGTTAGTCAATTTTTAGGGGTTCGGGGGGCTCGCCGGAGTTAAGGAAGAATCACCCGCAGCGGGGATAGGGGCTCGCCAGAGAGATACCCCACTATCTATCTTAGGGTTCAGGGTGGGGGCGGGGGGCCTAGAGGGCTGGCCGGGGTAGCGGTGGCGAGTTGTCTCAGGGCGGCGAGGCGGCGCTAGGGCCGGCGGTTCGGCCGGTGGTGGCTGGCGGCTCAGGGGGTGCAGGTTGAAGATGAACTGCAGGCCCTCCCTAAACTACATGTCAAGTGCCTCTGTGCTACCATTGCGTTCAGTTTTGACAGTAGCATTCAGATTCCATAGTAAATTTTAGTTTCGACAATTAAGTTCAGAGTCAACAGTTTTTACCTCATCTGCTGTAGTCAGGTGGTTTTTGGTGATGTTAATTTTACATCCATTTTACATCATCTATTGGAGATGCTATTAGAATCCCACTTGAGATTGATGATGTATGTCTTGTGCTGCTTCAGCCTTGACGTCTTACGGCTCATCGGAGCTGCTCCAACGATATAACGATCCATCACAACAGAGCAGTGCCCTGGACGCTGTCTACAGATTCCTCAGATCTTCCTCCACACCTCCGACAGCCACCTCTACCTCAACTGCTTTGGCGACCAACCCAATGATGCTGAGGTCGACACGGCTACGGCAAAGAGGTTGTACACTTGTTGCAGCACTTATTACTATACATTCATGTCGATCCATTAGGGCTATTTTGGTTCAACGGAAAAACGTCGATCCACTAGTTCTTACCATCACTCTAAATTTCTACATGCTCTCCTTACATAATCTCACCATATTTTTTTCGTATGCATGTTAGATATTGTACACAGTCATGCTGAACATGTAGAGAAAAAGAGAAGAGTTTTGCATGGCAATACAATGTCATGCAGATATCGCTCCATGGTGGGTTCAATGGCAAACCCTCCCCACCCCTCTCCAGATTGTAATCCAGAGGAAGATATCTGTTCTGAGGCGGATTCAGACGCCGCCGACCACTCCTATTTACCCCCCAAGGTGTTTGCCCTACCTTGGCATGATGATGTTAGTCATATCATGCATATGTTGCCTTGCAGTGCCTACTTTTGACATCATATATGTCATCTGCTTAGTTTAGACATGTTCTGTAATGCCACATGTTTAGTTTCTATATCATATATGGGAATTATGCAGTCTCATGTCTTTTAGCCAGCCATAATATATGTGAAATGTGCAATGCCATCCTGTTTAACCAGGCATCATATATTTGAATGATATCTTGCCCATCCTTTTCTTCATTACATTTCCATTTGTTGACAATGTTTGTACATTAAACTACTCTTCCTGTGAATCAGCCATTTGGGTGGGAGATGGAAAAATCTGGAGTGAAAACAAGGCCTTCAGAGCAGACAGTGCTACCTGTCGAAGCAGATCTATTGTTGGGTCCAAATAGCTCCTCAGAGATGGATTCAGAGATACATTACCAGTCCTATTCCCCCACTGAGGTGTATGCTCTAACTTGGCACGGTTATACTGCTCATATCATGCATACGGTGTCTTGCATTGCATAGTTTAGACATCATATACACAATATTCAACACGATGTTCTTAGTTCAGACATCATATCGAATGCCCTCTGTTTAGCATATAAATCACATATGTGAATTAAATGGTGCAATCCTGATTACTTAGATAACATGTAGGTGAATTATGTCATGCGATCATGTTTAGTTATTCATCATATCTTTGAATTATGTTATGCTATGCTATCCAGTTTAGATAGGCATCATATATGTGAAATTATGTCATGCTATCCATTTTAGTTAAACAATATACATGTCAACTATTTCATGCCCTCTTTTTTCCACACTATCTATTGCATCTGTCTCTCATACAATGTTTGTACATTCAACTATGTTTCATGTTTATTAGCCATTTGAATTGGAGCGGGTGATGCCAGTATCTAGCGAACTAAAAACACGGTCTTCAAATAAAACAGTGCTACCTCTTGGTGGAGATAACACCCCGGTTGTACATGCACAAGAACCACCCCTACAACACATAACCCAAACTCTCGCAGATTGTACCCCCTACTGCGATGGACAGAGAACCAGCTTCACCCAATCTAACCCCAACCCCAGCCGATAGTAACCCAGTTCCTGTTGACACAGCACCATCTCCACCACAGAGCTCCCAAACAAGAGCAGTTAGTAAGGCAGATCCAGTGCCCAAAGGGCCAGTACTATCATGGTGAACCCCAACTCCACCAGCTAGTACGCCTATTCCTGAGGAAGCACAACCAGCTAGTCGTAGTTTAGCATCTATCGCATTTGATGTTGTTAAATCGTATGTGTGTATCTTCCCATCTTGGAAATATTATACTAAAGATGATGGAAAATGCCAGTTGCAGGTGTTTGTCCAGGAGTTATGTGTAAGTAATGTTATTCATGGAAATTACTTTGCTTCGTCCCATACATCCTACCTCCATGATGGTTATAATACAGCAAATTTTCCCATTTTTCTCTATAGAGAAGGACCGATTTGGAAACTCGGGATGAGGTAACCTGTGCTAATACCTTCGCTATCTTCAAGAATGCTTGGTGGCAGTATCGGAATTACCTGAAGAAAACGTACTTCACCGGCAAACAAACTCATCAAATTCCCTTACATTCTCCTGAGACACATTTACTAGACGATGACTGGGAATACCTTGTTCTGTACTGGACCCGAACCAAGAATGTGGTAAGGTCTATGAGCTCATTTTCTATTTTTAAGTATTATATTCTTGCGTCTTACTGTACTCTGTTCATGTAGAACAAGTGCCTAAACCTGAAGAACAATTGTTCTAATTTAAGATTACATTGCTATCATAGTTCAAAAAAGTGCTAGGCGTTAATTGTGCATTTTGCCACCGCCTTGCGCTTTACTGACCAAAGCGCATGCTCATGCGCAGTTATGCACAGATTATGTGTAGTTACGCGCAATGCGTTTTGCCAACGCCTAGAGCCTAGGCGCGCTTAAGCGCGCCTTTTTTAACTATGATTGCTTTGCTCTTGTATCACTGTATTTACTCATACAAACTTATTTTTAAATTGAAGGATCCAATCGAAACTCCAATGGCACAGCAGGTATGTTCACGCATGTTTCTTTAACAGGTTTGCTCTTATCAATAGCTCTGTTGATTTCAATTTCAATTGTGTATACAGTTGACTTTCATATCATGCACATTACTAGCATCACAATAGAGCCAATAGTGTTGTTGTACATGTAGACCCGTGGTACCCATCTGAAATCTTGTTGTGTCGTGTAGTTTCCCACGCTTTGTATTCTTTCACTGCTGCTTTGTCTTGAACTGATATGATTTGAACCGTGTCTCTATTTTGATTTGGCAAGACAATGCAGTGACCATAGGACATACATATTATTTGTTTGATGCTTTTATTATTTACTAGTACTTGGCAATAGAAGACTTGGTAGTTTAATCCTGTCCACCTTACTAATGAACTGGTTCATCGAAATGAGTTTCATATACTAGTACATGCTAAACTTGTTATGTGTCTGCTTGTTTCTTCTTTTAGAATGCTGACAGAATATTGCGGAAGAGTGCCTTATTAAGCAATGGTAAAGGAAGTAATGCAGATAAGGTTCAGGATAGTGACACATCCTTGTTGGTCTCCAACAAAGCTAATAAAACAGCTAAGGAAGACTATCTTGAAGACAGCGAGACAATCCCAAAGTCCTGTATTGGTTTAGTGTTCGAGTTACTGGCCACTACCGCTTGCACAAGCTATTCAAACTCACTGTCTGAATCAGTTTGGTTTCTTGAGTCTCAACTACAAGCTGAAAGACATCGATCAGCTGTGCTGCGACAGGAAGCGAAGGACTGCGGAAGTCCCTGGAGCATTAAGATGCATACTTTCTGGTGCAACAACAAGCGTTGGAGGATTTTAGTGCCAAACAGGACAAAGCTAATCAGCTTGCTAAGCTTATTGCCAGCATGGTTTGATACCCAGCATAACGTTTCTTGAGCTCTTCTGAAGTTCTTTCAGTTATGCTCTTGTTTTGCGGTCGCGTTTATTTGCACTGGTGGCCAATTTTGACGGCCAGTGTATGTAATGTGCTGCTTTGTTCCCTATATTTGCACTGGTGGTGAACTTTGATGCCCAGTGGATGTAATATGTGTAATAGCGGTAATAGGCTAGCGTTAATTGCTTGCTTATTTATATCCTTATTGTCTTGTTTAGTTGTTTGCTTGTAGTCACTACAGTTCTTTTTCTATTTTTTCTAGTGGCCACAATAGCCTATTTTCGGTAACTAGGCCAAAATAATCATGGGCCTTCTACGGGTCGTATGATCCATGGGCCTTTGTCCGGCCGTATGATCCATCGGCCTTCTATACGGGCCTTAGGGTCCATGGGCCTTCTACGGGCCGTAGGGTCCATGGGCCTTCTATGGGGCGTACGATCCATGGGCCTTCTACGGGTCGTACTATCCATGGGCCTCATATGGGTCGAAGGATCCATGGGCCTTCTACGGGGCGTATCATCATTTCGCCAATCATGGGCCATACTATTCGTGGACCATAACGGGCCATTGATAGGCCATATCTGATAACTCTATGAAAACATCCCAACGGGTTTTTTACATGAAAATGGCCCAACGTATTAATGGTCCGCAAATGGGCCGACTGTAACGACGGGCTGAATTTGGCCCACAAGCAGAAAATGACTGTAACGGGCCGTATGTAACCAAATGCTACAAATGAGCCCAAGAATCAATGGGCCCTGAGAAGGCTGAAAGATAACTTGGGCTGGAAATGGCCCAATGGAATAACGGGCCGTTAATGGGTATAAAGTGATACACTATTCATTACGGGCCAGTTTCACCACGGGCCGTTAATGGGCCAAGAGTTACAAAGGTCCTCATATGGGTCGAAAGAAGTCATGGGCCACACATGGGCCGGAAGTTAAAACAGGCTGAATCATATTGGACGGCCCAGATGACGCTACTGGGCCTAATTTGGAAAGGGCGTAACGGGCCCTGGGTTAGCGGGCTATAAATGGGCTATATGCGAACAGGCCGTTAACAGGCTTTCCATGGGCCGGCCCGCCACCTTTTGACCAAGTCAAACGGGCCGGCCTTTTCACAGGAATGGGCCTCTGTTGGGCCGTGCCATGTGTCGCCGTATCATAGGCGCCTTTGGTCCAATGAGCGGATGACATATGTACCAATGGTGAGCCGACACGTGTTTCCTCCAGCCAATGATGATTTTACACGTGGAAAATCCCCATTGGTCGGGGCTGTTAACGGGTTATCGGATCCAAAACCCGACCCGATAGCTTAACGGTGTTCCATTATGGTGGATGCCATGTGTCGGTCACCCTTGACGAAAGCACTTCTGTGACGCGCGATTTATCGTCATGGAAGTGGACACTTCCGTGATGATAATTTTGGTAATGTCATGGAACACTTCTACGACAGCACAGGTATGACTATCTTGATTCTGTCATAAATTTGTCATGGATGTACATGCATGACAAAAAACGCGGCCTACTGTGACAAACACGTATCATCATGGAAGTGTATTTTTTTTGTAGTGCAAACACCCTGCCACCGTTACTCGGCCGCAAACATTGAGATACCTGGTTTTTAAATTCTAGTAAATCCAAAACTCGTCTGAAATTCATGAAACTTGGCATGCTATCATGGAGTGGCATCAACATGTTGTGGTAATTTTTTGTCCCATTTAGGGCAGGTTCGGGTATCTGCTTCTCACAAACCAGAGCTTCTCACAACAAGCATGATGGTTTCGCTAAGGAACGTCCCACCTTTGGGGATGAAACGATATCCATTGCCTCTTATTGCTTTCAAAAAAATTCTCGTGTCAACATAGAACAAAAGGAGTGTTGTGTTATTTTTTGTGATTTTTCAGGATTTGTTTGGACATTTTTATGCATTAAGTAAGTTTTCAATGCATTTATGTGCATAATTCAAATTTGAACTACATGAACATGCTCCAGTGCATATAAATTGGTTGAAAAAACAAACATTTGTCCTTGGGTGCATTCTTAGGTCCCATGTAAGAAATGGGAATGAATGTCAAACACCCTGTCGCCGTCACTCGGCCGCAAACATTGAGATACCAGGTTTTTAAATTCTAGTAAATCCAAAACTCATCTGAAATTCATGAAACATGGCATGCTATCATGGAGCGGCATCAACATGTCGTGGTAAAAAAATTTGTCCCATTTGGGGCAGGTTTGGGTATATGCTTCTTACAAACCAGAGCTTCTCACAACAAGCATGATGGTTCCATGAGGGAACGTCCCACCTTTGGGGACGAAACGATATTCATTGCCTCTTATTACTTCCAAAAAATTCTCGTGTCAACATAGAACAACAAGAGTGTTGTGTCAATTTTCATGATTTTTCGGGGTTCGTTTGGACATTTTTATGCATTAAGTGAGTTCCCAATGCATTTCTGTGCATAATTCAAATTTGAACTTCATGCACAAGCTCCAGTGCATATAAATTGGTTGAAAAATCAAATCTTTGTCCTTAGGAGCATGCTTAGGTCCCATGCAAGAAATGGGAATGAATGTCAAACACCCTGCCACTGTCATTTGGCCGCAAACATTGAGATACCTGGTTTTTAAATTCTAGTAAATCCAAAACTCATCTGAAATTCATGAAACATGGCATGCTATCATGGAGCGGCATCAACATGTCGTGGTAAAAAAATTTGTCCCATTTGGGGCAGGTTTGGGTATATGCTTCTTACAAACCAGAGCTTCTCACAACAAGCATGATGGTTCCATGAGGGAACGTCCCACCTTTGGGGACGAAACGATATTCATTGCCTCTTATTACTTCCAAAAAATTCTCGTGTCAACATAGAACAACAAGAGTGTTGTGTCAATTTTCGTGATTTTTTGGGGTTCGTTTGGACATTTTTATGCATTAAGTGAGCTCCCAATGCATTTCTATGCATAATTCAAATTTGAACTTCATGCACAAGCTCCAGTGCATATAAATTGGTTGAAAAATCAAATCTTTGTCCTTGGGTGCATGCTTAGGTCCAATGCAAGAAATGGGAATGAATTTCAAACACTAGGGCACCGTTGATTGCCGGCAAAACATTGAGATACTTTGTTTTTAAATTCTAGTACCAAAACTCGTCTGAAATTCATGAAACTTGGCATGCTATCATGGAATGGCACCCGACATGCCGTGGTATTTTTCGTGTCCATTTTGAGAGAAGGCGCACTCGAATAACAGCCAACAAAGGCATTTTGAAAAAATAGCTGCCACTTTAATATCTCAAACGTTTGTATAATTCAAACCGTGTGCATTCAGTTAACCATTCACATGACGCCATGTGTCTTGGTTTTAATGGCTATAGGTTTTAATGGCTCCTGATCGCAAACATTTTAGATAGAACACCCGTATGCAAAGTGAGAGCAGGATTGTGCATCTCTTGAACACCTTGTAACACAGCGATTTGTCAAAATATGAAGCTAAAAATCACTAGCAGTATCTAATTTTTGCAACTAAAATTCAGTAATTAAGCATAGATGGAGGCGAGGAGGCGTGTTCAGCTGGGCATGCAGCGGGCGGCACGGTACTATTCGCTTTGACGGTGGGCGGCACAGTTCCCAATATGGCTTTAATGCAAATGAGGGAGAGGGTAGCGGTTCCCGAAATGTTGAACCGCCAATTATGCATCCTCTCCTTCAATTAGCATCGTGTGAATGCATGAGGGAATTAATGGGAGGAGGACCGGGAAAAGTGGCAGCACGATGTGAATGCAACACAGTTTGCACTCATATAAAGGTGCCCCTCCATTCCAATGCATCTACCACATCGTACGCACCTAAGCATTTGCCTTAGCACCTACACTAATAAGCGCAAAAGTGCTCACTCCATACCCATGGCGGCGATGCGCGTGAGCAGCCAGCGGCTATGCCAGATGGTCCACGACGCCGGCCTGCGGCATGGCACTGTGGATCGTCTCCAGATGGTGTTGGCGACCGACTGGTGGATGGCCGTCGTCGACGCCAGCTACGACTCTCAGTTGGACTAGATGATCGTTTGCACCACCAACAGGTTCATCGTCGTCAAGAAGCTCGCGGACAACATCGCCGTACTCCTCCAGCCTGCACGCCCGAGCTCCTCATTGCCTGCCACCCTAATCGGCCTCCATGGTCGGAACCTCTTTCAAGCACTGGTGGCCCTGCGACCGCCCGCCGACGCCACGAAGAATGTCCACCTGGAGATCGTGCTCGCCGCGAGGCGCCTCGCCCTACAAGAAACTGTAGACCTACACATCCTTGTGTACGAGCAAATCGTGTGCATAAGTATCTACAAGGCTAGTGAGGATGCTATGACGTTGGCCATCCTTAACCGGCTGGAAGCCCTGGATGCCTTTGCTGAGAAGCACCTTGACCTCACCATAAAAGATGCCGCTCCTTAGCCGTTGGTCGGTGGCCCGGCCGGTGCCCTGAGTTGAGGAGGAGGAGGTCGTACGTTGATGGATGCATCTTTCTTCTTGCCTCCTATAACCACCACTGAGATCGAATCATCGTGGCCTTAATTCTTATTTTGCTATTGCATTCTCCTTCCAGTCAATATAGACATGTGCGATCCCTTTTCAAAAATTTCCTACGAACACACAAGATCATGGTGATGCGTAGCAAGAATAAGGAAGAGTATCGTCCACCTACCCTCGTAGACCGTAAGCGGAAGAGTTATGAGAACGCGGTTGATTTAGTCGAACGTCTTCACGATCCGACCGATCCAAGTACCGAACGCACGGCACCTCCGAGTTCAGCACACGTTCAGCTCGATGACGTCCCACGAACTCTGATCCAGCAGAGCTTCACGGGAGAGTTTCGTCAGCACGATGGTGTGTTGACGGTGATGATGTTGCTACCGACGCAGGGCTTCGCCTAAGCACCACTACGATATGATCGAGGTGGATTATGGTGGAGGGGGCACCGCACACGGCTAAGGGATCAATGATCAACTTGTGTGTCTAGAGGTGCCCCCTGCCCCAGTATATAAAGGAGCAAGGGGGAGGCCGACCGGCCCTCTATGGCGCGCCAGGAGGAGTCCTCCTAGTAGGAGTAGGACTCCCCTCTTTCCTACTCCTACTAGGAGGGGGAAAGGAAGGGGAGAGGAAGAAGGAATGGGGGGCGCCGCCCCCCTCTTCTAGTCCAATTCTGACCAGAGGGGGAGGGGCGCGCGGCCTTCCCTAGGCCAGCCCTCTCTCTCTCTCCACTAAGGCCCATTATTTCTCCCGGGGGGGTTACGGTAACCCTCCGGCACTCCGGTTTTCTCCGAAATCACCCGGAACACTTCCAGTGTCCGAATATAGTCGTCCAATATATCGATCTTTATGTCTCGGCCATTTCGAGACTCCTCGTCATGTCTGTGATCATATCCGGGACTCCTAACTACCTTCGGAACTTCAAAAATCAAAAACTCATAATACCGATTGTCACCGGACTTTAAGCGTGCGGACCCTACGGGTTCGAGAACTATGTAGACATGACCGAGACACATCTCCGGTCAATAACCAATAGTGGAACCTAGATGTTCATATTGGCTCCCACATATTCTACGAAGATCTTTATCGGTCAAACTGCATAACAGCATACGTTGTTCCCTTTGTCATCGGTATGTTACTTGCCCGAGATTCGATCGTCGGTATCTCAATACCTAGTTCAATCTCGTTACCGGCAAGTCTCTTTACTCGTTATGTAATGCATAATCCCGCAACTAACTCATTAGTTACAATGCTTGCAAGGTTTATTGTGATGTGCATTACCGAGTGGGCCCAGAGATACCTCTTTGACAATCGGAGTGACAAATCCTAATCTTGATCTATGTCAACTCAACAATTACCATCAGAGACACCTGTAGAGCACCTTTATAATCACCCAGTTACGTTGTGACGTTTGGTAGCACATAAAGTGTTCCTACGGTAATCGGGAGTTACATAATCTCATGGTCATAGGAACATGTATCAGTCATGAAGAAAGCAATAGCAGTAAACTAAAACGATCAAGTCCTAAGCTGACGAAATGGGTCAAGTCAATCACATCATTCTCCTAATGATGTGATCCCGTTTATCAAATGAAAACTTATGTCTATGGTTAGGAAACATAACCATCTTTGATCAATGAGCTAGTCAAGTAGAGGCATACTAGTGACAATCTGTTTGTCTATGTATTCACACATGTATCATGTTTCTGGTTAATATAATTCTAGCATGAATAATAAACATTTATCATGATATAAGGAAATAAATAATAATTTTAGTATTGCCTCTAGGGCATATTTCCTTTAGTCTCCCACTTGCACTAGAGTCAATAATCTAGATTACATAGTAATGATTCTAACACCCATGGAGTCTTGGTGTTGATCATGTTTTGCTCGTGAGAGAGGCTTAGTCAACGGGTCTGCAACATTCAGATCCGTGTGTATCTTGCAAATCTCTATGTCTCCCACCTGGACTTGATCGCGAATGGAATGAAGCGTCTCTTGATGTGCTTGGTTCTCTTGTGAAATCTAGATTCCTTTGCCAAGGCAATTGCACCAGTATTGTCACAAAAGATTTTCATTGGACCTGATGCACTAGGTATGACACCTAGATTGGATATGAACTCCTTCATCCAGACACCTTCATTTGCTGCTTCCGAAGCAGCAATGTACTCCGCTTCACATGTAGATCCCACCACGACGCTTTGTTTAGAATTGCTCCAACTGACAGCTCCACTGTTCAATATAAACACGTATCCGGTTTGCGATTTAGAATCATCTGGATCAGTGTCAAAGTTTTCATCAACGTAACCATTTATGATGAGCTATTTGTCACCTCCATAAACAAGAAACATATCCTTAGTCTTTTTCAGGTATTTCAGGATGTTCTTGACCGCTGTCCAGTGATCCACTCCTGGATTACTTTGGTACCTCCCTGCTAAACTAATAGCAAGGCACACATCAAGTCTGGTACACAGCATTGCATACATGATAGAGCCTATGGCTGAAGCATAGGGAACATCTTTCATTTTCTCTCTATCTTCTCCAGTGGTTGGGCATTGAGTCTTACTCAACTTCACACGTTGTAACACAGGCAAGAATCCTTTCTTTGCCTGATCCATTTTGAACTTCTTCAAAACTTTGTCAAGGTATGTGCTTTGTGAAAGTCCAATTAAGCGTCTTGATCTATCTCTATAGATCTTGATGCCCAATATGTAAGCAGCTTCACCAAGGTCTTTCATTGAAAAACTCTTATTCAAGTATCCGCTTATGCTATCCAAAACTTCTATATCATTTCCAATTAACAATATGTCATCCACATATAATATTAGAAATGCTATAGAGCTTCCACTCACTTTCTTGTAAATACAGGCTTCTCCAAAAGTCTGTATAAAATCATATGCTTTGATCACACTGTCAAAACATTTATTCCAACTCCGAGAGGCTGGCACCAGTCCATAAATGGATCGTTGGAGCTTGCACACTTTGTTAGCACCCTTTGGATCGATAAAACCTTCAGGTTGCATCATATACAACTCTTCTTCCAGAAATCCATTCAGGAATGCAGTCTTTACATCCATTTGCCAAATTTCATAATCATAAAATGCGGCAATAGCTAACATGATTCGGACAGACTTAAGCATCTGTAACACCCCAAAAATTTAACCAGGTTTTAGTTATTAAAATTTTGCCAAGAGTTTAAAATTTTTGCATGCAAGTATATCTCTGTTGATTTCAAAACTTTTCTTTTAATATTAAGAAATTTTTCCCAAGTGGATCCTTCCAAAATATATTGGACTTATTTTCCCTCTCATTTAAAAAAACATCTCTCAATCAGGAGATTTATTTATAAAATTATTTCACCCTGAGCTTTATTCATTAAATGACTTGTTTTAAAATTTGGAGCTCTTTTTGAACTACAACCATTTGATATATTTAACTAAAAATTTCACCAAATCACTTTTGTTCATTAAATGACTTTATTCATGTGATGTCTCTAAATCACTTTTGTGCAATAATATATTTCATTCATTGGATATTTTGAGTTCTACACCAAGTTTTCAAATCTGGTCCAGTGGGCAATTTTACACTACAACCTATTTAAATATTTCTTTAAAACTTCTACCAAAATTAGGGGAGGTCAGTAGGAGCATATTATTCCACTTTGTGCAAAAACCTATTTATGTTCTTTGAAAAAATTGAGTGAATCATCCTCTTTTTCATTCTGGTCTAGCCTTGTGATTTCTACTGCAACCCTATTTAATTTCCACCTGGCCCCTACCAAACCCCTAAATCCAGGAGCATGCACCCATTGGATTAATTTTGGTTCATGGAATAATGTCATTTATTTCCTGTCCAGAATTGTAGTTTTGCAAAACTTGCACTAACAAGTTTGTGCTTTTCACAAACTAACCTCACCACTCTCTCTTGCATCTAAGGAGACCCTGATCTGGAGGATTTGGCCACCCCAAGAAGAGCCTAGATGCCTGTGGCATTTTGTCAAACACCTGGAGAGCATAGCCAGATTTGGCATGGATTCAAGTTTACACTATGAACTTGGTCACCTGACCTAACAACAATGCCCATTCACCCTCTATCTAACCCTAACCTAGCCATGTTTCTTCCCAGCCTCAACCGCGACCTCTAGCATGCTCTGGCATTACGTCGAGCACGTCCCGTGCATGCCCGGAGCGCGAGCAGAGCGTGCGTTTGGCACGCGTTTTGCACGTGCCGCGCCAGAGCCGATGCGTCGCGCCCCTGGCCTTGCCTCCACTGCAGAGCCACGCCACGCACGTCCCTCCTCACCGCAACACGCCAAGCCGCTCCTCGCCACGTCCCCGACAGGCCAGGAGCTAGCCGCCACGGCCGCCGACAGCCCCTGCTCCGTTCAGCGCCGCCCAAGCCTCTTCCGCTCGCCACCTGGCCCCTGGAACAGCGCGAGCTCATCCACGAGTGTGTCCGCTAGCGCTCGTCGCCGCCACGACGCCCTAGCTACATAATGGCGGTCGCCGGCGACCTTATCCGCAGCCACCACGGAACCGCCTTGCCACGCTATAAAAAGGGACCCCGAGCCCCTCTGAGCATGCACGCAACCTCAGGCTACCCCATGGAACCCCCATAGCCCGCAATCGTCAGGGAAACGCCGCCTTCTTCGTCTCCGGCAACTCCTGCCGCCGCCACTGTCTCGTTCACTCCGGCGCCACCAGGGCTTCCCCCTCTCCACTCTCTTCACCAGAAGTCCTCTCTTCCTCCCGTGAATAGATCCCCCTACTCAATTTGGTTCGGGAGCCATCGCCGCCACAAAACCACTACGCCACCGAAGCCTCCTCCGCCACGAAGCTCACCGCCGGCAGCTCCCTCCGCCCCCACCTACCTGACGACCACCGGGATGACCGCCCTGGAGTGGCGGATCCATCCCCGCCCTTGGGGCCCCGCGAGGAGCCGCCAGTCACCGGCGACGATCGCCGGAGCTCCGCCTCCGCTCGGGACAGAGGAAGGAGAGGGAGAAAGACTAGTCAAACCTGACTAGTGGGCCCCGTGGACCCACTGTCAGTGACCCACTCCGCCGCCATGCGTGTTAAGTGATAGCGTAAAACCCCAAGTACGTAACCCCTACTTAGAAAGCGTATTCGTGGCTGAAACGTTTTCTTTTGTTTTATTTTTAAAAACAGAATTTGACCAAAACTTTGACTGGTTATATCTTTTTAAATACAACTCCAAATGAAATGATTCTTTTTCCTACCTCTCTCAAATTTCACCTAGTTTATTTTAAGATTTATTTGAAAAAAATTCAGAACAACTTTTGGTGCTGTTTTTATTTTGTGTGTTAATTCTTTTATATTGCTAAAATAGGATTTTTGAAGAAAGGAGAAATGTTTCAAGTTTTGGAGTGCACCCTGCCTTTCCACACATTGAAGGCAAGCATTCTGAACCCCGGCATAATATTTTTGTGTGTTCGATGACACGTTCATAACATCACCTCACTTTGGAGAAACTTGTTATTTCATGTGATATGATCATATGCATGGGTGCATGTTATTGATTTCCATGCTGTTGGAAATGGACACACTTGTGATGATAATCACCCTCATGTGCCTTGCATGCATACCGGCAGGAACCCGGGAAAACCTCTGCCTTGGGTAGGCATGAGTTTGTCGCCGGTCTCCGTCGGGACGGTTATGTCTGGTATGGCATGGCAAGGTGATATGAGCGGTGACTCTGTTGGTTGAAATATATTCGTCATGCTAATCATGCAGGGAATACTTAAACCTCCTGAGTCGATCGTAGATCGAGTCTTGTGCCAGTAACCCCCATACTTGTTTCGTACTACCACTCGTCTCTACAGCAAGTAGAGTACGGTTCAGTAAGTTGTCAACCTCTTTCTAGCACAC
>NC_041382.1:410202536-410203233 GCF_002162155.2 Triticum dicoccoides
AGGCCACCCCTTAGAGCGCGCGATATAAATTTGATCCCATGCTACGCGAGGTTGTAGCCTCCCCACTTAGAGTTTGCTTAACAGGTGTCGTGGGTGATTCCAGACACGTGTGAGATAAGCTGGTGTGTGCAAGTTAGGTGTGTTTTCAACAAAAAGACCGTAGACGGAATTAGTCCCGATGGACTAAAGAAATCCGTTACTCGTGGGTAAAGAGTACACCCTCTGCAGAGATTAAACCTATTCGAATAGCCGTGTCCATGGTTAAGGATTACAGTCTGGGATGGGTCAAGTGTCGGTCTTAGTGTCGGTCTTCGGAGGTGAAACTGTTAACCAGAACTGGAACTACTACCTGTGACTTGTGATAATTATGATTATTATTATTGTTGACTAACCCGTGATATTATTGTTATTATCGAGTATCTCTGGGATGGTTCTACCTCCGGGATATTCACTATGATTGTTTATTTTAAAGCCCTTTACGTGGTGTCGCTCAGACGCCCGACTGTGGCATTTCTTTTAAAGCCCTTTATGTGGTGTCACTAAGACGCCCGACTGTGGCATTTCTTTTAAAGCCCTTTATGTGGTGTCGCTCAGACGCCCGACTGTGGCATTTCTTTTAAAGCCCTTTATGTGGTGTCGCTCAGACGCCCGACTGTGGCATTTATTTTAAAGCCCTTTATGTGGTGTCGCTAAGACG
>NC_041382.1:410203423-410265486 GCF_002162155.2 Triticum dicoccoides
GACGCCCGACTGTGGCATTTCTTTTAAAGCCCTTTATGTGGTGTCACTAAGACGCCCGACTGTGGCATTTCTTTTAAAGCCCTTTATGTGGTGTCGCTCAGACGCCCGACTGTGGCATTTCTTTTAAAGCCCTTTATGTGGTGTCGCTCAGACGCCTGACTGTGGCATTTCTTTTAAAGCCCTTTATGTGGTGTCGCTAAGACACCTGACTGTGGCTTTGCTTGTTATTTATTTCATAAATTTTAATACTACTATGTTATTGCAATTTTATAAAAAACTTGCTTGCACGCATCAGAGATTTATTTATATTTTGTGACTGACGTCATGAGCATAAAATATTTTCAGCACATCATTATTATATTATACATGTGTTCATAATGTTTGCGAGTACATTCAAAGTACTCACTGGCTTGTCCCTGGCTATTGTCTTGGCCAGATTTTCTTGCACGAAGAGGAGCGACGCGATGACAACCCTGGAACCTAAGTAATGGAGATAGCAGCCTCGCGAAGATAGGAGTTAACCTGGTCAGCTGTTCCCGTGGGAAATGGAGTCCCATAGACACTGATGTTTCACAACCCGCTTCCGCCATCAACCACTAGAAACCATTTGTTGTACTCACAGGCCAGAATGGCCTTGTACTACATTTTTTTTTCTGCTTGGAATTTCTGTATCAAGTTGGAGCCTCATCAGCTAACAGTAATCCTGGGGCTGATGAGCACGACGGTCTTTTCTGGAAATTTATTACCCGGAAAACCGGTCGTGACAGCATCACTATGGGTGAGGTCTCATTGTAGTCAACTCCTTCAACTTGTCGAAAACCTTTCGCAACAAGTCGAGCTTTGTATACAGTAACATTACCATCAGCGTCTGTCTTCTTCTTGAAGATCCATTTATTCTCGATGGCTTGCCGATCATCGGGCAAGTCAACCAAAGTCCACACTTTGTTCTCATACATGGATCCCATCTCAGATTTCATGGCCTCAAGCCATTTTGTGGAATCTGGGCTCATCATCGCTTCCTCATAGTTTGTAGGTTCATCATGGTCTAGTAACATGACTTCCAGAACAGGATTACCGTACCACTCTGGTGCGGATCTTACTCTGGTTGACCTACGAGGTTCGGTAGTAACTTGGTCTGAAGTTTTATGATCATTATCATTAGCTTCCTTACTAATTGGTGTAGGCGTCACAAAAACCGGTTTCTGTGATGAACTACTTTCCAATAAGGGAGCAAGTACAGTTACCTCATCAAGTTCTACTTTCCTCCCACTCACTTCTTTCGAGAGAAACTCCTTCTCTAGAAAGGATCCAGTCTTCGCAACAAAAGTCTTCCCTTCGGATATGTGATAGAAGGTGTACCCAACTGTCTCTTTTGGGTATCCTATGAAGACACATTTCTCCAATTTGGGTTCAAGCTTATCAGGTTGAAGCCTTTTCACATAAGCATCGCAGCCCCAAACTTTAAGAAATGGCAACTTTGGTTTCTTGCCAAACCACAGTTCATAAGGAGTCATCTCAACGGATTTAGATGGTGCCCTATTTAACGTGAATGCAGCCGTCTCTAAAGTATAACCCCAAAACGATAGCGGTAAATCAGTAAGAGACATCATAGATCGCACCATATCTAGTAAAGTACGATTACGACGTTCGGACACACCATTACGCTTTGGTGTTCCGGGTGGCGTGAGTTGCAAAACTATTCCGCATTATTTCTAATGAAGACCAAACTCGTAACTCAAATATTCTCCTCCATGATCAGATCGTAGAAACTTTATTTTCTTGTTACGATGATTTTCTACTTCACTCTGAAATTCTTTGAACTTTTCAAATGTTTCAGACTTATGTTTCATCAAGTAGATATACCCATATGTGCTCAAATTATCTGTGAAGGTGAGAAAACAACGATACCCGCCGTGAGCCTCAATATTCATCAGACCACATACATCAGTATGTACGATTTCCAACAAATCCGTTGCTCGCTCCATAGTTCCGGAGAACGGCGTTTTAGTCATCTTGCCCATGAGGCACGGTTCGCAAGTACCAAGTGATTCTTAATCAAGTGATTCCAGAAGTCCATCAGAATGGAGTTTCTTCATGCGCTTTATACCAATATGACCTAAACGGCAGTGGCACAAATAAGTTGCACTATCATTATCAACTCTGCATCTTTTAGCTTCAATACTATGAATATGTGTATCTCCACTATCAAGATTCAAAAAGAATAGACCACTCTTTAAGGGTGCATGACCATAAAAGATATTACTCATATAAATAGAACAACCATTATTCTCTGATTTAAATGAATAACCGTCTCGCATCAAACAAGATCCAGATATAATGTTCATGCTTAACGCTGGCACCAAATAACAATTATTCAGGTCTAATACTAATCCCGAAGGTAGATGTAAAGGTAGCGTGCCGACTGCGATCACATCGACTTTGGAACCATTTCCCACGTGCATCGTCGCCTCATCCTTTGCCAATCTTCACTTAATCTGTAATCCCTATTTCGAGTTGCAAATATTAACAACAGAACCAGTATCAAATACCCAGGCACTACTGCGAGAATTAGTAAGGTACACATCAATAACATGTATATCACATATACCTTTGTTCACCTTGCCATCATTCTTATCCGCCAAATACTTGGGGCAGTTCTGCTTCCAGTGACCAGTCTGTTTGCAGTAGAAGCACTCAGTCTCAGGCTTAGGTCCAGACTTGGGTTTCTTATCTTGAGCAGCAACTTGTTTGTCGTTCTTCTTGAAGTTCCCTTTCTTCTTCCCTTTACCCTTTTTCTTGAAACTGGTGGTCTTGTCAACCATCAACACTTGATGCTCCTTCTTGATTTCTACCTCCGCAGCCGTTAGCATTGCGAAGAGCTCGGGAATTGTTTTATTCATCTCTTGCATGTTATAGTTCATCACGAAGCTCTTGTAGCTCGGTGGCAGTGATCGAAGAACTCTGTCAATGACACTATCAACAGGAAGATTAACTCCCAATTGAGTCAGGTGGTTATGGTACCCAGACATTCTGAGTATATGTTCACTGACAGAACTATTCTCCTCCATCTTGCAGCTGTAGAACTTATTGGAGACTTCATATCTCTCAATTCGGGCATTTGCTTGAAATATTAACTTCAACTCCTGGAACATCCCATATGCTCCATGACATTCAAAACGTTGTTGAAGTCCCGGTTCTAAGCCGTAAAGCATGGCACACTGAACTATTGAGTAGTCATCAGCTTTGCTCTGCCAGACGTTCATAACATCTGGTGTTGCTCCTGCAGCAGGTTTGGCACTTAGCGGTGCTTCTAGGACGTAATTCTTCTGTGCAGCAATGAGGATAATCCTCAAGTTACGGACCCAGTCCGTGTAATTGCTACCATCATCTTTCAACTTTGCTTTCTCAAGGAACGCATTAAAATTCAACGGAACAACAGCACGGGCCATCTATCTACAACAACATAGACATGCAAACTAATATCAGGTACTAAGTTCATGATAAATTAAGGTTCAGTTAATCAAATTATTAAAGAACTCCCACTTAGATAGACATCCCTCTAATCATCTAAGTGATCACATGATCCATATCAACTAAACCATGTCCGATCATCACGTGAGATGGAGTAGTTTTCAATGGTGAACATCAGTATGTTGATCATATCGTCTATATGATTCACGCTCGACCTTTTGGTCTCCAGTGTTCCGAGGCAATATCTGCATATGCTAGGCTCGTCAAGTTTAACCCGAGTATTCTGCATGTGCAAAACTGGCTTGCACCCATTGTATGTGAACGTAAAGCTTATCACACCCGATCATCACGTGGTGTCTCGGCACGATGAACTTTCGCAACGGTGCATACTCAGGGAGAACACTTGTACCTTGAAATTTAGTGAGAGATCATCTTATAATGCTACCATCGATCTAAGCAAAATAAGATGCATAAAAGATAAACATCACATGCAATCAATATAAGTGATATGATATGGCCATCATCATCTTGTGCTTGTGATCTCCATCTCCGAAGCACCGTCATGATCACCATTGTCACCGGCGCGACACCTTGATCTCCATCATAGCATCGTTGTCGTCTCGCTAACTATTGCTTCTATGACTATCTCTACTGCTTAGTGATAAAGTAGAGCAATTACAGGGCGATTGCATTGCATACAATAAAGCGACAACCATATGGCTCCTGCCAGTTGCCGATAACTCGGTTACAAAACATGATCATCTCATACAACAAAATATAGCATCATGTCTTGACCATATCACATCACAACATGCCCTGCAAAAACAAGTTAGACGTCCTCTACTTTGTTGTTGCAAGTTTTATGTGGCTGCTATGGGCTAAGCAAGAACCATTCTTACCTACGCATCAAAACCACAACGGTAGTTTGTCAAGTTAGTGATGTTTTAACCATCTCAAGGACCGGGCGTAGCCACACTCAGTTCAACTAAAGTTGGAGAAACTGACACCCGCCAGCCACCTGTGTGCAAAGCACGTCGGTAGAACCAGTCTCGCGTAAGCGTACGCGTAATGTCGGTCCGGGCCGCTTCATCCAACAATACCGCCGAAACAAAGTATGACATGCTGGTAAGCAGTATGACTTGTATCGCCCACAACTCACTTGTGTTCTACTTGTGCATATAACATCTACGCATAAACCAGGCTCTGATACCACTATTGGGGAACGTAGTAATTTCAAAATTTTCCTATGGACACGCAAGATCATGGTGATGCATAGCAATGAGAGGGAAGAGTATCGTCCATGTACCCTAGTAGATTGTAAGCGAAAGCGTTACGAAAGCGCGGTTGATGTAGTCGAACGTCTTCACGATCCGACCGATCCAAGTACCGAATGCACAGCACCTCCGAGTTCAGCACGCGTTCATCTCGATGATGTCCCACAAACTCTGATCCAACAAAGCTTCACGGAAGAGTTCCGTCAGCACGACGGCGTGTTGACGGTGATGATGTTGCTACCGACGCAGGGCTTCGCCTAAGCACCGCTACGATATGATCGAGGTGGATTATGGTGGAGGGGGCACCGCACACGGCTAAGGGATCAATGATCAACTTGTGTGTCTAGAGGTGCCCCCTGCCCTGTATATAAAGGAGCAAGGGGGAGGCCGGCCGGCCCTCTATGGCACGCCAGGAGGAGGAGTCCTCCTCCTAGTAGGAGTAGGGCTCCCCTCTTTCCTACTCCTACTAGGAGGGGGAAAGGAAGGGGGGGGGGAGAAGGAAAGGGCCCCCCCCCCCTCTCCTAGTCCAATTCGGACCAGAGGGGGAGGGGCGCGCGGCCTGCCCTAGGCCAGCCCTCTCTCTCCACTAAGGCCCATAAGGCCCATTATTTCTCTCGGTGGGGTTCCGGTAACCCTCCGGCACTCCGGTTTTCTTCGAAATCACCCGGAACACTTCCGGTGTCCAAATATAGTCATCCAATATATCAATCTTTACATCTCGACCATTTCGAGACTCCTCGTCATGTCCGTGATCATATCCGGGACTCCCAACTACCTTCGGTACATCAAAACACAAAAACTCATAATACCGATCGTCACCGAACTTTAAGCGTGCGGACCCTACGGGTTCGAGAACTATGTAGACATGACCAAGACACGTCTCCGGTCAATAACCAATAGTGAAACCTGTATGTTCATATTGGCTCCCACATATTCTACAAAGATCTTTATCGGTCAAACTGCATAACAGCATACGTTGTTCCCTTTGTCATCGGTATGTTACTTGCCCGAGATTCGATCGTCGGTATCTCAATACCTAGTTCAATCTCGTTACCGGCAAGTCTCTTTACTTGTTATGTAATGCATAATCCCGCAACTAACTCATTAGTTACAATGCTTGCAAGGTTTATAGTGATGTGCATTACCGAGTGGGCCCAGAGATACCTCTCCAACAATCGGAGTGACAAATCTTAATCTTGATCTATGTCAACTCAACAAGTACCATCAGAGACACCTGTAGAGAACCTTTATAATCACCCAGTTACGTTGTGACGTTTGGTAGCACACAAAGGGTTCCTCCAATAATCAGGAGCTACATAATCTCATAGTCATAGGAACATGTATAAGTCATGAAGAAAGCAATAGCAGTAAACTAAAACGATCAAGTGCTAAGCTGACGAAATGGGTCAAGTCAATCACATCATTCTGCTAATGATGTGATCCCGTTTATCAAATGACAGCTCATGTCTATGGTTAGGAAACATAACCATCTTTGATCAACGAGCTAGTCAAGTAGGGGCATACTAGTGATAATATGTTTGTCTATGTATTCACACATGTATCATGTTTCCAGTTAATACAATTCTAGCATGAATAATAAACATTTATCATGATATAAGGAAATAAATAATAACTTTATTATTGCCTCTAGGGCATATTTCCTTCAATATATCTATATATATGGTTGTTCGCCATTGAGGCGACCGCGGAGCGCTCTGCTTGCGTTCCTCCACGCGCGCTCTGCCAACGATTGGGCGTGCGCACGATCACGTCGGCGCCCATATGCATGCGGTTGCGCCGCGCGCGTTGCCACATGATGCAGTTACGTGCGGCACAATGGAGTTACGCTCTGCAAATTAGAACTGCCATCAGGGCCTGTCGATATTCCTGGTCGTCCGGCTTCCCCTTTAATTCCCACGACCATTATAACCTTCGTCTCTTCAACCTTTCGATCGCCCCCCACAACACAACAAGCACACCCACGACGACACATAGAGAGGGGATGTCTAGTGGCGCTCCAATAGAGTTCGGTCAGCATAGAGTGGAGACCCACATGTGGGAGACAGATCTCTCAGTGGTGTACACCATCGACCCGACCGTGGTGGACGACTACATCAACAGCGTTGAGCAGTTGCTTGCTGGAGACAAGTACAAGTTGGTCGGCATCGACCTCTAGTACACCGCCAGTTGTCCCAGCATAGATCAGAAGGTTCTGTCGCCCAGTTGTGCATGCGCCGTCATGTCCACATCTACCACTAACTGCATGGCCACAGAGCCTTGCGACCGTTTCAACAGGTTTGTCAACAGCACCGACTACAAGTTCACCATGGTGGAAACCACCAACGATGTAAAAGCACTCAGTGTTACGGGTTTGGCCTGCAAGAACCTTATTGAAATCCGTGACCACTACAGGGTATGGGGCAGCATGAAGAAGGACTCCCTGGTCGAACTCGCCTCGGCCATCATCGCCCCTACTACGAAAAGATGAAGCAGGATGCCCAGAGAACAAGTCCCCTATCCTGGCACAGGGCATGGATGCGGCAACTGGATGAACCTCGCCTCAGGTTTGCGGCCAAGAGCATGTACACATGCTACGAGATGCACAGGTGGATCGTTGACATGAGGAAGTGCCTTGTTACCCAAATCGACGAGCCCGGATCGAGCCACAAGTAGAGCAAGCATCACAAGAAGTAGATGATGATCAGATGATCGTTTATGCTAGTTAACCGTGCATGTATTATATAGTTTACTTTATTGGTGTGTGGAAATGTCATGTGTGTAGTAGCCACCAATGTAATTATGTAATTATGCATGTAATAGTTTACTTTGGTGTGTGCAAATGCCATGGTTGTAGTAGCCACCTATGTAAGTGGATGTTTAATTTGGTTATGCAAGCTTGTCCTTATAAGTGCGTGTGTGTGTGTGTCTATATATATATATATATGTTGTTGTTGTTGTTGTTGTTGTTTTGTATGCAATCCCATCGCACAACACACACGTCTTATTAGCAGCAACCGTCTATGTTATTATCGGTCTTCGCACACATTTCTAATTACAGACTTGTTTGTCGCGTATTACACACATCTTGTTAAGTTGAACCGTTTCTATCCTCATGTCTCAACGCAAATAGTTCATCCGAGTGAACCGCATGCCGTATATCGCACACACCTTCATCTGGCTGACCGTTTCTTCTGTGTTGCCTAATCACAAACAGTTCATCTGAGTGAACGTATGTTGTATATCGCACACACCTCCATCTGGCTACCCATTTCTTTTGTTCCTCCTCATCGCAAAAAGTTAATTGAACTGAAACTTATGCCCTGCATCGCACATGCAACTAAAATCTGAACCGTGTTCGATGGCTCTGACGATGGCATGTACCTAGGGTAGGGTAATAGGCATGTACCTAGAGTAGGGTATTAGGCCTGACCTAGACACCCTTCCCAAGGACACTACTCAAAGTTCAACAGCATCCAAGGCACAGTAATGCCCACCGACTAGAATCTCCTCAGAGTGCAATACACTCGACCAGCAACTCCACTCGGATAACCCAATTCCATTCAACCAATATATCACCATTCGACCATACAAGAAACCACTCGGAAGGTAGAAGACCTAAAGTCACTCAAGATGGCAACGCTCAGGCGTTCACGTCGTAGTGTTAATGATCCTTTATATGACTTTATTGCTGGCGTTACCAGTAACGTCTCACCTTTATGTACATTGAACCCTGTATAACTGAGGGCAGGAGGGGTTTGGCGCACTCTATATAAGCCACCCCCCTCCTCAGGTATAAGGGTTCACACCCCCTGTAATTTCACGCATAATCCAGCCGACCGCCTCAGGGCACCGATACGTAGGGCTATTACTTCCACTGCGAAGGGCCCGAACTCGTAAATCTTGCGTGCACAACCTCATCGTAGCTAGGATCTTGCATCCTCTTACATACCCCCTCATCTACTGTCAGACTTAGAACCACGACAGTTGGCGCCCACCATGGGGCAGGTGTCTTAGCGACTTCCGATGAGGTTGCGATTTTTCCGATTCCCATCACCATGGTTTCTGGTGGAGGTTTGGTCGAGGGCCACGAGATCTGTCTCGGCGCGCTCGTTTTCATCGCCGACGACTCCGCTTGGCTTCAAGAAGCTCCCCTCGACATCGAGGCGCTCCCCGTCCGTGGAGCAACCCACTTTCGGGTGTGCGCCCGCGGCATCCTTCTGCGGTGTATCGGTCCGTTCCCGCAACATCTTCGCTCTTCGCCGCTCAATGCTGCAGGCGATCAGGTCGATCGCGGCTTCAGCGGTGGATCAAGCATGCGGTGGATCGCCGGTCGGCCACCCCTCAAGTCACGGCAATCGAGCCCGATGAATCTCTGTACGGGATGTTTGACCCGTCGACTAGCTCTGTCGAGACCCTGTCCGAGTGTGACAGCAGCGACCCTGCGGCGGAAGTCCTGATGGTCGACACGCCGCACGGCTCGCCTAGTTTCCGCCGCAGCGACAGCGGCGATGGCGGCGGTGATCCGTCACGCGTTCACGAAGAATATCGTCCTCAAGCCCTTACTTCGCAACAGCGAGAGGAGCTGCATCGTCGCAATTCGGAGGCACTCCACACTCCCATTGTTGCGGAAACCTCCGAGGCTCGGGCCTTGGAGACTGCGTGCCTGCCCACGCTGGCTGAGTGCGCACGACTTGAGAATCTCCAGCGTTCACTCGACGATTGCGCTTGATGGCTGGTCCCTGAATCCAATCAATGACAGCGGCAATTGTTTCCCCCCGAGCATCAGGTATACCGTACCCTAATTCAGAATGTTACTGCTACAGCCCGCATAGCAGAGTCAATCCATCCATCCCAATCAGAGGCTGGAAGGGGCTTGATGCAGATTAGAGCGCTGCTTCGTGCAGCGGGAGAGCAGAACACAACAGTTTCCCAGTCGCGCAATAGGATCCATAGCAGATATGTAGTTGCGAACACTATCTAGTCGGCTCACATCCCAAGATCGCCTCCACGGCGTGAGGGTCATGGACACCGTCAAGAGCAGTTCATGGGCCGGAATTATGAGCAATATGATCATCGGGTCGGCCGTGAGGACTACCGTCAAGTGTCAACACCCCCTCCGCGAGGTGGGTCATATGCAGCGCGATGACCCAACGACAGGCATCCGTATTGTGACAAGCGAAGGCATCCAGTCAACCCCAGAGATCCTGGATCTGATGCAAGATCAATTTTGGTACAAGGTTTGGTCGACCGGAACATAGCTCACAGAGAAGGACAAGACAAAGATCGACCAGCGAGCAGTCGAGTGCATGTATCAGGGCCTGAGTGTTTCAGCAGTGCCATCAGAGCTGCAGAGATCCCTCCCAACTTTAGGTTGGCGACTAGGGTAAGTAATTTAACCAGTGAATCCAAAGCTGACACTTGGTTAGAAGATTACCGAGTGGCTGTGCAGATTGGCGGCGGTAATGATGAGGTAGCCATGAAACACCTTCCTTTGATGTTGCAAGGGTCAGCCAGAGATTGGTTGAATCAGTTGGCTCCTGGCAGCATATTCAGTTGGGAAGAGTTGGCCCGAGTGTTTGTTAGAACATTTGAAGGCACTTGCAAGCAGCCTGCGGGACTGACAGAATTGCAACATTGTGTTCAGAAGCCAAATGAGACGTTGAGAGATTATATCCAGAGGTGGACCACTTTGCATCACACAGTGGAAAACGTGTCACCACACCAAGCAGTCTGCGCCTTCAAGGAGGGCGTTCGGTATCGGGGGCTGAACCTGAAATTCGGTTGAACAGGAGATATGACTCTGACCCGAATGATGGAAATAGCCACTCGGTACGCTAACGGTGAAGAAGAAGACCGACTCCGCGGTGGCAAGAGCAAACCAGTCGCCCAAGATGGAGGAGGAGGTAATCCCAATCGAAAACAGAAGCACAAGGCCGAACCCGCCGCTCCTGGTGAAGCCGCAGCAGTGACTCAGGGAAAATTCAAGGGAAAACCTAATGTGCCATGGGTCCCTAAAAAGGTGAAAGATTCAGCAGGAAATGATGTGTTGGATTTGCTGTGTCATATACACACCAAAGTGGATGAAGAAGGAAACTTGATTTATCCCAAGCATACCACTCGACAATGTCGACTCCTTATTCAGCAATTCTGAGAAGGCCAGTCCAAGGAGAAAGAGAAAGGGTCAGATAAGGACGAAGACAAATAGGAATATGATGGTTTCCCCAACATCAATGCCACTTTGGTGATTTTCGCTGATGTTGAGAGCAAAAGTCGATTGAAAGTCATTAACAGAGTGGTGAACATGGTTGCTCCGATAACGCCAACATATTTGAAGTGGTCAAAGACTCCCATTACATTCGACCAGTCAGATCACCCGGCACGTGTTGCTACCCCAAGGCGGCAAGCGTTGGTAGTCAACCCGGTCGTCCGAGGGTCTCGATTGACCAAGGTCCACGTGGATGGTGGCAGTGGCTTGAACATTCTGCATGCTGAGACTCTCTGAGAGATGGGCATCCCGATGTCCAAGCTCAGTGAAAGCAATATGCGCTTCCACGGGGTCATTCCTGGGAAAAAAAGCTGATTCACTCGGCCAGATCACTCTTGACGTGGTTTTCGGCGATTCAAAGAACTATCATAAGGAAAAGTTGACGTTTGAAGTTGTGGATTTTCACAATGCTTATCATGCTATTTTGGGCAGACATGCGTATGCTCGCTTCATGGCTCGACCATGTTATGTATACCTTAAGCTGAAGATGCCTGGGCCCAAAGGCGTGACTATGATCACTGGAAATCGGCAGAGATCAAAGGAATGTTTCTAGAAAGGCCCAAAGATTGCCGATGAACAGATGGCAGCAGTAGAAATGCAAGAGTATCAGAAGAACACAAATCATAGTGATTTGTTGCGTGCCAAGAAGCCCGCTTCAGAATCTTCATTTCAGTCGTCCGGTGAAACGAAACAAGTTCATGTTCACCCGACCGATCCTAATGCTGCTCCGACTCATATTTCAACAACACTCGACAGCAAATAGGAAGAAGCGCTCATCCAGTTCCTCCATGAGAACTGGGACATCTTTGCATGGAAACCTTCTGACATGCCAGGTGTACCCAGGGGACTAGCTGAGCACCATTTGCGAGTCGACCCGAAAGCAAAACCTGTCAAAGAGCATCTACGTCGGACCGCCGTGGAGAAGAGGAAAGCAATTGGTGAGGAGGTGGCTCGGCTTCTGGCAGCTGAGTTCATCCACGAGATATACCACTCCAAGTGGCTTGCCAATGTTGTCATGGTCCCCAAAAAGGACGATTCACTTCGCATGTGTATCGACTTTAAACATATCAATCGGGCCTGCCCGAAAGATCATTTTCCTCTGCCCCGCATCGATCAAATTGTTGACTCGACCGCGGGACGCGAGCATTTGTCCTTTCTGGATGCTTATTCCGGGTACCATCAGATCCGACTGTATGGTCCTGATGAAATAAAAACAGCTTTTATCACCCCATTTGGGTGCTTTTGCTATGTTACCATGCCCGTTGGTCTCAAGAATGCTGGTGCCACATTCATGTGCATGATTCAGAAGTGCCTGCTCACTCAAATCAGTCAGGATGTGGAAGCATACATGGATGACATCGTGGTCAAGTCACGTAAAGGTTTAGACCTACTGATTGACCTCGCCGAAACCTTTTACCAGTCTGAGAAGGTATGTTATCAAGCTTAATCCATCAAAGTGCACATTTGGAGTCCCAGGAGGAAAGTTACTTGGTTTTCTCGTTTCCAAACGAGGGATCGATGCAAACCCAGAAAAAGTTGGTGCAATTCTCCGAATGAAACACCCTGTGCATGTGCATGATGTCCAGAAGCTTACCGGTTGCCTGGCCGCATTGAGCCGATTCATTTCTCGTCTCGGCGAAAAGGCATTGCCTCTTTACCGACTGATGAAGAAGTGTGACAAGTTCAAGTGGACTCCTGAAGTTGATGCGGCGTTTGTAGAGCTCAAAACCCTGCTTTCCACCCAGCCGGTGCTTGCTGCTCCAATCAGCAAAGAGCCTTTACTGCTTTATATCGCAGCCACTGGACAAGTTGCCAGTACGGTGCTCACGGTCGAGCGGGAAGAAGAAGGTAAAGCCTTCAAAGTTCAGTGCCTGGTGTATTATATTTATGAAGTCTTAACCCCGTCCAAGCAGAGATACCCTCATTATCAGAAGTTGGTTTATGGGATTTATCTGACGACAAAGGAAGTTGCACATTACTTCTCAGATCACTCGGTTTTAGTTGTCAGTGATGCTCCATCATCAGAAATTCTGAACAACAGAGATGCAACTGGTCGAGTGGCGAAGTGGGCGATTGAACTCCTTCCGTTAGATATCAAGTTTGAGGCAAAGAAAGCAATCAAGTCCCAAGCAATAGCAGATTTCCTCGCCGAGTGGAGTGAGCAACAACAACCGACTCAAATTCATTTGGAACATTGAACTATGTTCTTTGATGGGTCCAAGATGTTGACTGGTTATGGTGCTGGGGTGGTCCTGATATCCTCACGAGGCGGCAAATTCAGTTATGTCCTCCAAATTCACTTTGATTCCTCCAACAATGAGGTTGAATATGAGGCACTTCTGTACGGGTTGCATATGGCCATTTCACCCGGCGTCCGCCGCTTGATGTTTTACGGCGACTCAGATTTGCTGGCCAATCAAGTGATGAAGGAATGGGATATCAAGAGCCTAGCTATGACTGGCTATTGTAATGCGGTAAGGAAGTTGGTGATACGTCTCCAACGTATCTATAATTTTTTATTGTTCCATGCTATTATATTATCAGTTCTAGATGTTTAATGGGCTTTATTATACACTTTTATATTATTTTTGGGACTAACATACTAACCCAAGGCCCAGCGCAAATTGTTGTTTTTTTGCCTATTTCAGTGTTTCGCGGAAAAGGAATATCAAACGGAATGAAACCTTCGGGAGAGTTATTTTTGGAACAAACGTGATCCAGGGGACTTGGAGTAGACGTCAAGAAAGGAGCGAGGAGGCCACGAGCCAGGGAGGTGCGCCTGCCCCCTGGGCGCGCCCCCACCCTCGTGGGCCCCTCGCAGCTCCACCGACCTACTTCTTCCTCCTATATATATATACACCAAAAACATCGAGGAGCACCACGAAACCCTATTTCCACCGTCGCAACCTTCTGTACCCAAGAGATCCCATCTTGGGGCCTTTTTCGGAGCTCCGTCGGAGGGGGAATCGATCATAAAGGGCTTCTACATCAACACCATAGCCTCTCCAATGATGTGTGAGTAGTTTACCACAGACCTTCGGGTCCATAGTTATTAGCTAGATGGCTTCTTCTCTCTCTTTGGATCTCAATACAAAGTTCTCCTCGATCTTCTTGGAGATCTATTCGATGTAATTCTTTTTGCGGTGTGTTTGTCGAGATTCGATGAATTGTGGGTTTATGATCAAGATTATCTATGAGCAATATTTGATTATTCTCTGGAATCTTTTATGTATGATTTGTTATCTTTGCAAGTCTCTTCGAATTATCAGTTTGGTTTGGCCTACTAAATTGATCTTTCTTGCAACGGGAGAAGTGCTTAGCTTTGGGTTCAGTCTTGCAGTGTCCTTTCCCAACGACAGCAGGGGCAGCAAGGCACGTATTCTATTATTGCCATCGAGGATAAAAAGATGGGGTTTATATCATATTGCTTGAGTTTATCCCTCTACATCATGTCATCTTGACTAATGCGTTACTCTGTTCTTATGAACTTAATACTCTAGATGCATGCTAGATATCGGTCGGTGTGTGGAGTAATAGTAGTAGATGCAGAATCGTTTCGGTCTACTTGTCGTAGATGTGATGCCTATATACATGATCATGCCTAGATATTCTCATAATTATGCACTTCTCTATCAATTGCTCGACAGTAATTTGTTCACCCACTTTAATACTTATGCTATCTTGAGAGAAGCCACTAGTGAGACCTATGGCCCCCGGGTCTATCTTCCATCATATAAGTTTCCAATATATTTTACGTTGCAATATTTACTTTCAATCTATATAATAAAAATACCAAAAATATTTATCTTATTATCTCTATCAGATCTCACTCTCGTAAGTGACCGTGAAGGGATTGACAACCCCTTTATCATGTTGGTTGGGAGGTTCTTATTTGTTTGTGTAGGTGCGAGGTGACTTGCGTGTAGTCTCCTACTGGATTGATACATTGGTTCTCAAAAACTGAGGGAAATACTTACGCTACTTTGCTGCATCACCCTTTCCTCTTCAAGGGAAAACCAACACAGTGCTCAAGAGGTAGCAAGAAGGATTTCTGGCGCCGTTGCCGGGGAGATCTATGAACAAGTCAAGACATACCAAGTACCCATCACAAACTCTTATCCCTCGCATTACATTATTTGCCATTTGCCTCTCGTTTTCCTCTCCCCCACTTCACCCTTGCCATTTTATTCGCCCTTTTTTCCCGTTCGCCTCTTTTTTTCTTTCTTCTTGTGTCACCGTGTGTCGTCATGGCTAATCCTTCTATCATTGTTAGTACTCCGGATCATGAAGTTCTTAATTTTAAACAAAGGGAGGGAGAAAATCTAAAATATGCTTGGCATAGAATTTGCAATGCTCGGAATATATCTACTAGGAAGCTATCCACTTCCGTTCTTCTTCGCAATTTTTATGTAGGCATCACTCCTTAGAACAAATATATTCTTGATACCATACCGGAGGGAATTTCTTGGGTAGCCATATTTTTTATTCTTATAATGCTATGATAGATTTGTTTGGCCCACCACCTCTTTTGGTTAATGGAACTATTTTAACTTTGGAACATGTGATGCAAAGGCTTGAAATTATTGAAAATAAAGTTGCCTCTGTGGAGTTGATTGAAATTTTGGATAAAAAGATCCACAACCAAATCACCCAATATGGACCTAAGGTAGGGGTTACTCTGAATATTTTTAAAGAAAAAGAACCGATAGTTAACGAAAGAATAGATCAAGATTCCACAAGAATTTGTAAACCTGAGGATATTATTACTAATTTAGGGTCTGCCTTTTCATCCGTTAAAAATACTCCAGATCCTCCTACTACCAAGATTGCCAAACTAATGTATGTTCCTAAAAATAAGGGTGAATCTTCTAGTAAGGAAAATGCGGATCTCAAATCAATAAGTGTTCACCCCAACTTCTTCAATATCATTAAGGAACCTTTTGCTACAAATGAATTTCTTAATTTCTTGCCTAGGAGTTTGATCATTAATAAAAGAAGGAAACTCTCAAGGGTTATAAGTGTTCTATTGAAGAATTTCCTACCAAAGATGATAATACCTAGATCTATTCTTGCTTATATGTTTAGCTAGGGGCGTTAAACGATAGCGCTTGTAGGGAGGCAACCCAATTTTATTTTTGTTTCCTGCTTTTTGGTTATATTTAGTAATAAATAATTCATCTAGCCTCTGTTTATATATGGTTTTATGCTTTTAGTTAGTGTTTGTGCCAAGTAGAACCTTTGGGAAGACTTGGGGGAAGTTTTTGCGATCTTGCTGTAAAAACAGAAACTTTAGCGCTCACGCGATTTGCTGCCATTTTTTACTGGAGAGTGCCATTAGGTTGATTCTTTTTGCAGATGATTAATATACAAATTCCTCACGTCCACCAATTTATTTCAGAATTTTTGGGTTACATAAGTATTCGAAACCTACAGATTACTACAGACTGTTCTGTTTTTGACAGATTCTGTTTTTCGTGTGGTGTTTGCTTATTTTGATGAATCTATGGCTAGTACCGGAGGGTATGAACCATAGAGAATTTGGAATAAAGTAGGTTTAACATCAATATAAATAAAGAATGAGTTCACTACAGTACCTTAAGTGGTGGTTTGTTTTCTTATACTAACGGAGCTCATGAGATTTTCTGTTGAGTTTTGTGTTGTGAAGTTTTCAAGTTTTGGGTAAGGATTTGATGGATTATGGAATAAGGAGTGGCAAGAGACTAAGCTTGGGGATTCCCAAGGCACCTCAAGGTAAAATTAAAGTACAACCAAAAGCCTAAGCTTGGGGATGCCCCGGAAGGTATCCCCTCTTTCGTCTTCGTCCATCGGTAACTTTACTTGAGGCTATATTTTTATTCACCACATGATATGTGTTTTGCTTAGAGCATCTTGTATGATTTGAGTCTTTGCTTTTTAGTTTACCACAATCATCCTTTCTGTACACACCTTTTGGGAGAGACACACATGAATTAGAATTTATTAGTATACTCTATGTGCTTCACTTATATCTTTTGAGCTAGATAATTTTGCTCTAGTACTTCACTTATATCTTTTAGAGCACAGTGGTGGTTCTATTTTATAGAAATTATTGATCTCTAATGCTTCACCTATATTATTTCGATAGTCCTTTAGAACAGCATGGTAATTTTCTTTGGCTATAAAATTGGTCCTAATATGATAGGCATCCAAGATTGGTATAATAAAAACTTTCATAAAAAAGTTGCATTGCATACTATGAGAAGTTTGATACTTGATAATTGTTTTGAGATATAAAGATGGTGATATTAGAGTTGTGCTAGTTGAGTAGTTGTGAATTTGAGAAATACTTGTGTTGAAGATTGCAAGTCCCATAGCATGCACGTATGGTAACTGTTGTGTAACAAATTTGAAACATAAGGTGTTCTTTGATTGTCTTCCTTATGACTGGCGGTCGGGGATGAGCGATGGTATTTTCCAACCAATCTATCCCCCTAGGAGCATGCAGGTAATGCTTGGTTTTTGATGACTTGTAGATTTTTGCAATAAGTATGTGAGTTCTTAATGACTAATGTTGAGTCCATGGATTATACGCACTCTCACCTTTCCATCATTGCTAGCCTCTTCGGTACCGTGCATTGCCATTTCTCACCTTGAGAGTTGGTGCAAACTTCGCCGGTGCATCTACACCCCGTGATATGATGCGCTCTATCACACATAAACCTCCTTATATCTTCCTCGAAATAGCCACCATACCTACCTATTATGGCATTTCCATAGCCATTCCGAGATATATTGCCATGCAACTTTCCACCATTTCATTTATGACATGCTTCATCATTGTCATATTGCCTTGCATGATCATGTAGTTGACATCGTATTTATGGCAAAGCCACCATGCATAATTTATCATACATGTCACTCTTGATTCATTTCCCTTCCCGGTACACCGCCAGAGGCATTCATATAGAGTCATATTTTGTTCTAGTATCGAGTTGTAATCATTGAGTTGTAAATAAATAGAAGTGTGATGATCATCATTAATAGAGCATTGTTCCAAATAAAAAAAAGGGAAGGCCAAAAAAAGGCGCAAAAAAGAGATAAAAAGGGACAATGCTACTATCCTTTTTTTCCACACTTGTGCTTCAAAGTAGCACCATGATCTTTATGATAGAGAGTCTCTTGTTTTGTCACTTTCATATACTAGTGGGAATTTTTCATTATAGAACTTGGCTTGTATATTCCAACAATGGGCTTCCTCAAATGCCCTAGGTCTTCGTGAGCAAGCAAGTTGGATGCACACCCACTTAGTTTCTTTTGTTGAGCTTTCAAACATTTATAACTCTAGTGCATCCGTTGCATGGCAATCCCTACTCCTTGCATTGACATCAATTGATGGGCATCTCCCTAGCCCGTTGATTAGCCGCATCGATGTGAGACTTTCTCTCTTTTTTTCTCCACATAACCCCCATCATTATATTCTATTCCACCCGTAGTGCTATATCCATGGCTCACGCTCATGTATTGCGTGAAAATTGAAAAAAGTTTGAGATTACTAAAGTATGAAACAATTGCTTGGCTTGTCATCGGGGTTATGCATGATGAGAGCATTCTTGTGTGACGAAAATGGAGCATGACCAAACTATATGATTTTGTAGGGATGAACTTTCTTTGGCCATGTTATTTTGAGAAGACATGATTGCTTAGTTAGTGTGCTTGAAGTATTATTATTTTTATATCAATATTAAACTTTTTTCTTGAATCTCTCGGATCTGAATATTCATGCCACAATAAAGAAAATTACATTGATAATTATGCTACGTAGCATTCCACATCAAAAATTCTGTTTTATCATTTACCTACTCGAGGACGAGCAGGAATTAAGCTTGGGGATGCTCGATACGTCTCCAACATATCTATAATTTTTTATTGTTCCATGATATTATATTATCTGTTTTGGATGTTTAATGTTCTTTATTATACAATTTTATATTATTTTTGGGACTAACCTACTAACCCAAGGCCGTGTGCAAATTGCTATTTTTTTGCCTATTTCAGTGTTTCACAGAAAAGGAATATCAAACGGAATCCAAACGGAATGAAACCTTCGGGAGAGTTATTTTTGGAACAACCGTGATCCAGGGGACTTGGAGTAGACTTCAAGAAAGGAGTGAGGAGGCCACGAGGCAGGGAGGCACGCCTTCCCCCCTGGGTGCGCCCCGCACCCTCGTGGGCCCCTCGCAGCTCCATTAACATACTTCTTCCTCCTATATATATCCATATACCCCAAAAACTTCGAGGAGCACCAGGAAACCCTATTTCCACCGTCGCAACCTTTTGTACCCAAGAGATCCCATCTTGGGGCCTTTTCTGAAGCTCCGCCGGAGGGGGAACCGATCACGGAGGGCTTCTACATCAACACCATAGCCTCTCCGATGATGTGTGAGTAGTTTAGCACAAACCTTCGGGTCCATAGTTATTAGCTAGATGGCTTCTTCTTTCTCTTTGGATCTCAATACAAAGTTCTCCTCGATCTTCTTGGAGATCTATTCGATGTAATTCTTTTAGCAGTGTGTTTGTCGAGATCCGATGAATTATGGGTTTATGATCAAGATTATCTATGAACAATATTTGATTCTTCTCTGAAATCTTTTATGTATGATTTTTTATCTTTGCAAGTCTCTTCGAATTATCAGTTTGGTTTGGCCTACTAGATTGATCTTTCTTGCAATGGGAGAAGTGCTTAGCTTTGGGTTCAATCTTGCGGTGTCCTTTCCCAGTGATAGCAGGGGCAGCAAGGCATGTACTGTATTGTTGCCATCGAGGATAAAAAGATGGGGTTTATATCATATTGCTTGAGTTTATCCCTCTACATCATGTCATCTTGCCTAATGCATTACTTTGTTCTTATGAACTTAATACTCTAGATGCAAGCTGGATAGCGGTCGATGTCTGGAGTAATAGTAGTAGATGCAGAATCGTTTCGGTCTACTTGTCTCGGACGTCTTGGCTATATACATGATCATGCCTAGATATTCTCATAATTATACATTTTTCTATCAATTGCTCGACAGTAATTTGTTCACCCACCGTAATACTTATGCTATCTTGAGAGAAGTGACTAGTGAAACCTATGGCCCCCGGGTCTATCTTCCATCATATAAGTTTCCAAACTATTTTACTTTGCAATCTTTACTTTCAATCTATATAATAAAAATACCAAAAATATTTATCTTATTATCTCTATCAGATCTCACTCTCGTAAGTGACCGTGGAGGGATTGACAACCCCTTTATCGCGTTGTTTGCGAGGTTCTTATTTGTTTGTGTAGGTGGGAGGTGACTTGCGTGTAGTCTCCTACTGGATTGATACCTTGGTTCTCAAAAACTGAGGGAAATACTTACGCTACTTTGCTGCATCACCCTTTCCTCTTCAAGGGAAAACCAACGCAGTGCTCAAGAGGTAGCCATTGGAAAAGAAGTTCGAGGGGTTAGAGCTCCACCACATACCCCAAGTCAAGAATCAAGTAGCTGATGATTTGGCGAATATAGGCTCCAAGCGCTAGTCTATTCCCAGCAATGTGTTTTTGGAACATCTCCACACTCCGTCAGTTCAAGAGGATCCTTTCACGGAAGAGCCCCCACAACCGAAAAGTTCCACCGACTCGACTAAGGTTGAAATTCTAGCCGTGGTCGGCCTGATCATGGAAGTTTTGGTTATCACCCCAGATTGGACGGTGCCATATGTCGCATGCATTCTCGGAAAAGAACTTCCAGAGGATGAGGATGAGGCCCGTCAGATCGTTCGTCGATCCAAAGCTGCTCAATGATACATTACCCCAGAGGAAGTACAAATGATTATCAATGATATCCACTCGAGGACCTATGGTCACCATGCGTCCTCTCGAACAATCGTGGCCAAAGCATACCGAGCAGGTTTTTACTGGCCACGTGCAAATGAAATGGCAAAAGAAATAGTCAACAAGTGTGAGGGCTGCCAGTTCTACTCCAACATGTCTCACAAGACGGTCTCAGCCTTGAAGACCATTCCACTCGTCTGGCCATTCGTTGTTTGGGGGTTCGATATGGTTGGACCCCTGAGGACTGGCAGAAGTGGTTTCACTCATTTGCTTGTAGCGGTCGACAAGTTCACTAAGTGGATCAAAGCCAAGCCTATCAAGAATCTCGACTCAGGCACTACCATCAGTTTTATCAGAGAGTTGACGTTCAGATATGGAGTCCCTCACAGTATTATCATAGATAATGGCTCCAACTTCGATTCTGATGAGTTCAGAGCATTCTTCACTTCCCAGGGTACTCGGGTCGACTACGCATCTGCCGCGCATCCGCAGTCGAATGGACAAGAAAACAGAGCAAATGGTTTGATCCTCCCAGGGCTGAAACCCCGGTTGATGCGTGACCTCAAGCATGCAGCAGGCGCTTGGGTAGATGAGTTGCCTGCCGTCCTTTGGGGATTGAGAACAACGCAAAATCAGTCGGCTGGCCGGACTCCCCTCTTCATGGTCTATGGGGCTGAAGCCGTGCTGCCAAGCGACTTGCTTCACAACGCGCCCCGAGTAGAAATTTTCTCGGAAGCCGAAGCAGAGCAAGCTCGGCAAGATGTTGTTGACCTCCTGGAAGAAGAGAGAGATATGGCTTTGATTTGGTTGACCATTTATCAACAAGACCTCCGTCGATTCCATGCCAGAAACATGAGAAGTCGAGCATTTCAGGAAGGAGACCTGGTACTCCGAGTGGATCAGCAATGACCTCACAAGCTTGCTCCTACTTGGGAAGGTCCCTTCATCATCGCCAAGGTGCTCTACAATGGAGCTTATCACCTTTATAATGTGGAGCACAAGAAAGACGAGCCACGCGCATGGAACGCGGATCTGCTCCGCCCTTTTAACACTTAAGCACTCGGGTCGGCGAGTTGTAATAAGAATCGTTCATTTTTCTTATCAAAAACAAGATTTTTGTTGTGCCTTAATGATTGTTATCATGTCAAGTTGTGTGTTCAAAATCCCCAAGTGGGTGGCTTAGCCGCGAACCTGATTTGCCTAAGTTTTGAAATCTTACCGAGTGGAGAGCAATCCTCCCACTCGGGGGCTTAACTGCAGTCCCGTACTCGCCTAAGTCTAAAAAATCCTACCGAGTGGAGAGCAATCCTCCCACTCGGAAGCTCAGTTGCAGTCCCGTACTCACCTAAGTTTAAAAAATCCTACCGAGTGGAGAGCAATCCTCCCACTCGGAGGCTTAGCTGCAGTCTCGTACTCCCCTAAGTTTAAAAAATCCTACCGAGTGGAGAGCAATCCTCCCACTCGGAGGCTTAGCTGCAGTCCCGTACTCGCCTAAGTTTAAAAAATCCTACCGAGTGGAGAGCAATCCTCCCACTTGGAGGCTAAGCTGCAGTCCCGTACTCGCGCAAATTTAAAAAATCCTACCGAGAGGAGAGCAATCCTCCCACTTGTGGGCTTAGCTGCAGTCCCGTACTCGCCTAAGTTTCCTACATCCTACCGAGTGGAGAGCAATCCTCCCACTCGGAGGCTTAGTTGCAGTCCCGTACTCGCCTAAGTTTAAAAAATCCTACCGAGTGGAGAGCAATCCTCCCATTTGGGGGCTTAGCTGTAGTCCCGTACTCGCCTAAGTTTCCTAAATCCTACCGGGTGGAGAGCAATACTCCCACTCGGGGGCTTAGCTGCAGTCTCATACTCGCCTAAGTTAAAAACCATCCTGATCCGCAAGGAAGACAAGGTGCAGGTCCTGCACAGCACCAAGTGCTCTTGTCCATGACCCACTCAACAGAGCTGCGACACAAGTATAACGTCCGCTCCATCCTGATCCGCAAGGACGACGAGGTGCCGGTCATGCACAACACCAAGTGCTCTTGTCCATGACCCACTCGACGGAGCTGCGACACAAGTATAATGTTTGCTCTATCCCAATCTGGAAGGACGACGAGGTGCAGGTCATGCACAGCACCTAGCGCTCTTGTCCATGACCCACTCGACGGAGCTGCGACACAAGTATAGCGTCCGCTCCATCCCGATCCGCAAGGACGATGAGGTGCAGGTCATGGACGGCACCAAGTGCCCTTGTCCATGATCCACTCGACAGAGCTGCATCACAGAGTCAATGACAATTCAGACTGAAGAATCAAGTTCCACTCAGAGTCGAGAGATTCAAAAACAACAAAGTTCAGATAAATCTCAAGGTTCAGAACCACAGATAAAAGTGCTCGGGCATCTGTCCCGAAGGAATTTTAACGGTTACAAAATCACTCGGCATTCCAAGGAAAATTGAATTAAGACTTAAAGTTTGTTCACTCCTCTGGAGGAGGACTAGCTGGCTCGACAAACTCGTCCAAGGCGATTCCGACTGCAATGCGAGTGGCCGCTTCAATGAAGGTCTCCATGAAGGACTGAAATTGGCGATGTTTGGTGTTGGCGACTTTAAGCGATGCCAGCTTCTCTTCCTTGGCCTCCTTACAATGGACATGGACCAGGCACAGAGCCATGTCAGCACCACATCGGGCAAAAGACTTCTTCCATTCTTGCACTAGGCTTGGAATCTCATTGAGTCGAGTCACCAGGGACTCGAGATCATTCTGGAAGCTCTCCTTCGGCCAGAGTGTTGTGTTGACTCGGGAAACCGCCACCTTTAGTCGAGCCAGATAATCCACGACGCTGGCGAGACGAGATTCCAGTCGGAGCACGTGCATGGCGGCTTCGTCCTGAACGGGGGAGTTGATGGGATACAAGTTCGCCTCGATCCATCCAGTCTCTTCTTCAAAGTTCTGGCAAAACTGTGCACAGCACAACAAAATAATGGGTCAAAGAATTGTCTGGAGAACCAACAACTGTAAGGTGAAACCAGTCGACCAGGAGAAAATACCTTCTAGCATGAGGAACAACTTCTTGGCGAGTCCCCCCAGATAAACCTCCAGGTCATTTCTCTTCCGAGAGAGATCTTCAATCTTGTCGTTCAAGGCTACTTTGTCCTTCCTCAGACGGGTCACTTCTTTGTTAGCTTCAGCAAGAGCAGTCTTCAGCTTGGCGTTATCTTCCTCTAACGCCCCGACTGAAGCCAGCTTCTTGCCAGCAAGTGTTGTTTTCTCTTGAGCCTCCTTCTGTGCTGCGGCAAGATCAAGGTCCTTCTGTGCCAGAGCCTGCCTCATTTTCTCTAAAATAAATATAACAAACAGCACTCGGTTCAGAAAGAGGAATGAGGAGATGACTCGAGAGACAGACCAATCTCACAGTCGACAAGTTTTTACCTTACATACCGGCTGTTTCATCTTTGGCCTTCTGCAAGTTCTGCTTGGCCAACTCCAAGTCAAGATTGAGCCGGATCTGCTTCCTGTCGAATTCAGCAAATTGGGATATAAGCTCATAGGATTTCTGAAGTTAGTAAGTAAGATATATTAGTGGACAGAATCAAAGATTATTTGCTTCCGGGTGAAAAGAATTCTAAGACTACTACAGAATCAAACATTCAACAGTAGTCTCGGGGACTACACCCAGTGGGTGCACTTGGCGTGCCCCCACTGGTACTTGACTTGGTCAGTCCAGTCACTCAAAAAAATTAGGTCTCAGACAACCGCTGACTGCCCGCAGTCGACCGCGGTCTCGGGGATTACACCTAGTGGGTGCACTTGGCGTGCCCCCACTGGTTTAAGAATTCACCCGACAGGATCCGTTCAAGACCGAGAGGATTTTTTATCAACAAAGGTTTAAGACCCCCCCCCCCCCGCCGAATCAAACATCTGATGACGGTCTCGGGGACTATACCCAGTGGGTGCACTCTGCGTGCCCCCACTGATTCGAAAGTTCACTTGACGTCGACTCAAGTGAAGAAGATTGTGAAATAAAATAATGCATCCAGTGGGTGAATAGATGTGCATGAAGTTTGAAAGTGTGAAAACGATCATCCACAGACACCTTACGAATAAGAAAACAATAGTTCTCAAGCATCAAGTTAGAGGGTCAGTCGGAAATCCACTAACCTGGACGTTGGCTTGGAGAGTTGCACTGGCGTCATAGGCAGCTTGGCTAGTCTCATGCACCGTCTTCATCCGCTCCATCATCAGGCCTGCTTGGCGTATATCTTCCTTAGTAGCGCTTGCCTGATCCTCCGAAACGTGATGGGTGGCGAACAGCGGAGATGGTGGAACAGTCGCAGCAACTTGAGGGTCTGAGGCATGAGGTTGAACAGATGAAGCAGAGTCTTGGGCAGTCGACGCTGATGGGCGATCAGTTGACACAGGATCGGCAAAAGTGATGGAGCGCCGATTGAGGTCTCCAGTCTGCTGGACCACTGATACGTCCATTTTGCATCATGCTTTTATATCGATATTTATTGCATTATGGGATGTTATTACACATTATGTCACAATACTTATGCTTATTCTCTCCTATTTTATAAGGTTTACCTGAAGTGGGGGAATGCCGGCAGCTGGAATTCTGGGCTGGAAAAGGAGCAAATATTAGAGACCTATTCTGCGCATCTCCAAAAGTCCTGAAACTTCACGGGAGCATGTTTCAGAATATATAAAAAATATTGGGCGAAAGAAGTACCAGAGGGGGACCACCCACCGTCCACGAGGGTGGGGGCACGCCCTCTGATGCCCATCTTTGGCTATATGGAGTCTTTCGTGGAGGAAAAAATCATAAGCAAGCTCACGGGACGAAACTCCACCGCCACGAGGCGGAACCAATCTAGGGCTCCAGCGGAGCTGTTGTGCCGGGGAAATTTCCCTCCGGGAGGGGGAAATCATCACCATCGTCATCACCAACGATACTCTCATCGGGAGGGGGTCAATCTCCATCAACATGTTCACCAACACCATCTCATCTCAAACCCTAGTTCATCTCTTGTATCCAATCTTTGTATCCAAACCTCAGATTGGTACATGTGGGTTGCTAGTAGTGTTGATTACTCCTTGTAGTTGATGCTAGTTGGTTTACTTGGTGGAAGATCATATGTTTAGATCCATTATGCATATTAATACCCCTCTGATTATGAACATGAATATGATTTGTGAGTAGTTATGTTTGTTCCTGAGGACATGGGAGAAGTCTTGCTAGAAGTAGTCATGTGAATTTGGTATTCGTTTGATATTTTGATGAGATGTATGTTGTCTTTCTTCTAGTGGTGTCATGTGAACGTCGACTACATGACACTTCACCATTTTTTGGGCCTAGAGGAAGGCATTGGGAAGTAATAAGTAGATGATGGGTTGCTAGAGTGACAGAAGCTTAAACCCTACTTTATGCGTTGCTTCGTAAGGGGCTGATTTGGATCCATATGTTTCATGCTATGGTTAGGTTTACCTTAATACTTCTTTTGTAGTTGCGGATGCTTGCAATAGGGGTTAATCATAAGTGGGATGCTTGTCCAAGGAAGGACAGTACCCAATCACCGGTCCACCCACATACCAAATTATCAAAGTACCGAACGCGAATCATATGAGCGTGATGAAAACTAGCTTGATGATAATTCCCATGTGTCCTCGGGAGCGCTTTCCTTTATATAAGAGTTTGTCCAGGCTTGTCCTTTGCTACAAAAAGGATTGGGCCATCTTGCTGCACCTTATTTACTTCTACTATTTATTACTCGTTACAAATTACCTTATCACAAAACTATCTGTTACCGATAATTTCAGTGCTTGCAGAGAATACCTTGCTGAAAACCGCTTATCATTTCCTTCTGCTCCTCATTGGGTTCGACACTCTTACTTATCGAAAAGGCTATGATAGATCCCCTACACTTGTGGGTCATCAAGACTCTTTTCTAGCGCCATTGCCAGGGAGTGAAGCGCCTTTGGTAGGTGGAATTTGGTAAGGAAAATTTTCTATAGTGTGCTGAAATTTACTATCATTTGTTACTATGGAACATAATCCTTTGAGGGTCTTGTTTGGCGTATCTTCACCCCGACCAGTAGAGCAAAGAGTTGCTCCTCAACCTGCTAAACCTACTGAAAATGTTTACTTTGAAATTCCTTCGGGTATGATAGATAAACTGCTAACTAATCCTTTCACAGGTGATGGAACATTACATCCTGATTTGCACCTAATCTATGTGGATGAAGTTTGCGGATTATTTAAGCTTGCAGGTATGCCTGAGGATGTTATCAAGAAGAAAGTCTTTCCTTTATCTTTGAAGGGATAGGCATTGACATGGTTTAGGCTATGTGATGATATGGGATCATGGAACTACAACCGATTGAAATTGGAATTTCATCAGAAGTTTTATCCTATGCATCTTGTTCGTCGTGATCGTAATTATATATACAATTTTTGGCCTCGCGAAGGAGAAAGCATCGCTCAAGCTTGGGGGAGATTTAATTCAATGTTATACTCATGCCCCAATCATGAGCTCTCAAAAGAAATGATTATTCAAAAAATTTATGCTCGACTTTCTCTCAGTAATCGCTCCATGCTCGATACTTCTTGTACTGGTTCTTTTATGATGAAGACTATTGAATTCAAATGGGATTTATTGGAGAGAATTAAACACAACTATGAAGATTGGGATCTTGGCAAAGGTAAGGAGTCAGGTATAACACCTAAGTTTGATTGTGTTAAATCTTTTATGGATACCGATGCTTTTCGTGAATTTAGCACTAAATATGGACTTGACTCTGAGATAGTAGCTTCTTTCTGTGAATCCTTTGGTACTCATGTTGATCTCCCTAAGGAGAACTGGTTTAAATATAATCCTCCTATTGAAGTAAAAGTAGTTGCACCTATTAAATTTGAAGAAAAGACTATCACTTATAATGATCCTATTGTTCCTACTGCTTATATTGAGAAACCACCTTTCCCTGTTAGAATAAAGGATCATGCTAAAGCTTCAACTGTGGTTCGTAAGAGTAATACTAGAACACCTACTCCCTCTGAGCAAATTAAAGTTGAACCTAGTGTTGCTATGGTTAAAGATCTCTTGGCCGATAATATTGATGGGCATGTTATTTACTTCTTTGATGAATCTGCTAGAATCGCTAGGCACGATACTAAAAATAAGCATAGACATGTTGTAGGCATGCCTGTTATTTCTGTTAAAATAGAAGATCATTGCTAACATGGCTTATGTGATATGGGTGCTAGTGCAAGTGCAATACCTCATTCCTTATATAAAGAAATTGTGCATGATATTGCACCTGCTGAGATAGAGGAAATTGATGTTACAATTAAGCTTGCCAATAGAGAACTATTTCACCAGTTGGGATTGTTAGAGATGTTGAAGTCTTGTGTGGGAAAGTTAAATATCCTACTGATTTTCTTGTTCTTGGTTCCCCACAAGATAACTTTTGTCCCATTATATTTGGTAGACCCTTCTTGAATAATGTTAATGCTAAGATAGACTGCAATAAGGATATTGTTTCTGTTGGTTTAGGGGATATGTCCCATGAATTTAATTTTGCTAAATTTTGTAGACAACCCCATGATAAAGAATTTCCTAGTAAAGATGAAATTATTGGTTTTGCTTCTATTGCCGTGCCTCCTAGTGATCCTTTAGAACAATATTTGCTAGACCATGAAAATGATATGTTTATGAATGAAAGAAGGGAAATAGATGAAGTAGTCTTTAAATAGGGACCTATTTTGAAACACAACTTGCCTGTTGAAATCCTAGGGGATCCTCCTCCACCCAAGGGTGATCCCGTGTTTGAGCTTAAACCATTACATGATACTCTTAAATATGCTTATCTTGATGAGAAAGAGATACATCATGTTATTATTAGTGCTAACCTTTCAGAGCATGAGGAAACGAAATTATTGAAAACTCTGAAGAAGCACCGTGCTACTATTGGATATACTCTTGATGATCTTAAGGGCATTAGTCCCACTCTCTGCCAGCACAAAATAAAATTAGAGAAAGACGCGAAACCGGTTGTTGATCACCAACGACGGTTAAATCCTAATATGAAAGAAGTGGTAAGAAAAGAAATACTAAAGCTTTTGGAGGTAGGTATAATTTATCCCATTGTTGATAGTCAATGGGTAAGTCCTGTCCATTGTGTCCCTAAGAAGGGAGGTATTACTGTTGTTCTTAATGATAAAGATGAATTTATCCCACAAAGAATTGTTACAGGTTATAGAATGGTAATTGATTTCCGCAAATTAAATAAAGCTACTAAAAGGATCATTACCCTTTACCTTTTATTGATCAAATGCTAGAAAAATTATCCAAACATACACATTTTTGCTTTCTAGATGGTTATTCTGGTTTCTCTCAAATACCTGTGTCAAAAGAGGATCAAGAAAAGACAACTTTTACTTGCCCTTTCGGTACCTTTGCTTATATACGTATGCCTTTTGGTTTATGCAATGCACCTGCTACCTTTCAAAGATGTATGACTGCTATATTCTCTGACTTTTGTGAAAAGATTGTTGAGGTTTTCATGGATGATTTCTCCGTTTATGGAACTTCTTTTGATGATTGCTTAAGCAACCTTGATCGAGTTTTGCAGAGATGTGGAAGAAACTAATCTTGTCTTGAATTGGGAGAAGTGCCACTTTATGGTTAATGAAGGTATTGTCTTGGGGCATAAAATTTCTGAAAGAGGTATTGAAGTTGATAAAGCTAAAGTTGATGCTATTGAAAAGATGACGTGTCCTAAGGACATTAAAGGTATAAGAAGTTTCCTTGGTCATGCCGGTTTTTATAGGAGGTTCATTAAGGGCTTCTCTAAAATTTCTCGGCCTCTGACTAATCTCTTACAAAAAGATGTTCCTTTTGTTTTTGATGATGATTGTGTAGAAGCATTTGAAATACTTAAGAAAGCTTTGATTTCTTCACCTATTGTTCAGCCTCCTGATTGGAATTTACCATTTGAAATCATGTGTGATGCTAGTGATTATGCTGTAGGGGCTGTTGTGGGATAAAGAGTTGATAAGAAATTAAATGTTATTCAATATGCTAGTAAAACTCTAGACAGTGCCCAAAGAAACTATGCTACTACTGAAGAAGAATTTTTAGCAGTTGTATTTGCTTGTGATAAGTTCAGACCTTACATTGTTGATTCTAAAGTAACTGTTCACACTGATCATGCTGCTATTAAATATCTTATGGAAAATAAAGATGCTAAACCTAGACTTATTAGATGGGTTCTCTTGCTACAAGAATTTGATTTGCATATTATTGATAGAAAGGGAGCTGAGAACCCTGTTGCAGACAACTTGTCTAAGTTAGAGAATGTTCTTGATGACCCACTACCTATTGATGATAGCTTTCCTGGTGAACAATTAGCTGTCATAAATGCTTCCCATACTACTCCATGGTATGCTGATTATGCTAATTACATTGTTGCTAAATTTATACCACCTAGTTTCACTTTCCAGGAAAAGAAAAAGTTCTTATATTATTTAAGACATTACTTCTGGGATGACCCACATCTCTATAAATAAGGAGTAGATGGTGTTATTAGACATTGTGTACCTGAGCATGAACAGGAACAGATCCTACGCAAGTGTCACTCCGAGGCTTATGGAGGACACCATGCTGGAGATAGAACTGCACATAAGGTATTGCAATCCGTTTTTTATTGGCCTACTCTCTTCAAGGATGCCCGTAAGTTTGTCTTGTCTTGTGATGAATGTCAAAGAATTGGTAATATTAGTAGACTTCAAGAAATGCCTATGAATTATTCACTTGTTATTGAACCATTTGATGTTTGGGGCTTTGATTATATGGGAGTGTTTCCTTCCTCTAATGGGTATACACATATTTTACTTACTGTTGATTACGTTACTAAGTGGGTAGAAGCTATTCCAACTAGTAGTGTTGATCATAACACCTCTATTAAGATGCTTAAAGAAGTTATTTTTTCGAGGTTTGGAGTTCCTAGATACTTAATGACTGATGGTGGCTCACATTTTATTCATGGTGATTTTCGTAAAATGCTTGCTAAGTATGATGTTAATCATAGAATTCCATCTCCATATCATCCACAGTCTAGTGGTCAAGTAGAATTGAGTAATAGAGAGCTTAAATTAATTTTGCAAAAGATTGTTAATAGATCTAGGAAGAATTGGTCCAAGAAATATGATGATGCATTGTGGGCCTATAGAACTGCATATAAGAATCCCATGGGTATGTCTCCGTATAAGATGGTTTATGGTAAAGCTTGTCACTTACCTCTTGAACTAGAACATAAGGCATATTGGGCCATTAAAGAGTTCAACTATGACTTCAAACTTGCCGGTGAGAAGAGGCTTTTTGACATTAGCTCACTTGATGAATGGAGAACCCAGGCCTATGATAATGCCAAACAATTTAAACAAAAAGTTAAAGATGGCATGATAAAAGGATACAAAAGTGTGAGTTTAATGTAGGATACAAAATCTTAAACGAGCATAAGGGACACTTTCCAGAATGTTTTAGACTCCGAAAAGGAATAGGTACGTGGTATGGTAAGTAAACCGACTCCAAAACTTTTCTAATGGCAATTTTTCTCTGTTTTGGAATATTTAAGAAAATAGGAAAATAAGAAGCAGTCCGGAAAGGACACAAGGCTTCCACGAGGGTGGAGGGCGCACCCTACCCCCTGGGCGCGCCCCCTGCCTCGTGGACACCTCGTGTGCCCTCTGGACTCTGTTTTCTTGCACGATACTTCTTTTGGTCGGTAAAAATTCATTATATAATCTCCCGAAGGTTTTGATCACCGTACCACGCAAATATCTCTGGTTTTTGTTTCGAGCTGTTTTCTGCCAGGGTTGTCAAGGTCAGGCATCATGTCGTCTCCCTCCTCCTCCAACAATGAGGGCAACGATGCTTGGCTAATGAAGATAGAGCTGAAGTGAGAAGAACCCGTGGAGATCAACAAGGGTGATGGGATCAAGAAGGCCATGGGAGATCAAGTTCCGGCAGCAGTAGACAAAGACATTCTTCAACCTCATCACAATCTCTTTACCCCAACGGAAATCGAAGCTTTCAAGATGATTGAGTTAGCTCGTATTCAAAACAAGTATCTCACAAGTGAAAATATTTTGCTGAAGGAGCATATCATCGCACTAAAAGGCATTATCCGCAAACTGGAGGACCTCCTACGCTCGATGTGCGACTATCCATCATCACCAATGCCCTCTTCACTGACAAAGAAGGAGACATAAACACACGGGTATGGGCACTCCCCTTGGCAACTGCCAAGCTTGGGGGAGTGCCCCGTTATCGTATCACCATCACCCCTTTATCTTTACCATTTTTCTTAGTTCGATCCTTTTGGTAATATCTTGATCTAGTAGAATAAAGTTTTAGTATGATCTAGTTTTGAGTTTTGCTTTATGATCCTTCTATGTAATCGAGTCTATGAGCTTTATATAATAAAGATTAGTGTTGAGTCAAGGGATTGATTATCTTGCTATGATCTTGAGGGAATAAAATAAAAGAAAAAGAATAAAAAGAAATAGAGAGATCATATGGATCTTATGGAGAGTAATGACTTCACATATAAAGAGTATGATGAATAAAAGTTGTTGAGAGTTGACAAGCATAGTTTTGGTCATCGTTGCAATTAATAGGAAGTAATAAAGAAAGAGAGGTTTTCACATATAAATATACTATCTTGGACATCTTTTATAATTGTGAGCACTCATTAAAATTTGACATGCTAAAGAGTTGATGTTGGACAAGGAAGACAACGTAATGGGTTATGTTTTCTTATATACGAAATAAATTATATTGTCATGGATCATCCAACATGTTGAGCTTGCCTTTCCCTCTCATGCTAGCCAATTTCTTTGCACTAAGTAGAAATACTACTTGTGCTTCCAAATATCCTTAAAACCAGTTTTGCCATGAGAGTCCACCATATCTACCTATGGATCGAGTAAGATCCTTCAAGTAAGTTGTCATCGTTGCAAGCAATAAAAATTGCTCTCTAAATATGTGTGATTTATTAGTGTGGAGAAAATAAGCTTTATACGATCTTGTGATGTGGAAGAAATAAAAGCGACGGACTGCATAATAAAGGTCCATATCACAAGTGGCAATATAAAGTGACGTTCTTTCGCATTAAGATTTTTGTGCATCCAACCATAAAAGCACATGACAACCTCTACTTCCCTCTGCAAAGGGCCTATCTTTTATTCTTGTCTTATACTTCATATAAGAGTCAAGGTGATTTTCACCTTTCCTTCTTACATTTTATCCTTTGGCAAGTACGATGTGTTGGAAAGACCCAGATATATATAGCTAATTGGATGTGAGTTTTCATGAACTATTATTGTTGACATTACCCTTGAGGTAAAAAGTTGGGAGGCAAAACTATAAGCCCATATCTTTCTCTGTGTCCGATTAAAACTTCATAACCATAAATATCGCGTGAGTGTTAGCAATTGTGAAAGACTAAAAGATGGTTGAGTATGTGGACTTGCTGAAAAGCTCTTATATTGACTCTTTCTGATGTTATGATAAATTGCAATTGCTTCAATGACTGAGATTATAGTTTGTCAGTTTTCAATAAAGTTTATGAATCATACTTGAAACTGTGAATGAATTGTTACTTTAGCATAAGAGATCATATGACAATATATGTGTGTGTGTGTTGCTGTTCTAAGAATAATCATGATGCCCTCATGTCCGTATTTTATTTTATCGACACATCTATATCTAAACATGTGGACATATTTTTCGATCTCGGCTTTCGCTTGAGGAAAAGCGAGGTCTAAGCTTGGGGGAGTTGATATGTCCATTTTGCATCCTGCTTTTATATCGATATTTATTGCATTATGGGCTGTTATTACACATTATGTCACAATACTTATGCCTATTCTCTCCTATTTTATAAGGTTTACATGAAGAGGGGGAATGTAGGCAGCTGGAATTCTGGGCTGGAAAAGGAGCAAATATTAGAGACCTATTCTGCACATCTCCAAAAGTCCTGAAACTTCATGGGAGCACGTTTCAGAATATATAAAAAATATTGGGCGAAAGAAGTACCAGAGGGGGCCACCCACCGTCCACGAGGGTGGGGGCGCGCCCTACCCCCCCTGGGCGCGCCTCCCTACCTCGTGGGCCCCCTGGCAGCCCTCTGATGCCCATCTTTGGCTATATGGAGTCTTTCGTGGAGGAAAAAATTATAAGCAAGCTCACGGGACGAAACTCCGCCGCCACGAGGCGGAACCAATCTAGGGCTCCGACGGAGCTGTTCTGCCGGGGAAATTTCCCTCCGGGAGGGAGAAATCATCACCATCGTCATCACCAACGATCCTCTCATCGGCAGGGGGTCAATCTCCATCAACATCTTCACCAGCACCATCTCATCTCAAACCCTAGTTCATCTCTTGTATCCAATCTTTGTATCCAAACCTCAGATTGGTACCTGTGGGTTGCTAGTAGTGTTGATTACTCCTGGTAGTTGATGCTAGTTGGTTTACTTGGTGGAAGATCATATGTTTAGATCCATTATGCATATTAATACCCTCTGATTATGAACATGAATATGATTTGTGAGTATTTACGTTTGTTCCTGAGGACATGGGAGAAGTCTTGCGATAAGTAGTCATGTGAATTTGGTATTCGTTCGATATTTTGATGAGATGTATGTTGTCTTTCCTCTAGTGGTGTCATGTGAACGTCGACTACATGACACTTCACCATTGTTTAGGCCTAGAGGAAGGCATTGGGAAGTAATAAGTAGATGATGGGTTGCTAGAGTGACAGAAGCTTAAACCCTAGTTTATGCGTTGCTTCGTAAGGGGATGATTTGGATCCATATGTTGCATGCTATGGTTAGGTTTACCTTCATACTACTTTTGTAGTTTTGGATGTTTGCAATAGGGGTTAATCATAAGTGGGATGCTTGTCCAAGGAAGGACAGTACCCAAGCACCGGTCCACCCACATACTAAATTATCAAAGTACCGAACACGAATCATATGAGCGTGATGAAAACTAGCTTGACGATAATTCCCATGTGTCATCGGGAGCGCTTTCCTTTATATAAGAGTTTGTCCAGGCTTGTCCTTTGCTACAAAAAGGATTGGGGCATCTTGTTGCACCTTATTTACTTTTACTATTTGTTACTCGTTACAAATTACCTTATCACAAAATTATCTGTTACGGATAATTTTAGTGCTTGTCGAGAATACCTTGCTGAAAACCGCTTATCATTTCCTTCTGCTCCTCATTGGGTTCGACACTCTTACTTATAGAAAAGGCTACGATAGATCCCCTACACTTGTGGGTCATCAACCACTAGTTTAGGCACTGATGTCATTTGAGTTGTCTTGCTGGCCGGCGCTTTCCTGCCCGAGCTCCTACTTCTCCTTCCCATAGGCCTTAGTGGCACTTCTTCATCATCGTCTGGAAGTTCAGTCACATGTTGTGGTGCTGCAAAAGTTTTGACCACAATTTATCAATCGACCTGCAAAGCAATTAACAAAGTGGAAGCAAGATAGCATAGTCACACCTGCTCTGGAGGTGGCCGCATCTTCCATTTCTGCGTCATCCTCATTCCTGTAAATGTCCACTGAGGCCCCAGAAGTAGCAGCACTGCAAGTTCCCGAATTCACTCAGTCAGGCAAGAAAGTGAGTCGGTATCTTCTTAAGAAATCCTTGTATCAAAGGAGAAAGCAAAACGCTTACCCAGAGGCGACAGGGACGTCGATCTTGATCTTGGGCAGAGTCTTCCGAGGTTTAGGAGCCACAATCTTGGGTTGCTTCGGCGCCTTCTCGGTCTGGACGGGAGAGGAAGTCCGAGTGCGCTTCAAGGTCTGCACAACTGCCTTGCCACGAATACTCGCAGGGTTGTGGGTCTGCTTGGAGCGTCTTTCAGTATGAGGCGGAGAGTTGAACTCCTCGCCATCACTTGAATCCTCACTCTCCTCCTCATCCTCGTCATCGGATCTCCAATCACCACTTTCGCCCCCACTTGCCTCTCCCTCCTGGTCCTGCTCTCCATTGGGCATTGAGTATGTATCGATGTAGACCTACAAGGCAAAGATTAACATAGACGTCAGTCGGGCATGAAGGCAGTTATGAATCGGAATGAAGAAGCAGTCAACAATGAAGCACTCGATAGGAAAAGACAGACCTTTTCAGGTTCTTGACTAGCGCAGAATGGTTGAACTCTTCTGGACCCCTGGGGGTTATCTTTGTTCCCGGTGATGCCCTGCAACCACAGCTCCACTGTCTCCTCGGTGACGTCCTCCGGGTGGATCCGAGTGGTGTCCTCAATGCCTGAATACATCCACATAGGATTATCGCGGGCCTAGAGCGGCTGGATGGGTCGACTGAGGAACACTTCCAGCAGGTCCATACCAGTCACGCCATCCCGAACCAATTGGACTACTCGCTCCATCAGTGTGTTCACCTTCGCTCTCTCTGCTGGAGTTACTTTCAAGGAAGTGGTCTGCTGGACTCGTTCCATGGAGAAGGGAGGGAGACCAATCGACTAACCAGGAGTCGGCTGGTCCTTACAGTCGAACCAGGTCGACTGCCACCCTCTAACTGACTCGGGAAGGATTACGGCCGGAAAGGCAATTTTGCTCCTCATCTGGATACCTAGGCCTCCACACATCTGGATCACATGAGTCTTCTCGTCATTCGTATTAGCTTTTTTCGCCGACTAAGAGTGACAGGTGAAGATATGCTTGAAGAGACCCCAATGCGGTCGACAGCCCAAGAAGTTTTCGCACATAGAAACAAACGCAGCAAGATAGGAGATGGTGTTGGGGGAAAAGTGACGAAGTTGGGCACCGAAGAAATTCAGAAAACCCCGGAAGAGGGGATGGGTGCTACCTCTTGAGCACTACATTGGTTTTCCCTTGAAGAGGAAAGGGTGATGTAGTAAAGTAGCGTAAGTATTTCCCTCAGTTTTTGAGAACCAAGGTATCAATCCAGTAGGAGATCACGCTCGAGTCCCACGCACCTACACAAACAAATAAGAACCTCGCAACCAACGCGATAAAGGGGTTGTCAATCCCTTCACGGTCACTTACGAGAGTGAGATCTGATAGATATGATAAGATAATATTTTTGATATTTTTATGATAAAGAGAAATAAAGATGCAAAGTAAAATAAACGGCAATAGAAATAACTAAGTGTTGGAAGATTAATATGATGGAAGATAGACCCAGGGGCCATAGGTTTCACCAGTGGCTTCTCTCAAGAGCATAAGTATTACGGTGGGTAAATGAATTACTGTCGAGCAATTGATAGAATTGAGCATAGTTATGAGAATATCTAGGTATGATCATGTATATAGGCATCACATCCGAGACAAGTAGACCAAAACGATTCTGCATCTATTACTATTACTCCACACATCGACCGCTATCCAGCATGCATCTAGAGTATTAAGTTCATAAGAACAGAGTAACGCCTTAAGCAAGATGACATGATGTAGAGGGATAAACTCATGCAATATGATATAAACCCCATCTTTTTATCCTTGATGGCAACAATACAATACGTGCCTTGCTGCCCCTACTGTCACTGGGAAAGGACACCACAAGATTGAACCCAAAGCTAAGCACTTCTCCCATTGCAAGAAAGATCAATCTAGTAGGCCAAACCAAACTGATAATTCAAAGAGACATGCAAAGATAAACCAATCATACATAAAAGAATTCACGGAAGATTCAAATATTGTTCATAGATAAACTTGATCATAAACCCACAATTCATCGGATCTCGACAAACACACCGTAAAAGAAGATTACATCGAATAGATCTCCAAGAAGATCGAGGAGAACTTTGTATTGAGATCCAAGGAGAGAGAAGAAGCCATCTAGCTAATAACTATGGACCCGAAGGTCTGAAGTAAACTACTCACACATCACCGGAGAGGCCATGGAATTGATGTAGAGGCCCTCTGTGATCAATGCCCCCTCCGGCGGAGCTCCGGAAAAGGCCCCAAGATGGGATCTCTTAGGTACAGAAGGTAGCGGCGGTGGAATTAGGTTTTCGTGGTGCTCCTGGATGTTTGGGGGTACGTGGACTTATATAGGAGGAAGAAGTAGGTCGGTGGAGCAACGAGGGGCCCACGAGGGTGGAGGGCGTGCCCAGGGGGTGTAGACGCGCCCCTTGCCTCGTGGCCTCCTCAATTGTTTCTTGACGCCCACTCCAAGTCTCTTGCATCACGTTTGTTGAGAAAATCACGTTTCCGAAGGTTTCATTCCGTTTGGACTTCGTTTGATATTCCTTTTCTGCAAAACACTGAAATAGGCTAACAAAACAGCAATTTGGGTTGGGCCTCCGGTTAATAGGTTAGTCCCAAAAAAATATAAAAGTGTAAAATAAATCCCATTAACATCCAAAACAGATAATATAATAGCATGGAGCAATCAAAAATTATAGATACGTTGGAGACGTATCAAGCATCCCCAAGCTTAATTCCTGCTCGTCCTCGAGTAGGTAAATGATAAAAACAGAATTTTTGATGTGGAATGCTTCCTAAAATATTTCTCAATGTATTTTTTCTTTATTGTGGCATGAATGTTCAGATCCGAAAGATTCAAGATAAAAGTTTAATATTGACATAAAAATAATAATACTTCAAGCATACTAACTAAGCAATCATGTCTTCTCAAAATAACATGGCCAAAGAAAGTTCATCCCTACAAAATCATATAGTTTGGTCATGCTCCATTTTTGTCACACAAGAATTCTCTCATCATGCACAACCCCGATGACAAGCCAAGCAATTGTTTCACACTTTAGTAATCTCAAACTTTTTTCAACTTTCACGCAATACATGAGCATGAGCCATGGATATAGCACTATGGGTGGAATAGAATATAATGAAGGGGGTTATGTGGAGAAGACAAAAAGGGAGAAAGTCTCACATCGACACGGCTAATCGATGGCCTAGGGAGATGCCCATCAATTGATGTCAATGCAAGGAGTAGGGATTTCCATGCAACGGATGCACTAGAGCTATAAATGTATGAAAGCTCAACAAAAGAAACTAAGTGGGTGTGCATCCAACTTGCTTGCTCATGAAGACCTAGGGCACTTGATGAGGCCCATTGTTGGAATATACAAGCCAAGTTCTATAATGAAAAGTTCCCACTAGTATATGAAAATGACAAAACAAGAGACTCTCTATCATAAAGATCATGGTGCTACTTTGAAGCACAAGTGTGTAAAAAGGATAGTAGCATTGTCCCTTTTTATTCTCTTTTTTGGGGCATCACACTTCTATTTATTTACAACTCAATGATTACAACTTGATACTAGAACAAGATATGACTATATATGAATGCCTCCGGCGGTGTACCGGGATGTGCAATGACTCATGAGTGACATTCATGAAAAAAATTATGAACGGTGGCTTTGCCACAAATACGATGTCAACTTCATGATCATGGAAGGCAATATGACAATGATGATGCATGTCATAATAAATGGAACGGTGGAAAGTTGCATGGCAATATATCTCAGAATGGCTATGGAAATGCCATAATAGGTAGGTATGGTGGCTGTTTTGAGGAAGATATAAGGAGGTTTATGTGTGATAGAGCGTATCGTATCACGGGATTTGGATGCACCGATGAAGTTTGCACCAACTCTCAAGGAGAGAAAGGGCAATGCACGGTACCGAAGAGGCTATCAATGATGGAAGGGTGAGAGTGCGTATAATCCATGGACTCAACATTAGTCATAAAGAAATCACATACTTATTGCAAAAATCTACAAGTCGTCAAAACCAAGTATTACGCGCATGCTCCTAGGGGGATAGATTGGTAGGAAAAGACCATCGCTCGTCCCCGACCTCCACTCATAAGGACGACAATCAAATAACACCTCATGTTTCAAATTTGTTACACAACGTTTACCATACGTGCATGCTACGGGACTTGCAAACTTCAACACAATTATTTCTCAAATTCACAACTACTCAACTACCACAACTTTGATATCACTATCTCCATATCTCAAAACAATCATCAAGTATCAAACTTCTCTTAGAATTCAATCCACTTATATGAAAGTTTTTATTATGCCTCCAAGCAAATTGCCATGTTGTTCTAAAGGACTCTCAAAAATAATATAAGTGAAGCATGAGAGATCAATTATTTCTATAAAATAAAACCACCGCTGTGCTCTAAAAGATATAAGTGAAGCACTAGAGCAAAAACTATATAGCTCAAAAGATATAAGTGAAGCACATAGAGTATTCTAATAAATTTCAGATCATGTGAGTCTCCCTCAAAAGGTGTGTACATCAAGAATGATTGTGGTAAAATAAAAAGCAAAGACTCAAATCATACAATACGCTCCAAGCAAAACACATATCATGTGGCGAATAAAAATATAGCTCCAAGTAAAGTTACCGATAGACGAAGACGAAAGAGGGGATGCCTTCCGGGGCATCCCCAAGCTTAGGCTTTTTGGTGTCCTTGAATTTTACCTTGGGGTGCCATGGGCATACCCAAGATTAGTCTCTTGCCACTCCTTGTTCCATAATCCATCAAATCTTTACCCAAAACTTGAAAACTTCACAACACAAAACTTAAATAGAAAATCTCGTGAGCTCCTTTAGCGAAAGAAAACAAAACACCACTTAAATGTACTGTAATGAACTCATTATTTATTTATATTGGTGTTAAACCTACTTTATTCCAACTTCTCTATGGTTTACAAACTCTTTTACTAGCCATAGATTCAACAAAATAAGCAAACAACACACGAAAAACAGAATCTGTCAAAAACAGAACAGTCTGTAGTAATCTGTAACTAACGCAAACTTCTGGAACCCCAAAAATTCTAAAATAAATTTCTGGACGTGAGGAATTTATCTATTAATCATCTGAAAAATAATTAACTAATAGAACTTTCCAAATAAAAATGACAGCAATTCTCATGAGCGCTAAAGTTTCTGTTTTTTACAGCAAGATCAAAAAGACTTTCCCCAAGTCTTCCCAACGGTTCTACTTGGCACAAACACTAATTAAACACAAAAAACACAATCAAAACAGAGGCTAGATAAATTATTTATTACTAAACAGGAGCAAAAAGCAAGGAATAAAAATAAAATTGGGTTGCCTCCCAACAAGCGCTATCGTTTAACGCCCCTAGCTAGGCATAAAAGCAAGGATAGATCTAGGTATTGCCATCTTTGGTAGGCAATCCATAAGTGACTCTCATAATAGATTCATATGGTAATTTAATTTTATTTTTAGGGAAGTGTTCCATGCCTTTCCTTTGCGGAAATTGGAATATAATATTCCCTTCCTTCATATCAATAATTGCACCAATCGTTCTAAGGAAAGGTCTACCAAGAATAATAGGACATGAAGGATTGCAATCTATATCAAGAACAATGAAATCTACGGGCACATAGTTCCTATTTGCAACACCATCAATTCTTCTCATAGGTTTCTTAATAGTGGAATCTGCAAGGTGCAAGTTTAAAGAACAATCATCAAAATCACGGAAACCTAGCAAATCACACAAAGTTTTCGGAATCGTGGAAACACTAGCACCCAAATCACACAAAGCATAACACTCATGATTTTTAATTTTAATTTTTATTGTAGGTTCCCACTCATCATAAAGTTTCCTAGGGATAGAAACTTCCAACTCAAGTTTTTCTTCATAAGATTGCATCAAAGCATCAAAGATATGTTTAGTAAAAGCTTTATTTTGACTATAAGCATGAGGAGAATTTAGCACGGATTGCAACAAGGAAATACAATCTATCAAAGAGCAATTATCATAATTAAATTCCTTGAAATCCAAAATAGTGGGTTCGTTGATATCTAAATTTTTGACCTCTTCAATCCCACTTTAACCAATTTTTGCATCAAGATCTAAAAACTCTGAATTTTTGGAACGCCTTCTAGGTAAAGGTGGCTCATCTTCAGTCCCATCATTATCAAGATTCATATTGCAAAAAAAAAGATTTAATAGGAGACACGTCAATAACTTTTAGATCTTCATCTTTATTTTCATAAAAAAATTCTGGCTTAGCGGCCATCTTATTAACTAAGGTGGCCTGCTTATCCGAAACTTCAGCAATTAATTTTTCGAGATGAGCAATCTGAGATTTCAAATCATAAAATTATTTAGACATATCATCGAGCTCTCTATTCATATAACCCATAAAGTTTTTTTTGTTCCTTAAGCTCGTTCCTAAAGAAATTATTATGCTCAAATTGTAAAGTCATAAAACTCCTGACGTTGCTTTCGATCTCTTCTAACCTTTTAAGGTGAAGATCACCAAATCTAGGTAGAGCCATCGTGACAAGCAAGCAATCCAACACACGAGCAAACAAGTAGCGAGCGAAAAAGAGGTGAACGTAAAAAGAGAGGGCGAATAAAACGGCAAGGGTGAAGTGGGGGAGAGGAAAAGGAGAGGCAAATGGCAAATAATGTAATGCGAGGGATAAGAGTTTGTGATGGGTACTTGGTATGTCTTGACTTGTGCGTAGACTCCGGCAACGGCGCCAGAAATGGCTCATTGTCGGGAGTCAAATCTTGACTTGACTTGGCGCGAATCTCCCCGACAACGGTGCCAAAAATCCTTCTTGCTACCTCTTGAGCACTGCGTTGATTTTTCCTTAAAGAGGAAAGGGTGATGCAGTAAAGTAGCCTAAGTATTTCCCTCAGTTTTTGAGAACCAAGGTATCAATCCAGTAGGATATCACGCTCGAGTCCCACGCACCTACACAAACAAATAAGAACCTCGCAACCAACGCGATAAAGGGGTTGTCAATCCCTTCATGGTCACTTACAAGAGTGAGATCTGATAGATATGATAAGATAATATTTTTGGTATTTTTATGATAAAGAGAAATAAAGATGCAAAGTAAAATAAACGGCAATAGAAATAACTAAGTGTTGGAAGATTAATATGATGGAAGATAGACCCGGGGGCCATAGGTTTCACCCGTGGCTTCTCTCAAGAGCATAAGTATTACGGTGGGTAAATGAATTACTGTCGAGCAATTGATAGAATTGAGCATAGTTATGAGAATATCTAGGTATGATCATGTATATAGGCATCACATCCGAGACAAGTAGACCGAAACGATTCTGCATCTACTACTATTACTCCACACATCGACCGCTATCCAGCATGCATCTAGAGTATTAAGTTCATAAGAACAGAGTAACGCCTTAAGCAAGATGACATGATGTAGAGGGATAAACTCATGCAATATGATATAAACCCCATCTTTTTATCCTCGATGGCAACAATACAATACGTGCCTTGCTGCCCCTACTGTCACTGGGAAAGGACACCACAAGATTGAACCCAAAGGTAAGCACTTCTCCCATTGCAAGAAAGATCAATCTAGTAGGCCAAACCAAATTGATAATTCAAAGAGACTTGAAAAGATAAACCAATCATACATAAAAGAATTCACGGAAGATTCAAATATTGTTCATAGATAAACTTGATCATAAACCCACAATTCATCGGATCTCGACAAACACATCGCAAAAGAAGATTACATCGAATAGATTTCCAAGAAGATCAAGGAGAACTTTGTATTGAGATCCAAGGAGAAAGAAGAAGCCATCTAGCTAATAACTATGGACCCGAAGGTCTGAAGTAAACTACTCACACATCACCGGAGAGGCCATGGAATTGATGTAGAGGCCCTCCATTATCAATGCCCCCTCCGGCGGAGCTCCGGAAAAGGCCCCAAGATGGGATCTCTCGGGTACAAAAGGTTGCGGCGGTGGAATTAGGTTTTCGTGGTGCTCCTGGATGTTTGGGGGGTACGTGGATTTATATAGGAGGAAGAAGTAGGTAGGTGGAGCAACGAGGGGCCCACGAGGGTGGAGGGCGCGCCACCTGCCTCGTGGCCTCCTCGATTGTTTCTTGACGCCTACTCCAAGTCTCCTAGATCACGTTTGTTGAGAAAATCACGTAACCGAAGGTTTCATTCCGTTTGTACTTCGTTTGATATTCGTTTTCTGCGAAACACTGAAATAGGCAAAAAAACAACAATTTGGGCTGGGTCTCCGATTAATAGGTTAGTCCCAAAAACAATATAAAATTGTAAAATAAAGCCCATTAACATCTAAAACAGATAATATAATAGCATGGAGCAATCAAAAATTATAGATACATTGGAGATGTATCAATGGGGTGGCAGAGAGAATCCGCGATCGACGTGAGTCGCACGGAGGATGCACTCACCCTCCTGCGGCTGCGGCTCGGTCTCATTGCCGGGAAGCCTCCAAGATTCATGGGCAATCAAACCTCCCGAGGCCAGATCCTCCATGTCCTCCAGCTGGATCGTGGAGCAGATCTAGTCGCCCTGGATCCGGCCGGGTGGCAGGCTAGACCTCGAGGAGGATCCCCCCCCAACTCATCTTCTTCCCTTTCGGCTTCGCTATCGTCGTCGCCGTCGCCTTCTTGGCAAGATCCAAAGCTGTCGTCTTGTCCTTCCGCATCGCCGCGGACTGCTCACAAGTGGTGCGGTGGTCTCGAGAGTGGCGGAGGGCGATATGTGGAAACAGAGGGAGGAGAAGGAGAATGGGGAGCGCTGTGCAGACACACCGGCCGCGGAGTCTTTTATTTGCCCATTTCCAAGTGACTAACATGCGGGCCCAAGAAATCCTGTTAAATCATGCAACTGCCACGCGCTCGGTATGTGGCGAAAAAGGCAGCACGGAAATCAAGGCGCCCTTGCCTAATCCGCCCCGACTACTACGGCGCACTCCGTCTCGCGCACTTCCCAAAATTTCGAATCCCATGAGATCCGGAGATGACAGCACAGTCAATCATGCCAAAGATTTTGTTTCACTTCAACACTCGAGACATCCCAGAATGAGTTCACTCGACAAATTCTGAATGGATCAAGGCGAGCGAAAATAAGGTTGAAGTTTCAAAGTAATTCGCCTTTCCAAGCAAAGTGCTCCTGAAGCATAAAAATCGAGTCAGAAATATCTCCAACCTTTTCTTCCTTCAGACCTCAATCCATTCAGGGGCTAATGACGATGACATGTACCTAGGGTAGGGTAATAGGCCTGACCTAGACACCCTCCCCAAGGACACTACTCAAAGGTCAACAGCATCCAAGGCACAGTAATGCCCACCGACTGGAATCTCCTCAGCGTGCAATACACTCGACCATCAACTCCACTCGGATAACCCAATTCCATTTGACCAATATATCACCATTCGACCATACAAGAAACCACTCAGAAGATAGAAGACCTAAAGTCACTCAGGATAGCAACGGTCATGCGTTCATTCTGTAGTGTTAATGATCCTTTATATGACTTTATTGCTGGCATTACCAGTAACGTCTCACCTTTATGTACATTGAACCCTATATAACTAAGGGCGGGAGGGGTCTGGCGCACTCTATATAAGCCACCCCCCTCCTCAGGTACAAGGGTTCACACCCCCTGTAATTTCACGCATAATCCAGTTGACCGCCTCAGGGCACCGAAACGTAGGGCTATTACTTCCACCGTGAAGGGCGTGAACTCGTAAATCTTGCGTGCACAACCTCATCGTAGCTAGGATCTTGCCTCCTCTTACGTACCCCCTCATCTACTGTCAGACTTAGAACCATGACAGGCTCCGCCATCGCAAACGTTTTGCACCTTTTTGACTGGTTTTTGACCACTGTTTGCGATTATGGCATCGCACACTGTTTCGTCGAAGGGTCTTTGATCGTAGTGTCACGTTAGAAGCATCCTGCAGTAGTGGAATGACATACTCAGACTAGAATGGATGATGTGGACTACCTTGTTAAAGACAACGCAATGGATGATTTTTGCTTGTCATTGGAAATGGATGGGACCCATGGTAAGTCCACTTTTGAAGATGATCTTGGACAGCAACTGCTGAGAAGGGCAGCCCATGGGAAATTGGCACAATGGCGGTGCAAGCTGGGAACAAAATGCAAATGTTGGGAATGTTCCAACCATCATATCTGCCTGAGATTCAGATCCGATTGGTGATAGGATACTTCAAACTCAACATGTCTGAAAGGAAAAGTTGCAACACCAATCGACGAGATGTTGTTGCGAGATTCTCTGGAATTGAACTATGATAGCAAGCTCAAAAACATGAGCTGGTTCTGCTACAGTGAACACGTTGTCCAAGACAAGCATGACCACATAGAAGTCTTACAACAAAACACTACCGATTTCTAGTTGGGAACCATCATCGAGGATAACGAAGTCCTAACATAAGTCATGATTCTTAAGAAGGAACTTCTTCTTCTTGAACAAATCAACCAGTGGCTTGGTGTGCTAGGGATACATATAGAATGAGGGTTGCAAGTCTCCAAACCACAGAATACTTCTCTCATGTGCATGACTGACTTGAGATGATTCCAGAGGAAGCGAAACAAACTTTCTCAAATTCACGGCGACAACTTGCATCATATGCACGTGAATTAGAGGAAGTCACTTCTTCTATCAAACATAAACTTCATGAGCTAGCACAAAGAAAATGCTTTCAAAAGTTTCCAACATTAACTTAGATGTTCAACATGAATCATGGACAAGATGAAAATGTAGTCAATGGGCTCAACAACAAACCATCCAGTCTTCCATATAGATGGAATTCCACAATTAAGTGAACATGGTGATAGCATTGGCCAGACCAAGGGATGTAATGGTGTATACTCAAGGGATCAACCACGAGTAAGACAACATTACGAACATCGTTGGTTCTGATTTGATTTGAGGATATCCCACACTCAAATCAAAGTTTGGATAAGATAATAGATCCAACAATTGATCACGAGGACCAATCGATGAAGATATCATCTTTATTCAACACACACACACAAAATATATCCCCTAGAGATGAACTAAGTCAGATAAAGCTTTATCTTCCAACTCTCCAAGTTGTTGTTTAGCTTATCCAACTAGCTCAGGGGTATCCAACACAGATTCTTGGAGAAGGGGTGGTTTATAAGATAACCAACTTGATCGCGAGCTCAACATAACGGTCAGGGGACAACCTGGTGATACTTCCAAGAAGATATTCAGAAAATCACGAACCACCGATATGTTATTAAGCTCGGGAACAATCTTGCTTCTCAGGGCAAGACGATATGATCAAAAGAGCGAGGGATTGATACCATCCTAACTCATTGATCAAAGAGTGCACCAGGAAAATGGACTAGGTAGCATGACTAATCCCAGGATGGTGATTCAGTAACCAACACTCTAAGAATGAAATTTTTGTCCTTTAACAACCAAGCAACAAGGTTGCTAGGAGTATTGATTTCACACATCACAGTTCACTTGTCGGCATTCCGGTTACAACAACACGGGACCGAGGAATGAATAATGATGGTGAGAAGTATCATTGCGTCAAGAATTCATAAGAGGTGGTGCAATTCTCATGACAATCCTGACATAAAGGGGTAATACTTCAGGGTAGAATAGACCAGAAGCTGGATTGGCATTTTGATCTGCGGAATACAACTACTTTAACCCAATCCTGGATATGGATGAGGTACTGGAGTATGTTTCTCCTAGTCATTCCAGAATAGAATGGCTTGATGAACCACAAGAGTAAAAAGGCATCGATAACACGAATGCACAGCTACCCTTGACTATCAACTGATAGAGATGGTCGAGATACAACTGAAGTGGGACAACTCAAAGGAGCATATGATTTTTCTAAGTTGTGAATGCATAGATTAACATGTCAAACAAAGCTCAACATTTCTTCCGGATAACCCATGCCGAAGAGGAGGACTGGCAGATTCACAATGCAGAATGGAGAACTCATCAGGAGCACTCTAGTTGTGATCTTTTGGTTCAAAAGAACTTCTGCCATAATGGTTCATGGTATTGGAAGAACGATATACCATGGACCTCAAAGACTATCAGAAAGGTTACTAATATCCTAAAGGTACGAGCAACACTATCAACATGAAGTAAGTAGAGTGAATCTTGGGTTCAAGGGCCCGGAAATAGAATACCTACTAACTAAATAACATCACGAGATGCCTTCAAGAATGATGGCCAAAATCATCACACTAGGAATACAAAGCATTGCTAGACTACTGGGCGGTTCTCTAGGATGCCTAGGGTCATAATACTAGCTCCAACATATATGTCAAGGCAATGGAGTACCTCAACAGACAATTTAGTGTGCTTAATCTGCCCCAAAAGGACATCGGAAACGGGAAGAAGGGATTTGCAAATGCATCAGACTATTTAGAACCCTGGGATGACTCGGACAATATAACAGCTGTAAATGCTCAAAAATATTTGAGACATCCTGCAAAATGGTGGCATAACCGCTCAACATCACAACATCAAGGTTCCAAGACCAACTGTTAACACATGGAAGTACTAGAAACTGAACTGATACTTGAATCCATCATTCCTATAAGTCTACGGATTAGTAACACATGATCCTGGTAGAAAGAAGAGAAAGCCTAGTTTCTTAACCCCGTAGGAAAGATAGGATGACTCAGAAGGACATAAGGTATAAGGAGTAAAAAGAGCCTTACATTCCCTTCCAGAATCAATTCCCTTATATAACTAAAGAATTTCTAGACTCAACTTCGACCAGTTTGGCTTGGTAATCCTACATGCAGTTAGTCTCTGCTACCAAAGCTGTCAGGACCCTGATCCTAAGTCACACCGATCTAGCATGTAACACATCATATCACTTTGCGACCTCACGCATGGTATTCCCACGGGTGCCACCTTACCTGGCCCGGGACCGTTTGCGCCTTTTGGCTCACGTATATGATAGTGCCCCTAGCATCCATATGATAGAGAACCCGGGCCGACATGACTAGTCATGAATCCAAAGTGGCACTAACTTACAGGGACAGGCATACATGACCCAACAAAGAACGTGTCGGTCATCAACGTATGAACCCAAGTCGTAGTAAGCTACAAGGACTTAAAGGAACAATGCGTGACATTTGCCCGAAGGGACAGACACAGGAACGAAGAAGGACACATGTCGGCCAGCCTAAGTGTTCCGGAGCAGTAGCAAGCTACCATGCTCAGTGGAAGCACTAGGAGACATTTACCGGTAAGAGAGGCTACCAAGAATAAACAACTAGGATGTCGAATCCCACACATACCAAGTATTTCATTAACATACACACAATATGCTCGATGTGTCCAAATACAACATGGCATCACAACAAAACTCTATGACTCAAAGTATTTATTCATTAGGCTCCGAGGAGCCAGATATTACAAACATGGGTCTGATGACCCAGCATTCAAGTCATACAAGCAATAAGCACATGCAGAAGCTTAACTTTTCTGAGTATAGACAACTACAAATAAAAAGGCTGAGAAGCCTGACTATCTACAAGACCCTGCCGAGGGCACAAGATCGTAGCTCAGGTAACAGGCTAAACGTAGAAGTCCACGTGGAACTACTAGTGAGACTGAAGTCTCTCTGCAAAAATGTAAACTAAGCAAACGTGAGTACAAATGTATCTAGCAAGACTTACATCAGAACTAGCTACATATGCATCAGTATCAACAAAGGGGGTGGTGGAGTTTAAATGCACCAAGCCAGCTTTGACTCAGTGGCTACCCTGAACTACATCTACAAGTAACTCTTTTGAGGTGGCGCACATGAGTCCACATATTCACTAATCAATACACCACTATGGATCCGCTTCCGTCTCCCTACGAGAAGGCCATCGATAGCACTCATGCTTATCTTGCGCATTTTAGAGTATCCACTTTCACTTGTCTATGAATTGTATAGGCAACCCAGAAGTCCTTTACCGCGGACGGCTATTCGAATAGATCATTTATAACCCTGCAGGGGTGTACTTCTTCACATATGTTTCCACCAATTAGCGTCTGCACACGACATGTGGTCGGCAGACTTCAAGCGAAAGCCGACGTGGGTGTAGACCACGATCTGACTAACCACACAAGTCCCTAGTCCAGGTTTATCGCCTATTCAGGTTCCATCCGTAGGGAGTCCGGCCGAGGTTTCAACTACGGCCCCGAACGATGTGTGAGGGTTCCCGAGGCACCAAATGGGCGTCCCGGTACACCGTGCCATGTGCCTACCGCATCACAGCCCACTCCTCGGGTCAGCGCTGCACATGGCCTCCAGCTTACTACAAACACCAGAAACTACTTGCAACTCCTGGACAGAGGACAAGGGGGGTTAATAAGTCGAGCGGGGTCATATTTTAGGGCCCAACGTGTGGTAGTAGCTGTTCATGGATCATAAACACAAAACTCAGTTCCTGAGGATGGTTTCAGTGAGACAACCCACCATGTACTCCTACATGGCCCCTCACCGCTACCTTTACCAAATCGTGTTCACACACTTAGCTCTCAATAGTAGGACATGTTCACCACATACCAATTCATCCCCGATGAATCAGACCTGACTCAACTCTAAGCAGTAGCAGGCATGACAACAAGCATGAATGAGTAGGCACATTAGGGCTCAAACAACTCCTACTCATGCTAGTGGGTTTCATCTATTTACTGTGGCAATGATAGGTCATGCAGAGGAAAAGGGTTCAACTACCGCAGCATGTAACAGTTGAATCGTTGTTGTCCTAATGCAGTAAAAGAGAGGAGAAGCGAGAGAGTGGGATTGTATCAGAATGAACAAGGGGGTTTGCTTGCCTGGCACTTCTGAAGATAGTATAGTTCTTCATCGGTGTCATCGATCTCATCGTCGGAACCATGTCTACTGAGAGGGGACAAATACCAGCAACAGAGAAGAAACACAATCAATGCAATGCAACAATATGATGCATGATCATGACATGGCAATATGTTGTGGTTTGAGCTAATGCAACTAGCAACAATTTAAATGAAGTTGGTTTGAATCCAAGATTCAAATTCAAACTCCATATGTGGATATGCAAATGCCATTTTTTTGATTTGTCCTAAACAGAAGCCATAAGTTGTTCTAACATGCATGGAAAAGGTACAGATGGATAGATTGGATTTTTCTGATAATTTTTCATATATAAATTATTTCATTTGGAGTTACAGTTGAATTTCTATGAGTTTTAGAAGTTTTAACTATTTTCTGGAATAAATAAATCATTTCTGATTTATTTAAATCTGCAGAAAACATTTACTGTGTCGGCACTACGTCACTATGACGTCAGTAGGTCAACGGGGCGGTCCAGGTCAAACCTGACCTGTGGGACCCGCGTGTCGGTGTCACAGCTAGCTAACAGTGGTTGTTAGTGCTAATTTGGTGGTTAACTTGATTAACCTGGGGGTGCCTGGCACACACGTCAGTGACTCTGGGGGGGTTAAATTCGGTCAATCGAGGTCAAACTCGCCGGAGTTGACCCGCGGCTCGTCGCCAGCGACGCCAGAGACGGCGAAGGGTGTCGAAAACGCACCTCTGGTGACCAAATCGACGGCTGAGAGGCTCTATGTGATGCTGGAGCTCGTCTGAGTCTTGTGGTGCGCGCAGCAGCAGCTCAGGTGACCTAAATCGACGGCGGCGATAACTTGCACGGTGGCCGGAGTTCGGGCGTGCTTAGAGGCAGTGCTACAGGGCACGGCAGGGCAAACCCGCGAGTGCTACGGGTTCCTGGAGATGCTCTAAGCACGAAGATGCGCTCATACGCAAGCTCCAGTGGTTGCAGCGGCGGCGGTGATATGGCCGGCGGTGATGATCCCTCGGGCTCGGTGGTGGAGCTAGCTAGGGCACATGAACGGCAGAGGAAAGAGAGGGGGAGGACGCAACAGCTCACAGGGAGGACGGAGAGAGGGTTAGTGGGCTCGGGGAAGGCTTGACGGTGTTGGAATCCCGGCGGCGATCTCCTGTGGCCGAGGAAGAAGATGAGGTCGAGGATGACGCGTCGGGGCTCTTCCGGTCGCGTGAGCTGACGAAGAGGACGAGGGAGGCACGGCGGAGCTCGAGGGCGCGTCGGAGAGGCGAGGGATGGCGGTGGACGCAGCAACAGCAAGCGGCGGCAATGGCGCGTTCGGGTGTGCGTGAGAGAGTGAGATAGAGGAGGGGAACGAGGGAGAGGGAGAGAGCGAGGGGGTCCAGGGGTTGCATGGCGCTCGGGGCCGACTCCAGCAGTGGCAAGCAGGCAGGAGGTGGCCAAGCGCGTGCTCGCGCCTTTCGTCCTCCTGGCGAGAGGAGGGAGATGACCGACAGTTGGGCTCGGGTGGCTGCACAGGAGCTGGGCCGACTAAAGTAGCAGGCCACCAGGTACATTTCTGTTCTTTCCTTTTCTCTCTGTTTCAATTCTGTTTTCTGTTTTTATTTAATATTTGCCATTGTTTGCAAATTCACATGAACTAAAACAGTGCTAAACTACTCTGAATGTTTTTATGAAGATACTTTGGACTAGGCCAGATGCACATAAAATAACTCAGGGTTATTTGAAAATATATTCCATATATTATGAATATACTTCCAAATTCAAATACAATATGATTTAAATTCAATGCCCAAAATTATTCTTTAAAAATGTTCATTATTTTTGGTTTGGGTCTAAGCCCTTGCCAAAAATACGAGACATCAATGAAGAGCATTTTTGGTTCATTGAATGAAATTTTTAGGGTTCTTGCCCCTTATTTCATTTTGAGGCTTTGAGAATTCCCTCAATTCCAAATTCAAAAATTTAAACATCATGCATGAATGCACACTGATGCAAATAATTATAAGCAGAAACTAGGGATGTGATAATAGGAGTCCCCCAGGCGTCCCCCAACGTGCCGGGTTCAGCTTGTGTCCTCCGGCATCAGTTTCGGCCCTAACCGGCGAAATTTGGACTCCTGGGAACATGACTCGGCCAATTTCTACGATATTTGCCTTGGTAGCCCCATTTCTATGATATTTGCCTTCGTAGTTTTTTCAAAACTATAACATATTTTATAGCATATTCGGAAACTGTAGCAAAGAGTGGAGAAAAATCAAAACTAGCACCCCGTCGGCCACGCGTGGGCCGAAAAGGGTGTTTTCGGCCTCCCTTTGGCCGAAATGGACTTTTCGGCCTTGGCTTGGCCGAAAAGGTGCGTACCTGGGTCAAAAAGACCTTTTTGGTCAAGAGTAGGCCGAAAAGTCCTTTTTGGTCAGAAGTAGGCCGAAAAGTCCCTTGGGCCCACCTTTTCACGTTAATGGTTGACCGAAGTTGCATGGCTCCACTCTTCGGCTTACGTTAGGCTGAAGCGTTTTTTTTTAAATTTTGGTACATAAATACTGTGCAACCACTATCCATCTTAGACACTGAAAAATATATTTCCGCGCAACCCTTTCCCCTCAATATTTCCCCGTCAACTCTTTCCCGCCATCCGTTTCCCGCCAACCCCTTCCCGTCATATGTTCCTGCCACCCGTTTTCCGCCAACCCTTTCCCTCCATACCACAGTATACCATTAAATAAATTCTTCATATTTAAAAAAATGGGATAAAAGCGCAAGCGATAGAGTCAAAAACCTGACCTCACGCTCGGTATATGTGTTACCAGCCAAATAGGATAGCATCTGGCTAATGTATTTATATAAAAAAATAATTTTTTATATACATTTAAAAAAAGGGGAAAGATTTTGAGAAACATGATTTTTTTAAAATACGAAGAATTTATTTAATGGTATACTGTGGTATGGCAGGAAAGGGTTGGCGGGAACATATGGCAGGAAGGGGTTGGCGGGAAACGGGTGGCAGGAATATATGACGGGAAGGGGTTGGCGGGAAACGGGTGGCGGGAAAATATTAAGGGAAAAGGGTTGCGCGAAAATATTTTTTTTCAATGTCTAAGATGGGCAATGGTTGCATAGTATTTATATACCAAAATTTTAAAAAAAATCGCTTCGGCCTAACGTAAGCCGAAGAGTGGAGCCATGCTATTTCGGTCAACCATTAACGTGAAAAGGTGGGCCCAAGGAACTTTTCGGCCTACTCCTGACAAAAAGGACTTTTCGGCCTACTCCTGACCAAAAAGGTCTTTTCGGCCCAAGTACGCACCTTTTCGGTCAAGGCAAGGCCGAAAAGTCCATTTCGGCCAAAGGGAGGCCGAAAACACTCTTTTCGGCCCACGCGTGGCCGACGGGTGCTAGTTTTGATTTTTCTCCATTCTTTACTATAGTTTCCGAATTTGCTATAACATGCATCATAGTTTTGAAAAAAAATCCCCAAACTAGGCCCGTCATCTTGCGAGGATAAGCTGCGCAGTGAGACTGAGCCAGTGAATGACGCGCCACTCCCTCCCTCCCGCCCCGCAGTCCGTCGCGGCCTCCCACATGTCCGCCGCAGTGCTCCCCTCCGTCGCCCCAGCCAGGGACTCCGGCGGCCACCATGTCGCCCTCACCGCCGATCGCGCTGCGTCGCTCCTTGCCGCCTGCTCGACCGCCCGCCGCGCCTCCGAGCTTCACGCGGCCGTGGTCCGCACGGGCCTCGACAGCGACCGGGCCGTCGCCTTCCGCCTGCAGCGCGCCTACGCCGCGTCCGGCCGCCTCGGCCTCTCGCTAACCCTCCTCCGCCGCACCCAGGACCCCACCGCCATCTTCTACACCTCCGCCATCCATGCCCACTCCTCCCGCGGCCTCCACCTCACCGCGCTCGCGCTCCTCTCCGACATGCTGTCCGAGGGTCTCCTGCCCACCGCCCACACCCTCTCCGCATCCCTCCCCGCTTGCCGCGGACTCGCCCTGGGGCGCGCCCTGCACGCGTACGCTTTCAAGCTGGCCCTCTCCGGCGACTCCTACGTCGCCACCGCGCTGCTCAGCATGTACGCGCGGGCGGGGGACTCCGCCGCCGCTCGTGCTCTTTTCGACGAGATGCCAGATCCGCACGTCGTGTCTGTCACGGCGATGCTCACCTGCTACGCGAACATGGGGGCGCTGGACGACGCGCGCAGGCTGTTCGACGGGTTGCCCAGGAAGGACTTCATCTGTTGGAACGCGATGATTGACGGGTACACGCAGCACGGGAAGCCTAATGAAGCGCTCCAATTGTTCCGGCGGATGCTGAGATCGAGCGTTGAGCCTGACGAGGTGACAGTTGTGCTGGTGCTGTCTGCGGTTGCACAGCTTGGTACGGTGGAGTCAGGGAAGTGGCTTCATTCCTATGTCAAGAACAGTCGGCGTGTTCAACTCAATGTCAGAGTGGGCACGGCACTCATTGACATGTACTGCAAGTGCGGAAGCTTGGAGGACGCGGTTGCCGTATTCCACAGCATTGGTGACAAAGATATTGTTGTGTGGAACGCCATGATCAATGGTTATGCAATGCACGGAGATAGCAGAAAGGCACTGGAGATGTTTGTGCAATTGCGGGAGCAGGGCCTGTGGCCGACAGATATCACCTTCATTGGTTTGCTCAATGCGTGCAATCATTCTGGGCTGGTTGAGGAGGGCCGCAGGTTCTTCCAGTCAATGGGGCATGAGTACGGCATTGATCCCAAGATCGAGCACTTTGGTTGCATGGTGGACCTTCTGGGTCGTGCGGGGCTCATAGAAGAAGCATTCCATCTTGTGCAGAACATGACAATAACACCTGACGCTGTCATGTGGGTGTCACTACTTGCTGCATGCCGGCTTCACAAGAACATGGCGTTAGGCCAGCGGATTGCGGACTTCCTTGTTGCCAAGGGGTTAGCCAACTCAGGGATGTATATCCTCCTTTCCAACATCTATGCAGCTGTCGGTAAATGGGAAGAAGTGGCGCGGGTGCGGTCGATGATGAAGGCTAGTGGTATCCAGAAAGAGCCTGGGTGCAGTGCTATTGAGATAGACCGCAAGGTATACGAGTTCATTGCGGGGGATATGAGCCACCCCTGCACCAATGAAATATATGCCATGTTAGACAAGATGAATGGCCTTGTGAAGGAGCATGGACATGTTCCGCAAACAGAGCTGGTTCTGCATGACCTGGACGAGGCCACGAAGGAGAAGGCACTTGCGGTCCACAGCGAGAAGCTTGCCGTTGCATTTGGACTGATAAGCACGCAGCCTGGGGCAACGATCAAGATTGTCAAGAACCTACGGGCGTGCTCTGACTGCCATGCAGTGCTGAAGCTGATATCCAAGATCACTAACAGGAAGATCGTGTTCAGAGACAGAAACAGATTCCACCATTTTGTCGACGGGTCCTGCACTTGTGGAGATTACTGGTGATGCCGTTATGGCATCTCAAACTTTATGCACGGTAAATAGGGCTACTAACATTTCTGCTCTGCTGCTTGTGAACTGATGTACGATGTGCCTATGTGTTGTGGAGTTAATCTTAAAGAGAGAGAAAATGGAGAAGACAAATCGGTAGTTGAGATATGATGCTGATGTGTGAACTGCGTTGGGAGCAGCCAAGAATTTCATCTTTCACACTATTCAAATTTACCCTTAATACACTGTTAGCCATAAAGTGGTGGACAAGTATAAATGTCACTTGCAAAAATAGGAAGATTTTTGTAAAGAACCTTTATCTTGTCTGTATATCAGCCATAGTTTTGTGTTAGGTTGTGGCTCTGCAGGGACATGAAATGCTTTTAATTTGAATTCTTTCTTCCTTCCCATCAAAACAAAAATATACCTCCCCTAATTCTCTGGTACATACAAGTTATCTTGTTTTCTGTGATTGCACTCTAGATTGTGAACTGATACTTTGCCACGCTCTTGCTCATGCATCTAGGATTATTTCTTGTTACTGTTATACCTACAGGTACTGGATTACTCTTTCAGTGAACTGCATGAGTGGGAAAGCTGATTTATGACAAATTGGAGCAAGTTTCTGTCAGTTCACAGCTTTTAGAATTTCGGATAGCCCGCAGATTATGAATTCAGCCAAGATTATTTTTACTCAATTATGATTTTATGTTTGTGGCTAAGTTATTTCTTGACAGTATATTCAGTGCAGTACCCAACATTTTCCGTGTCACTTGACATATTTGGCAGGTTTCAATTAAGCTGATGAGTTTTTTTCTGATGCACATGCACACTGATTTGAGAAACTTTTTGCTGTTTCCTCGCTAGCAATTTTGTATTTGTGATGTTCCACAGCATACCTTTTGCAGCTTGCTGAATTTCAAACATTCTTAATTTGAGTGTATATGATGTAGCTGTAGCTCCTGTGGGAGTAATTTTAGTTGGTTCTAAATCTTGATTTAAACAAAAGAATGCAGATAGGTGAAACGGGGAAGAGGACCGGACAAAGGAAAAGACCGAACTGAAGTTCTACATAATTCGACATTTCAACGGCATGGCATGCTCCAATTGGTGACATAGGTTAACGAAACTTGTACATTTGCAGTTGAGAACATAGCTTTATAGAAGCATATCTTCACGCCACAAGATATTAGCTTGTGTCCTGACATGAAACATGATATAACGGCAAGTTGGCAACAAATATCCAGTTCCTCTATAGTTTGCAACAAGGGATGGTGAGAATGCAAGGATCTTCTTTCAGAAAGGAAAAAATATTTGCAAGGTATGCAACTAATTCACATCAAGATACCGCATCAAGAGCATCAGGGCCCGAGACTAAACTGCACAATGAGCAGTGCTAGGCGGACGACAAAACTTGGACGACCAGCGCATGACGATAAAATCCAGCCAGGGAATCTTGTCCACAACCGTGCAATGTCCGCTCGATTGTTTGGTCGTGCATAGATCGGCCACAGTCTGTCGTGTGTGGAGCAATTTCACCGCACAATTACTATTCACAACAGTCATCCGGAGTCTTTGGGAACAGGCTGTCGGGCGGTGCATTCGACACCTTGCTCGTATTATAATTTATTTCGAAACAGGTCCCCAGGTTGCCCAAGCTGCAGAGCTCCTCACTTGGACTGGCCAGATGATGGAGTGTTATCGTCATCTTCTTTATTGCCGTGGACACACCAAACAGCATATCCACAAAGGCAAAATCATGTTTCAATCCTCTGAAGTTACGGATTTCCACTTCGTCAAGGACATCCAAGGTGTAAGATGTACTCCAGTTCTGTTGCTGACCACAAGCACAAACCGATGTGCATGGTGTATCCACCTGAAATAAACAGACAGTATGCTCAAGACTAACTGAAGACAACAGAGGAATGGTACCAAAAGGTCGAGATGTATCATCAGCAATAGCTATCAAAGAAATAGATCCTTGGTGCAAACATAGTGCTATGAGAAAAACATATTTTTGTACAATAGCACCAAACCTAAGTATATATATGTACCACCAGTTGCCAGTTATCCATATTTAAAAAATTGCTTGAAATTGATCTGAGGCCAAGGCCTCTAACAGCATCTGTTGGTGCTCACTGCTCGCATAGACACCATCAGTTGGGCTCGCATAGGCACCAATCTTTGTGACATGTGTATCCGGTCTTCGAAGTATCTTTCAAATGTGTGAGGCCTAACTTGACATCCATTTGAACTGCTCCATCTCAACATAGCAGTGGAGCTTCCATCAAAAAAGAAAAACATAACACAGGAACTAAATGGTAGAGGATCATTTCACAATAGTTTTACTGGAGACTAAACTAAAGAAAATATAGAAATGTAAAATATATAATGGCAGAAAAAAGAAAATACCAAAGTGGGTTGAAGTAGAACTTCAACAGCCTAGACTACTGAATCAGCTACAAGATCAAAACTGGGGTCTGGACATGCATGAGGAATTGACTGCATGACTGAAATCAGGTCAATTTCATAGTTTCATGGCGTTCATGTATTTCTAATCATAAAATTTAGAGAAAACCAACGATATTAAATCAACAGAATATGCTGTTAGCAGATCAAGCCTCAGTGTGAGAATGGCGTAAATGCTTTTCAATCAATTAACATCACTCCAGCAATAACCAAAGTACCCCCTCTGTATAGAGATCTAAACGCTCTTGTATTTCTTTACAGAGGGAGTACTACATAAGAGAAGTTCTCATAACTTTACCTCTAAGTTATCAAGTAATGTCAGCTTCAGCTCTCTAACACCAGGACATTTGCTCAGCAGATGGAACACAGAAGGCCCAATTGCATGTCCTTTTGTGTGTAACCACAGAGACAAAATCTTAATGTTGGGAAGCTTGGTTATGATACCCATCAAGTATTCATACTGACTTAAATCCTGCAAAAGCAAAGGAAGACAGCCCAAAACTGAACAATGTAGTTTCGAAAGCGAACTGTCTATTCATTAAGACTACTTTTTTTACAAGCCAACAGATAACACAATGAACTTGTTTGAAATTATGTTTGCCACTGAAGATTTCCACGGTATAAGAATGAACAATTGCAATGCTAATTCTCTAGAAATATATTCTGAGTTTTAGCCTCAACTCTGAAGTTTGACATGATAATATGATCTAAGCAGTTTAAATAATAGTTGTTCCTGTTGTTCCAATGTTGAGTAAGTCATAACAAGCAAGTATACAAAAATAATCTATTGAACTCTAAAGGTAATTTTGTGGCATCAGATTGTAGCTTCTTACTAAGTACAGTAGTAGTGTATTTCCACATTAAAGAGAAGGTGTACTCACACGTTGATAGTTCAGTTTGAGGTCAAGGCAGGAGACAGTTGGAAAGTGCTGTAAGAGCATCACATAATCCTGAAGGAGTGCGTAATCAAAGCGCCCATAAACATGAATGTCGAAGGTGGTCAGCTGCTGGAGATTATGCACGTCACTGAACAGTACGAAGCTCGGATCAAATGCATCACTCCACCAGAGAACCTCCAGCCTCGATGCATAAATGGCAGCGACTGGCTTCCTCCAAGCAAAGCAAGCGTGCACATTCAACGCTCTGAGCATTGGCGCAACAACAGTGAGCTCCTCAAGTCCATGCAGAATATCCAATTCAAGACGCTCAAGTGTCTGCGAGATGATGCAGAGGCTGGCCACTCCCCGGGCCCTTGCAATGCAGAGCTCCCGCAGCGCCGGGCACCGTGGCGACGAGACCATGTCGCCGAGCTGGAAACCACACTCCAAATTCACGTGTTCCAAGCGCAGCTCAGTGAGCCTGAAGAACACGCCGGTCGGTGGGAGCCCCAGGTCGACGAACCCTAGGCGGAGCCATACCTTGGCAGCCGTCTCGAAGCAGGGCAGCTCGAAGGTGCGGCACTGCCAGGACAGCGCCTCCGCCTGCCCCTTCTCCTCCCCCGGCGTCCTGTTGTAGAAGTAAAGCTCTCCGCCTGCGATGAGGCGGCTCGCGGCGGTGCGGAGCCAAGCGTTCGCGCCGGTGTCGTCGCGGCACGCAACGTGGAGGAGGCGGAGGGCCGGGCCAGCGGCGAGCGCGGGGCCGACGGCGGCCGGGTCGGAGGGGAAGGGGAATCGGATCTCCGGGAGCTGGGCCCAGATGCCGCGCCAGCGGCGTGAGAGGACGCAGGTCCGGGCGGCGGCGGGGGTGGAAGGGACGCGCAAGAGGATGGAATGGAGGATATCGTCGGGGAGCGCGCTGAGACGGTCGCCTAGACCGCCCGTGGAACCCAAGGAGAGCTCCTCGATCTCGGCGGCGAGCTGAACGGTGCCGCAGTCGCCGTCGCCGCCGTGGTTGCCCACAGGAAGAAGCATTTCGGGGAGGCGAAACCGCTAACGGGCAGTATAGAGGCCCAAAGTTATGGTGGAGCCAAATAAGGAAGGTAGGTCGGTAGGTCTTAACTGGGACGTAAAGCCTCGTCATATTGGGCTTCCCTGGGTCCTTTTTATGTGGTAGCTACTGGCCCAAACTTGACAGCTATTGCAGGAAGATTCACCGATTCTTGGACTTCCATGTACCCCTCTGTCCCAAAATAAGACACCTGGGCCTGTTCGGCAATCCACCTGCTCCGTGAATTCAAGGATCTGCAGAGCACCTGTTCCCTCGCTCCGTAATTTTTAACTTCAACTCCGCCAGCTCTGGGAGCGAGAGTGTGGAGCGGTGGAATGCCGAATAGGTATTTATTTAGTATAAAGTTAAGACACTTATTTTAAGACGAAGTGAGTATGTTTTCTTACCGAAAATGATAAGTACTACACACATAAACTTTGAAAAAAAATATGGCAAGTTTAGCAACGCAAGGATGTAAAGTTAGTTGGCAAGCACGACATTTTTCTCTCAAAAAAACTGAAGCACGAAAGTTATCATCCTCGCGTCACTAAACTTGCCTCGTGTCACTAAATTTGCCCTCGGAAAACTCAGAAAAGAAAAAAACTGCCCTTGAAAATGTTCGAAGTTGCCATGTGCTCGTAGGTGGCCTTCAATACTTATCGTTTTTTTTTTCTTTTTGGGTGTTACTAGGAGCTACTGCATGCTAATCTTTTCTTCTTGCGGGGGTAAAGGAGGTAAATGGAGATTGTATTAATTTAGGGTGGCATGCTATTCATACAAAGGCTTAAAGCAACTCTAGTAGATCCCGTGAATCCCCTCCCCATAAAATAATCGCCATTTCACAGAACCAAGACAAAAAATCGTCTCGACCAGACCCCATAAAACGGTCAGTCTTGTAAAAAAAATTGCGGGGACATGCATATTTCGACCTACACTCGCCAAATCTTCAGTTGTTCCCCTGTTTTGCTGCTCCCTCTATCCCATGCGCGACTTTGTGGGAGGGAAACTTCCGCCCCTCCACACCACCATCACCCTCAATCTCTTCGGACCCGCGTCGTCCCTCTTCACCGCGCCTCTAATCGCCGGTATGGAGTTCCCGCAACCACTGGCCGTAGCATTTCATGCGCTACCGGCTCCATCAGTGCCGCCTCGTCCTCTCGCGCCTCCTGCAGCCATGCTCCCCGCAGCTGCTCCAACTCCTTGCACCACCGACATCAAGCAAAAGTGTCAAGGGAACCACGCCGTCCATGGATCCATGCCCGCCGTAGGAATGCTCCCTCCCATCGCAATCTTCGGCTCGAGGATGACCGCCTTCTCCACCCCCTCTGGCAGACGACCGAAGTCGCAATTGAAGGGGGCAAGAAAGAAGGCAGCCACGGCGTGAGGGTGGGTGCCTCCTCCACCCCCTTTCGCAGGCCATGTGCTTCGCAATCCCGTTAACTCCACTAGCGCCCACAACATGTTCGATTAAACATCGCAGAGGTAAAAAAAATTCCCTTTGCTCCGATGAGCTTTACTTCATTTCCTTAGTGTTTTGGTCGTCGAATTTTGTAGCTACAACATGGATACATCATATGCCGACTTGTTGGAGGAGAACAAGGTGGACTTGAGTGCTCCACTTGACGCTTTCGATTCGGGCATGCAACCAGAGGTCGAAGCTGAGGTGGACGCGAGGGGTGACGACTATAATGAAGTAGAGATGGTG
>NC_041382.1:410265853-410351479 GCF_002162155.2 Triticum dicoccoides
TGATTTTGCTTTCGGCCATGGTAGTGGGGGTGGAGGTAGTGTTGGTTTCGGGAATGGTGGCGGCGGAGGTTTTGTCAAGGGAGGTGGTGGTTGTGAAGCTTTCGGCAATGCAGGTGGTGTTGGAAGTATGCCCTAGAGGCAATAATATTTGTATTATTATATTTCCATATTCATAATTATAGACTTTAAATTCTATGATATAACTGCAATGATCCTGGAATATGCAATTCAGTGGAAAACTTATATGCACATGTGGAATGATAAACGGTCAAATAAAAGGTTCCTAGTCTTGCATCTAGGACTAGCTCAAGTGTTGTTGGTGATCATGTTTTCCGGATTTTAGGGTATCCTTAAGTGTAATGATGATCCTAAAACAACATTGAGATTATGATGTTAGAAGAACGGTTATATTGAATCGACCCAATCTTGTCTGTTATGAATTGAGTTAATATTGTCTGTAATCAGCTGTAATAACATGGAGTGTCAACATGTGATTTTGCTCCTTAGACCACGGGAGTATCGTGGTCACTTCTTACTGTACGGTGGGTTGTGGGGTTGCTCAAACGTCACATGTAACACAGTGATCATAACGACAACTTACATGTTCATCGGAAAGTTTGGCAAGTGGCCAGATAGATCAAGAGTGGGGTTTGCTCCTCCGACGATGGCGAGATATTCTTAGGGCCCTCTCAGTGTGACGACATCCATCATTGTCTTGTCAGACACAGGTGATTACTTCATGTGGATGCCAGAACACAATAACGAGAAAGAAGAACAAAACTGGTAATGAGGATTTTGATATAGTGAGCATAGTGATGACTCAGGAGGATACTGATGTATCCGAGTTTCGTGAAGTATAGTGAAGCAAAGGGAACATCATATGATAACCATAGGTTCACTGGAATATTCATTCATGTGCTCATAGGGATCGATATGGATGTCAACGGTCCACACTCTCGGTCATTAAACAGACGGTTTCATTCATGTCTATGGGTTACCAAACCTACGGGGTTCAAGCTTAAGGCAGTCACGATCTACTGAGTGTTAGTAGGACGGGAGCGATGAGAATATATTTGAGGAATTGTTTCATCAATATTCAGAATAGTTCCGATAGGATCTAGAAGCATTTTGGGGTCACCCGAAGGGTTTCGGTGAATTTTGGGTAATACCGGGTATTACCGATAAATATATATATAGGTGGAAAATGTTTCTGGGGATGTTAAATTAGATACATACATACATACATACATACATACATACATACATACATACATACATACATACATATATAATGGTTTGAAAATACTTAGGACTATTTTACGTTTAATTTAATATCAACGGGCCTTAAAAGGTCAAGATGTGGAAGTCATCTTGGGCCACAAGGGCCCAAGAGGGGAGTGATACATCTCCAATGTATCTATAATTTTTTATTGTTTCATGCTATTATATTATCAATCTTGGATGATTTATATGAAATTTTCTGGTACTTTATATCATTTTTGGGACTAACCTATTAACCCAGTGCCCAGCGCTAGTTCCTGTTCTTCTGCTTGTTTTTGGCTTTTCAGAAAATCAATACCAAACAAAGTCCAAACATGATGAGACTTTATGGTGTTTTTTTTGGACCAGAAGGGACACTAGAAGGTCCGGGAGGCGGCCAGAAGACCTACGGGAGAGCCACCAACTCAGAAGGCGCGGCCTAGTGGGTAGGCGCAATCCTGAGCTTGTGGGTCTCACATAGCTCCGCTTGACCTAATTCCACCTCTATAAATTCACAAATATTCCCAAACCAACAGAGAGCAACCCAAAACACTTTTCCACTGCCGCAACCTTCTATTCTTCCGAGATCCCATCTAGAGGCCTTTTTTGGTACTTTGTCGAAGGGCGAATCAATCACGGAGGGCATCTATAACATCCTTGCTGCCTTCTAATGATGCGTGAGTAGTTTACCACAGACATGTGGGTCCATAGCTAGTAGCTACATGGCTTCTTCTCTCTCTTTGATCGTCAATACAATGTTCTCCTCAATTTTCCTAGATTTCTATCCGATGTAACCTTCTTTTGCGATGTGTTTGTTGGGATCCGATGAATTGTGGGTTTATGATCTAATTATTCCTTGAAAGTAATTGAGTCTTTTCTGAACTTTATTATACATGATTGTTATAACTTTGTATTTCTCTCCGATCTATCCGTTTGGTTTGGCCAACTAGATTGATTATCTTCATTGGGAGAGGTGCTTTGTAATGGGTTCAATCTCGCGGTGTCCTCACCCAGTGATAGAAGGGGTAGCGAGGCACATACTGTATTGTTGCTATTAAGGTAAAACGACGGGGTTTAATCATATTGCTTGAGTTTACTTTGTCTATGTCATGTCATCTTGCTTAAGGCGTTACTCTGTTTGTCATGAACTTCATACCATAGATGCATGCTAGATAGCGGTCAATTGGTGGAGTAATAGTAGTAGCTGCAGGAAGGAGTAGGTCTACTTGTCATGGACATGATGCCTATATAAATGACCATTGCCATGAATACGGCATAACTATGTGCTTTTCTATCAATTGCCCAACAATAATTTGTTTACCCATCGTATGCTATTGTTTCGAGAGAGACGCCTCTAGTGAAAACTATTTCCCCTGGGTCTACTTTAATCATATTATAAAACCAAGAATACCTTGCTACAATTTATTTACTTCTATTTTGTTCTGCAAATTATCCATCTACCTATACAAGATTTGATCAAGTAATGAGTTCAAGGGGATTGACAATCCTCTTGCCTACGTTGGTGCAAGTATTTGCTTTTGTGTGTGTAGGTAGCGTTCACTAGGATTTGGTTGGTGCTCCTTCTGTTTCAATAAACCTTAGTTCTCAACGGATGGAAATACTGATCGCTACTATATTGCTTCACCCTTCCTCTTCGGAGAAAATCCCAACGCAGCTCACAAGTATGTAACACCCCAGATGTAACTTTCCTTATTTGTAAACTCTTGCCATTTCCGGCTATGTGATGTGATATTTCTTCGTCGTTGGTTTTTTGTCTTTGTTTTGCATTTTGTTCATGTCATGCATTTCATCTCATGTCATCATGTGCATCTCATTTGTATTCGTGTTCGTCTCATGCATCCGATCATTTTCCCCGTTGTCCGTTTCACAATCCGACACTCCCACAAGCACCCGTGGCACCCCTCTATCTTGTTTCGTGAGCGGGATAAAAACATTCTTGGAATGGGTCGAGATTTGTCGAGTGGCCGTGGTACATCACCGGTAGGCCACCTGTCAAATTTCGTTCCATTTGGAGGTCGTTTGATGCCCCAACGGTTAACCAGGTAACCGTAAAAGCCCCTCTTTTGTTGCAGCCCAACACCCTTCTAAAACAGCCCACTAACCCATCTAAACCCCCTCCATGCTCTCCGTCGTTGGATCACGATCGTGTGGGCGAAAACCGCACCTCATTTGGACTCTCCTAGCTCCCTCTACCTATAAATATGCATCCCCCTCCTCTAAATCCGGGCGAAGCCCTAGCAAAATCCTCCCCCGCCGCCACTGGACATGTCTGCACGTCGCCGGACGCTACGCGCCGCCGTCCTCGGCCACTAGCATCGTGCCACGTGGAACCCCGGAGCCGCCGCTGCCGGCCCGCGCGCCGCCCACCGTCGCCCGAGCGCTCGCCCCGCCTCCCGCGCCCTTCTCCGCCCGCCGCCACCGTCAGCGCCACCGCACGCCGCTCCTTGCCGGCATCGCCAACCTCCGGTGCCACCACACCTCGGTTCCGACACCGCAGTCGCCGTTCGTCGCCGCCCTCGCGCCGCCCGGATCCCACCGGCCCCCTCGCCGAAGTCCTCTTCCCCGCCGTCTCCGTCCATCTCCGGCGAAGATCCGGCGAAGCTCCAGCCATCCTCTTTATCCGTGCCACCGGAACCCTAGATCCAGATCCGGAGGGTAAAAATCGCCAAAGTCCTTATCCATGTGATATTTTTATGCCCTCTTTGACATGCCATAACTCCATGCTCGGTGCTCCATTTCATGCATATGATATATTAAAATGTTCGTCTCGTGATGCTCTTCATGTTAGTGTCATTCGCATGCATGATACTATCCATATTTATGCCATTATCCTCGTTGAAAAAGTGTGATATGATGTTAGTTGCTGTTTGTTAACAGAACTTGATGATTTGTCATTTTCGTTGTATTTTGTGTGTGCATCCTATGATCATGATGTCTACATGTTTTATGAGATCCATCATGCCATATTTACAGTGGTTCAAGTCTTGCATTTTTTGATCTATGTGGTGACTAGCACAAGCAGGAAAAGTAGGCTTCATAATGTTGCTGATTTCAGACACTTAGTTATTTTGCAAAGTCCTTTTCCTGTTACATTTTAATGCCATGTAAACATGTTGCTACCATGATATCCATGCATATTTTGAGATAGTTCATTAAGCATATTTTGTATATGTGGTGTTTCTCTATCCATTCATGCCTCTGGTTGAAATTATGGAGTAGTGTAGCATGTCATTTCCTTGCTCTACTTTTGCTAAATATCATTCCTGGCAGATTGTTAACATGATATTCAACTTTGCCATGGTTGTTGCTAGTGATGCATGTACCCTATGAACTTGCTCTTGCCATGTTTAGATTCTTTAACATGTCTTGGTCATGTTGGTTACCTTTTTATGCCATGAAATGCCTTGTGGTGACTGATTTGAGCTTGCAAAGTTGCTATCATGAATCTGTTCCTGGCATGCTCTGTTTTTCTACTAAGTCTGAAACTGTTCATATAACTTGCCATGTTGGCATGGGTGCCACATCATTGTCCATGCCTCTTGGGTTAAAGTTCAGTAAGGGAGTTTTGTTCTATGTCTTTCGTACTAGCATGGAATGCCTTTATTTGCCATGATATGTTCCTATAGCATGTTGTTTGCTAGCAATAAACATTGCTATATGCTGTTGTTTTGACATGTTAGTATTTTCTCTAAGTCTGTGAATCTGTTATCATTTGCATTTTTGTCATGCTATTTTGAGCTTGTTCCAGTGAGAACTAGCAGGAGCTTAGTGTTCATGATTTTTATAGCTTCATGTGTACTTTAATTCCAAGTGCTTTGTTGCTATGTTGGAGTGATGTAGCATAGTTTCTTGTTGCATTCTAAGTGCTATGATGTTGTTAATCGCAGATTTTTGCATCATTCTTGTTTTGCTTGTCATTTGCAAACTGTGCATCCGTTTCCGGTGATCCTTATATCATTTTTGACCGAAATCACCTCATCTTTCCTGCGGCATACTTGTTTTGACAAGTTGATGCCTTGATCATCCTTTTCCTTCCGGAGTACCCATATGCATTGCACATCATATCTTGCATTCCATGCCATGTGTTGCATTATGTTGCTTGTGCATTGCACCGTGATTGATTGTTATTCCGTTGCTTGTGTTCTTGCTTTGGGTAGAGCCTGGAGACAAGTACGTGAACGAGGAGCCTGTTGAGTATGTTTACGAGGAGCAAGCTTTCGACAACTCTGAGAACATTGCAGGCAAGATGACCACTACCCTCGATATCACTTCTATCTTTGCTTGCTAGTTGTTTGTTCTATCTCTATGTCGCGCTACCTACCACTTGTTATATCATGCCTCCCATATTGCCATGTCAAGCCTCTAACCCACCTTCCTAGCAAACCGTTGTTTGACTAAGTTATCGCTTTTGCTTAGCCCCTCTTATAGCATTGCTAGTTGCAGGTGCATTGCAGGGTGTTCCATGTTGGAACATGGATATGATGGGTTATCACATTATCTCTTATTTAATTAATGCATCTATATACTTGGCAAAGTGTGGAAGGCTCGGCCTTATGCCTGGTGTTTTGTTCCACTCTTGCCGCCTTAGTTTCCGTCATACCGGTGTTATGTTCCTTGATTTTGCGTTCCTTACGTGGTTGGGGTTATGGGACCCCCTTGACAGTTCGCCTTGAATAAAACTCCTCCAGCAAGGCCCAACCTTGGTTTTACATTTGCCTAACAACCTATAACTTTCTCTTGGGTTCTGCAGACCCGAGGGTCATCTTTATTTTAACCCCCCCGGGCCAGTGCTCCTCTGAGTGTTGGTCTGTGTAAGTGCATATAGTGCCCCTTAGTGATTTTGGTGTATTGAAGACTTATAGGTTAAGGGACTAATGTGTTTTTGAGTGTACACAGGTCTATAAGTCTATGAGGAGTTTGATATTTACAGAGAAAGTCGACCCCTAAAAATGAAGTTCTTCGACTGAAGACTTTGGACTTCTGAAGACCTTCTGAAGACTTTGAAAGTGAAGAAATTGGTGCAAATCCTGAAGACTTGGTATTCATTCGAGGAACATGAAGCATGAAGACTTTTGTTTTTATAGTTTCATTTTCTCTTTCTTGAGTCATAGGAAACATCGTACTATTAAAGGGGGTCGAGGAAATACTAAGGAAAAATTTCCATGTGATGCTCAACTCAAAATCCTACACCTACCAATCCCTTCGAGTGAAGTCACTGGAAATCTCATATAGTTCAGTCATATTCTTCAGTGAAAGAGACGAAGTTCTTCTGATCTCTGAGGAATTTGTTCTGACTGAGGAGTTAGGAATTCTCTAGTGTGGATTGCCTACATAGTGAGGAACATGATAGCCCTGAGGATTTTGCTACTCAAAATTCCAACCGTTGATGTGCTATGCGCCAGTTGTCCCAAAATATCTACCCACCTAACGGTCATATCATTGAAGGGCTTTTATGTCTTATCATGTCGGGTTGCTCCCTAGGCTATAAATAGCAGGCCCTACAACCACTAGCTGGTTGGCTGCTCCGAGAGAAACTGACACTTGTCATTTGAGAGCATCCCATCCCCCGAGGACTTTGAGCGAAAATCATCAAGTGAGGAAAACCCAAACCCAAACACCTACAAACCCCAAGTGATTGAGCATCACTGAAGAGATTGATCCTGCGTGGATCCGACGCTTGTTACCTTTGAAGACTGTGCTTCTTCCAGACGGTTAGGCGTCAAGGTCTAGAGCATCCAAGAGGAATTGTGGATCGCCGAGTGACCAAGTTTGTGAAGGTTCGGAAGTCACCTGAAGACTTACCACGAGTGATTGGGCGAGGTCTGTGTGATCTTAGCTCAAGGAGAATACGGTGAGGACTGTGTGTCCGGGACTGTGTGTCCTCAGGTTTAAATACCTAGCCGCTCCAACCAGATGTACAACTGAGACAGCAGTTGGAACTGGTCTACCAAATCATTGTCTTCACCAAGCTCACTGGTTCTATTTCCTCAACTCTTTCATTTCCTCATAACTGTGTTGAGTGCTTGTTCATATCTGTGTTTGAAGACTTCGACTGAAGACTTTCTCATACTCCTCAATTCAATTTCTTCAGTCTGTTTGTCTTCATCCTGTGTTATCCTGTGCTTACGCTTTCTGTACTTTGTGCTTGTCTTCATTTCATCATGATGACTAAGCATGTGTTATGTTATGTTTACTTTTGAGTACTTATTCCGCTGCTAGTAGTTCTTCGCTAAGGAATTTCCTCACCTGCAAATTCCTCACTGAAGAATTCATAAAAATCGCCTATTCACCCCCTCTAGTCGATATAACGCACTTTCAATTGGTATAAGATCAAGGTACTCCCTTGTTCTGTGTGATTTTGGTTTAACCACATGGAGTTTAGTTATGTCGACCGCAGGTATGAAGAAAGTGCGTTACTGATGAACATGAAGATTTGGACGACACTGCGGCAGGCCCTACATCAACCAACGACCCCAACAACACCGGCGCTCCTTCATCAACATGATTATCTTCAGGGGCGTTAGTCCTCATTTTCGATCCTTTTGGTCATTCGATGACAAAGGGGGAGAAATATGAGTTAGTCTTCAAGCGGGTCTACTATATGGGCGTTTTCTTTGCTAAGTTACAACTCTCGTTCTTCTGAAACTTTATTGGATCGAGTTGTAATCTTAAACCCGATGGTGCTCTCATACTTTTGATGCATTATGCTCTAATACTCTTGATGCACTATTCTGCATGCTTATTCCTCGTTAATATTATTGCGCGCATGCTGAATTTCGTCATTGACAGGAATGCCATGAACGATGTTGAATACCAGATTCTTCATGATGCCAACAATTTTGTCGGATTTCGGGTTCCGGCAGACCCTTGAGGTTCGAACACTGGGGTGCGCGCAGAGATTTCGCCTCCTACCTACCTGCACCCCTCCACCTCGCTAAGATCTAAGCTATGGAAAGAACAGCACAAGAGACACATGGTTTATACTAGTTCGGGCCACCGTTGTGGTGTAATACCCTACTCCAGTGTGTGGTGTGGTGGATTGCCTATTGGGCTGATGATGATGAGCAATACAAGGAAGAACAGCCTCGCGAGGGTCTGTTCTTGGCTGGGGGAGGGGACGAACTGCTAGGAGGAGTTCAGTCACCCTTCTCTCTCTCTCTTCTTGATTCTCTCTCTGATTTCGATCTCCAACCGATCGATCGAACCCCCCTACCCTGTGGGTGGCTGGTCCTATTTATAGGCAAAGGCCCTAGGCCTCTTCCCAAATATTGAGCGGGAAGGGCGCCAACAATTGGCCATTTTGAAGGGGAACATCTGGTACACTTATCCTGACTAAAGTTGGTCCTCGCCTGCCAAAGACTCTGGTGGTGACGCTGGCTTGGGCTCCATAATGACTTCCTCCCTGCCGTTGGACTGGTCTTGGTCTCGTTGCACTGAAACGGGTGCCTTTGCTTGATGCTCCCGCCTGCGCTTGCTCCCTTTGCACCAAAGAGGAAAGGAGGACACTGCGCGGCTGGCGCCCGCCTGGCGCCTTTGGTCATCACGGCTTGCGTCACGGGCACCTCGTGAGGTACCCCGCCTTGATCTCTCCGCCTCCTCGCGAGCCAGCCTGATGAGGCCGTGCCTGAGGAAGCTCCGTGTCGTCCGCCCCGCGAGGCTTGGCCCCTCGCGAGGGTCTTGGGTCTGCATTGATGAAGATGGGCCGTGCTGGGCCCCCCTTTGAGCCACGCCGCAGGCCGCAGGCAGGCAAGTCTAGGGACCCACGTTCCTAGAACACCGACAGTGGCCCCCAGGCCCAAGGCGTGCCCGGACTTGGCCGTGCAGGGAGGCGAAAGGGCAAGAGCGAAGCGCCGCGCGCCCTAACAGCCTGCAGCCTTGGGCACCGCGTGGCGGTTGATTGGATGTGGGCGTCTCCACTTCCCCATGGCGCCTCGGCAACTGCTCGGATTGGACAAGTCCCTGCATGCAAAGCGGGTCATGATTACCTGCGATCGTGGAGGTCGGCGGTTGGCCTTCGCCGGCCATAAGTACAGAACGACGCGCGCCCTTCCAGTCCATCCCTTCTTGCTTCTCCTTCTCCCCGGTCTTTGCTCCATCTTGCTGCGATGGCTACGATCCGCCGGTTCTCGATGGCAGAGAAGGGAAAGGCTCCTCGAGAGGAACCAGACCCGCTCCCGCCGAAGAAACGGCTCGTCCTCCGCGGCCGGGACGAGAGGGCCCATTAGGTGGTGTCGAGGCCCTGGTGTGAGCGGCCACCGCCGAGGTTCCCGCTTCCCTTGTACGCCCACATCGAGGGCCTTGAAGGAGCTGATGCTGATCGCCACGGGCGGCGCCGCCGTCGGTGCCGACGGGTCACGAAGGTGTGGGTCGTCCCCCCTGGGGTCCACACCGAGGGCTCCACCCGAGAGTTCGTGTTCCATGCCGCCATGCCTCCTTAGTCTTGGATTCGCCTTCCCCCTTCTTCGCCTCCATCATCCCGCAGGGAGAACTCCTGAAGCTTTAGCTGCAGCACGCCAGCTGCAGCACCCTCGCGACCGAGGCAGAGGTCGCGGTCGTTGCCCCGGGCGAGGTCTTCATGACTCGAGGCTGGAGCGAAATCGCCCGGGTTTGCAGGACAAGAGGCGCCTTCGCGATCCACTTGGAGTACGATGGTGCTTCGGTGATGTTCTTCAAGGTCTTCGACGCGAACGGGCGCCGGCTGGAGTGCTGCCCCGGGAGAGGTGGTCGGGACCCTGCTACGGCGAGGACTGGGCCCGCCGACCGCTCCCTTGGCGGCTCCTCAGGCGGCGGAGCGTCGGAGGTTCCAGCGACTCCGACGAGCTCTTCGCAACTCCGGAGACGAGCGACGACAGCTACGAGCCCCCGAGCCGGCGCCGCTCCTGGAGCAGGGCGGGCTCGTCAGGCCGTCGCCGACTCTGATCTGGATGGGGTTGGCGCTGGTGCTTGACGGCCCACTGTTGATGATGGCGTCTTTTGCAGGGGCGCGCGTAGTTAGCGTCCTTTTAGGATCTGTTCCCTGCGAGGAATCAAAGACACGTCCCATGGGGGCTTGTAAGGTGCCTGTGATCCTGTTTTGTTAATATAACCCTTGTCGTAGAATTGTGTGAGTTGCTCATTCCGTCTTAGCTCAGTTCTCCCTTTCGAACCTCATGAGGGATTGGTGCTCTGCGCCGACAGGTCCCAGTCCCAAGGCGGCTTCAGCTGTCGCTGGTATGCCAGGTCGCGATGCCGTGGTCAAGGCCAGGAGGTGAGCGACCCGGGGTCCGGTAAGAGCCCCTGAGTCATGATGCTCAGGAGGTCCCCTTTGGCGCTCAAGAATCCGTCGTTCGGTGAGAAAGGAGAGCGGCATCGCTAACACGGGATTGCATTAGGTGCGGGGATAGTGCCACGGTAGCTGGTGCTTCCGGGTGGTGACTTATCTCGAGAATCAGGGGCCGCTCTCTGGTGTGTTGCCGGGTCCGTGCATCGGCAGGCGTGAGGTTGCTCGGCGAGGTCCTCGCATGTCCCTATCCTCTCGCCTTTGCTCCCCTTTCTGCTCTACGTCCTCGGGTCCCGACCCTCGAGCGAGTCTTAGCCGTCGCTGGTATGCCAGGTCGCGATGCCGTGGACAAGGCCAGAGGGTGAGGGCTGGAGAGCCAGTAGGAGCCCTGAGTTGCGATGCTCAGGCACCCCCCTTTAACGTGCAAGCGGTTCGCGCGGATGAGAGTGAAGGAGACACCGCAAGGGCCTCGCCTGACGCAGCTCCTTTAGGAGATCCTGTAGACCCATCATAGAAAGAACGAGGGGTCGCCATGACAATTGACAGTAAGCCGTTAGTTGCTTCTGAGGGGCGATGAGGCACTGAAGGCTTGACGAGGTGGCGCCATGCGGGGCTGCCGCGGCTAGAGCTCAGCCATTCAGATTTGTTGGGGTTGCAGGGACGGACGCAAGCGTCATGCCGTTTGGGAGAAGTTCCGTCAGTTGGCGTCAGTTGAGCGGGCAACTAGGTCAAACACATTAGCCGCGAAGGAGTGGATTCATTCAAATAGATGCTGGGAAGGTGGACATCACTGGGTCAGGCCCGAGCGACTTGGGGATGATGCAGCCCGAGGGGCGCCCCCAACAAAGTAAGCTAACAACATGAAATAAAAGGGATACATGCCGCAGGGACGGACCCACGCGACCTGGGAATAATGCAGCCCTGGGGGGGGGCGCTCCCAGCTGGAAATGAAACTTGAAAGATGTCACCTGATGATGTTGAGGACGAAGGAGTGTTGGTGTAGCAGACTTGGTGGGCTGCGGAAGCCGATCCTCACGAGCCCCTAGGCCCGGGGGCCTCGGGAGGCCCCGGAGGCGCTGGTGGCTCCTCGCGGACCATCTCCATCTCCGCCAGGGCTGCGGAACGCCTGGCCTCTTGAGCCTCCACGATGTCCCTCATGAGGCGCTGGTACGTGGCAGCCGTGTTCGGCAAGCCGTAAGGCATGCGAACGTAGCTGTGGGGTGGACCTTCGCAGCGCCCCACTCGTGAGGGCCAAAGGCACTCCAGAGAGGCGACTCGGTTGAGCCCTGGTATGTCGATGCAGACGCGCAGCCCACCATCCTCGCCTGGATGGGGAGCCACTGCTGGTAGGCGGCGGCCGCCTTTCATGACTCTTGACTCCTGTAGCTCCTGAATGGCCTTGCTGACGAACTCCTGAGGGTCTAGCTCTCCTTGCCTTACTCCTTCTTGAGGGAAACGTGCTTCGAAACACGCCTCCATGTGGTGCCCAAGCGCCTCCCTCGTGACCTTAGCCAGGTCGGTGGCCCTCTAGGGGAGAGCCCCCGAGCCCTGCCTGAGGAGGGCGCCGGGCGCGCTTTCCTATGCGATGGAAGGAGGTTCCCCCTGGGCAGGCGCGGGCCCAGAGGGGCCTACCTCCTGAGGGGCCGGGCCGGACGATGTCTTCTTCTTCTTGGGGGCGGTCTCGGGAAGCCTCCTGCTTCCGCGATCCGGGTTTTCCAGTGATGCGGCCTGAAAGGCTCGTTCCAGGGAACACACCGCATCCTTCTCTTCACAGGGCACCGTGATGACTCCGCCACTTCCTGACATCTTGAGGACGTTGTAGCCGTGGTGGGTTATGGCCATGAACTTGGCCAGCACTGGGTACCCAAGGATGGCGTTGTACGGCAGGCGAATGTGAGCGACGTCGAAGTCGATGAGCTCAGTGCGGTAGTTGTCGCGTGCCCCGAAGGTGATAGGGAGAAGGACCTGCCCAATCGGGACCGTGGAGCCGTCGGTGACTCCGGAGAAAGGCTTGGTTGGCTGAAGCTGGCTGTAGGGCACTTGGAGATTGTTGAATGTATCCACGGACAGGACGTTGAGCCCTGCCCCGCCGTCGATGAGGGTCCTGGTGACCAGCATGTTGCTGATGATTGGGGAACAAAGCATCGGGAGGACTCCGGCTGTAGCCGCACACTTGAGCTGATCTACTGAGCTGAACGTGATGGGGCACGCCGACCACCTGAGAGGGCGCGTGGCTTCGAGCTTGGGGAGGACTGCATTCACTTCGCGGGCGAACTGCTTGAAGATGCGTTAAGAGGCTGGGGCTTGAGCCCCGCCCAGGATGCAGGCGATCACGCGTGGCTCCTGGAAGCCCCCAGCCCCCTCGTCCTGATGGCGGTCCTCGTTTCTCCTTGGCTGCGGCGGCAGCGGAGGGAGGCCTGCGTTGCCTTGCGGGTGATCCTCGCGAGGCTGATCCCTCCAGTCTCCCTCACGAGGCGGGTCTTGCCAGCGATCCTCGCGAGGTTGATCGCACCACCCTTGGCGCGGGCCGCGGTCTTCCCAGCGTCCTGTGTTCCTTCCTCCTCCTCGACCGTAGCCCCGGTCACCGCGGTCGGGGCGACGGCCGATCCTTCCTTCTCGCACGGCTCGGAGCTCTTGACATTCCTTTGTTGTGGGTGTGGAGGTCGTGGTACACACAGTACCGACTGCCCTTGGAAGGTTCGGGCTGATCTCTGCCCCGCTTGGTGTCTGGTTCTGCCGCGAGCACGGCAGCCCCCTTGCGCTTCACATCCTTGGCCTTGGGCTTCTTCTCTTCTGGGTCTGCGGCAGGCAGCTCGAGGAGGGAGAGACGCCCTTCCTCAGCCCTGGCGCACTTGGTTGCCAAGTTGAACAACTCCAAGGAAGTGCACAGGTCTTCATGCATCGCCAGCTCCTCCTTCATCTTGACATCGCGCACGCCGTCGGAGAAGGCTGAGATGATGGCCTCCTCAGTCACCTTGGGAATCTTGAGGCGTGCATTGTTGAAGAGCTGGATGTACTTCTGCAGGGTCTCTCCGGGTTGTTGCTTGATGCGGCGCATGTCGCTCACGGCGTGTGGCCGGTCGCGAGTACCTTGGAAGTTGGCGATGAAGCGGGTGCGCATCTCGTCCCAGGAGGAGATCATGCCTGGAGCCAGGTTCAGGAGCCAGGTGCGGGCCCCGTCCTTGAGCGCCATGGGAAACCAGTTCGCCATGACCTTCTCGTCTCCGTTGGCAGCTTCGATGCCTAGCTCATAGAGCTGGAGGAACTCCGCAGGGTCGGCCATGCCGTTGTAACGAGGAGGCAGGTCTGGCTTGAACTTGCCGGGCCACGCGACGCTGCGTAGCTCGGTGGTGAAGGCACGGCAGCCTGCTGTGGCCACGGGAGGCCTTGGGTGACGGAGAGCTTGGTCTTGCATGTCCCCATGCGTTGCAGCCGGGAGCAGCGTGGGGTCTTGACGTGCGGGAGCAGGAGCATGGTCGCGACGTGCTGGAGCAGGGAGCGCCCGAGCAGCTTCTTGCGGGCGAGGGACTTCTTGGAAGCTCTGCTCTTGCCGCGCTGGCACCTGACGGAGCGGGTTCCGCCCAGGGGCCAGGCGCCTTGGAGCCATGGCTCCTTCTTGAGGAGGAGGCGGCCGGGGCGCCGCCGGAGCTTCGTCGCCCGCGCGGGGCGGGGTGCAGTGCAGCAGAACGGACGGCGCAGGAGAGCCCCCTGCGGTGCGGACGAGCTCGGCGACGCGGTCGATCCATTCTTCGTATACGTCGTCGACGGGACGGTAGCGCAGGAGCTCATTTGCCGCGATGAGCACAGCTCGAGCCTCCATGGGTGCGCGGAGCGCGCGGGACGGAGAACTAGCTGGGATGAGCGAGGGAGTAGCGGTGCGGCCGTCTAGCCGCACGGACGGATGCTGAGACGATGCTTGCTGCTCGTCCCCCGCCGGGCCGGTGGCGGCGTTGACGGCAGGTGACGGGGAACGGCGAGAACGCTTGCCGAAAGGAGCCGTCTGGGCGACGCGGGAAGCGAGAGCGGCCCGACGCTCGGCGCGGGCCCGACGAGCGTCAGACATGGACGTGATGGTCGGAGGAGAATGGGGTGGTGGAAGATGAATTCCGGCGCACCCCTACCTGGCGCGCCAAATGTCAGATTTCGGGTTCTGGCAGACCCTTGAGGTTCGAACACTGGGGTGCGCGCGGAGATTTCGCCTCCTACCTACCTGCACCCCTCCGCCTCGCTAAGATCTAAGCTATGGAAAGAACAGCACAAGATACACAGGGTTTATACTCGTTCGGGCCACCGTTGTGGTGTAATACCCTACTCCAGTGTGTGGTGTGGTGGATTGCCTCTTGGGCTGATGATGATGAGCAATACAAGGAAGAACAGCCTCGCGAGGGTCTGTTCTTGGCTGGGGGGCGACGAACTGCTAGGAGGAGTTCAGTCACCCTTCTCTCTCTCTCTCTCTTCTTGATTCTCTCTCTGATTTCGATCTCCAACCGATCGATCGAACCCCCCTACCCTGTGGGTGGCTGGTCCTATTTATAGGCAAAGGCCCTGGGCCTCTTCCCAAATATTGAGCGGGAAGGGCGCCAACAATTGGCCATTTTGAAGGGGAACATCTTGTACACTTATCCTGACTAAAGTTGGTCCTCGCCTGCCAAAGACTCTGGTGGTAACGCTGGCTTGGGCTCCACAATGACTTCCTCCCTGCCATTGGACTGGTCTTGGTCTCGTTGCACCAAAATGGGTGCCTTTGCTTGATGCTCCCGCCTGCGCTTGCTCCCTTTGCACCAAAGAGGAAAGGAGGACACTGCGCAGCTGGCGCCCGCCTGGCGCCTTTGGTCGTCACGGCTTGCGTCACGGGCACCTCATGAGGTACCCCGCCTTGATCTCTCCGCCTCCTCGCGAGCCAGCCTGATGAGGCCGTGCCTGAGGAAGCTCTGTGTCGTCCGCCCCGCGAGGCTTGGCCCCTCGCGAGGGTCTTGGGTCTGCGTTGATGAAGATGGGCCGTGCTGGGCCCCCCTTTGAGCCACGCCGTAGGCCACAGGCAGGCAAGTCTGGGGACCCCCGTTCCCAGAATGCCGACAAATTTCCTCATCAGATGAGTCGTGGCCTTTGATAGGACTGATTGTCCTCGTAAGAATACGATAGACAGTTCTGGGCACATAAAGCAATTCCTTCACGAGGAATTTGGTTCTTGGTGCTTGACCTGGCTTCAAAGGTTTCATCAGCAGTGAGGGGCCAGCTGAGGAACTTGGTGCAGCTGAGGAACTAGCTGAGACACCTAAGGCAATGGAGATGCCGACAGTCCTTTGGCATGAAGCGAGATGCACAGGTGCTAAGGATTTGGTCGGAACAACTGAAGGCTTTGGCGGAGGAGCTGAGGACTTTGGAGGAACAGGAGCAGCATGAGGGATTTGCCATTAGGGCTTTGAGGATTCTGGCCGTGAGGGCATTGTTGAGGAACTTGGCCTTGAGGGCATTGTTGGTGAAGCACTTGGCTTGCGCGCAGGCTTCTTTGACATAGCCTTCTTTGGCTTGACAGCAAAGGCCTCAGCAGAGGCAGCAGCAGCAGAGTCTTCATTAAATTTCCTCATTGCTTCTCTGGCTTGCTTAGCCAACTTGGCTTGGCGCTTGGCCCATTCATCAGGATAGTCCTCACCGCGCTTGAGGCTGGTGGGATCAGCAATTTGGCCAGGTGCCAGTGGTGCTCTTGGGCATGGTGGATTGAGTGCGAATTTCTTCATGTACTTAGGAGTGACATATCTGTACTCCCTCCATTCTCTTGCCCATCTCCTCTCTATCTTCTGAATGCGCACTTTGCGCTCATTCTTGGTTTCCTCAATAGGTGTGTAGTACTCAGCATATATGTCATCAGGGATTTCAAACACTGTATTTACCTCAGGCCTCTTTCCTCCCTTCTGTGGCCTTTTACCATCAGCCATTTTCTTCAGTTGAGGAATTTGAACAATTGAATTCTCTGAAGAAGTATGCAACTTTTCTTCGAGGAACGCTGCAAATGAGTTAAGTTGATGAGAACCTAGTGATTCAGCAGCTGACATGTGTACCTGTGAACAGAGTATAGTTGCGAGGAATTTGGAGAGGTCATATGTGTTCTCAGAGGGTTTTTCAAAAAGAACAAGTTTGAGGAATTTGACCAGATGAGTCTTGAAGATTTTCACTAAGCGTTCTTTGTCTTAGGTTCCAGAGTTGTATAGATCGAAGATCCACACAATTGAGGAATCTTGAAGAAAAATGATGCTTAGAGAAACGAATCAAGAACAGATGACTTTGTGAGGTGTTCAGTGTGTGAAGATGTGAAGAAAAACATTTTTGAAGATTTTGTAGATAATCATTCGAATCAACGAGGGCAGTAAAAGTAACTTTTATTTACCCTGGACCAAGAACACGGCGAACTGGAGTGAGGAGATGTGAAGTTCATCTATGCAGATCTTCCACGCCCTAACTTGGCGGAGGAAGACGGCTACGGCGGCGGAGTGAAGATGTCCGTGGTCGGCGCGAGTACGTCGGCGACGAGGTTGAGGTAGTGAAGCTCTTCCTCACCGGCGGCGATGAAGTAGCGGCGGCGCTAGGGTTTGAGAAGCTCGAGCTGAGAGAGAGGTCGAGCGGAGTAAAAGAAGTGAGGAAGGGAAGGAGGGGTATTTATAGCCACGTTGAAAAACTGCTCGCCCGAAGAAATTGGACGAACGTGCCCCTAACCCTTCTCATTCGCATGACATGTGTCACCCACGTAGTGAGAGGTGGAGATCGTGTTAGATCGTGGGTGAGTGGATAAGTGTATCATGGGATGCAGAACGGTTTGAGCAGCAAGACCGAAAATTTCGATGAGATAGGTTTTAAAGTTCCGTTCGCAATTTCTTCAGCTGACAAGGACACAGTGAAGATTTTGAACGAGTTTCAAATAGGATGCACATGAAGAATTTGTGAACAGATTGGGTTGAGTATAGCATAGAGGGGAAGGGTCCGATCACATTCACTTAGCAGAAAACCAACTTGAAGAAATAGCAATAAGTGAATGCTGTAGAGGGCATAAACTCATATATATATAGCCAATGAAGAAAAATGACGGAACCAGTGAAGACTATGCAAAGTTGAAGAATATGAATAAATTGAGGAATTTCAACTTTTGGTGGTGGCATGACCCACCGTATAAGAATGATGATTTCAGACACCGCGTACAATTATCGTAGGGTTCTGAGAATCAAATTCTTCGTTAATTTCTTCACACTAAGAGTGTTATTCTTCATTGATTGAAGTAAAACGTTTCTTCATGTGTTGCACATCTAAGTCATCAATTTTGCATAAGTGTTAGGATGAGTGTCCTTTTCACAGAACATTCGAAGATTCTAAGATATTTAGCTCACACCGCAACTTGCTAAATGTCTTCTCATCCAAGGGCTTTGTGAAGATATCGGCTCGCTGTTCTTCAGTCTTCACATGCTCAATAGAAATGTCGCCCTTCAACACATGATCACGAAGAAAATGATGACGTATCTGAATGTGCTTTGTCTTCGAGTGCTGAACTGGGTTTTGAGCAATCTTGATGGCATTCTCATTGTCACAGAAGAGAGGTACATTCTTCATGTTGACGCCATAGTCCTTGAGAGTTTGCTTCATCCACAGCAATTGGGCACAGCAAGAACCAGCGACAATGTACTCAGCTTCAGCAGTAGATAGTGATACGCAGTTCTGTTTCTTTGAGGACCAACAGACCAAGGATCGTCCGAGGAAATGACATGTACCAGATGTTGACTTGCGATCCACACAATTACCAGCATAGTCAGAGTCAAAATATCCATCAAGATCAAAAGCCGAGCCCTTGGGGTACCATAATTCAAGTGTTGGTGTGTGAGCTAGATATCGAAGAATATGCTTCACAGCCTTATGGTGTGATTCCTTCGGTGCAGCTTGAAATCGGGCACACATGCAAACACTAAGCATTATATCTGGCCTAGATGCACATAAGTACAATAAGGAACCTATCATGGAGCGGTATACCTTATGATCGAAGTCAATACCATTTTCATCAGTGCACAGATGGCCATTTGTGGGCATAGGAATTTTGACGCCTTTGCAATCTTGCATGCCGAATTTCCTCAGTACGTCCTTGAGGTATTTCTCCTGAGATATGAATATGCATTGTGTTGTTGACGAATTTGAAGACCTAAGAATAACTTCAACTCTCCCATACTAGACATTTGATATTCTTCACTCATCATATAGGAAAATTCATCAGTATAACGTTGGTCAGTACAGCCAAAGATAATATCATCAACATATACTTGGCACACAAACAATTCACCATCATAAGATTTAGTGAAAAGAGTAGGGTCGGGTGAACCGGGTTTGAAGCCTTTCTTCATGAAGATTTCCTTCAAGGTATCATACCAAGCCCGTGGGGCCTGCTTGAGGCCATAGAGGGCCTTGTTTAGTCTGAAGACTTTGTCAGGATTCTTTGGATCTTCAAAACCTGGGGGGTTGAGCAACATATACTTCTTCCTCAAGCTTACCATTAAGGAATGCACTTTTCACATCCATTTGATATAGAGTGATATCATGATGGTTAGCATAAGCAAGTAATATGCGAATAGCCCCAAGTCTAGGAACAGGTGCAAAAGTTTCATCGAAATCAATTCCTCCAACCTGTGTGTAGCCTTGAGCTACTAGCCGTGCCTTATTCCTCACCACAAGGCCATTTTCATCTTGCTTGTTGTGGTAGATCCACTTTGTGCCGATGATATTGTGCTTGCGAGGATCTAGACGTTTGACCAGTTCCCAGACATTGTTGAGCTTGAACTGATGTAATTCTTCTTGCATGGACTGAATCCACTCAGGCTCCAGAAATGCTTCATCTACCTTAGTGGGCTTTTTAATAGATACAAAAGCATACTGCCCACAAAAGTTAGACAAATGTGAAGGTTTTGAGCGTGTGAGAGGACCTGGCACTTTGATGTCATTAATGATCTTTTCAACTTGCACTTCTTTTGCAATGCGAGGATGAGCTGGTTGTCGTTGAATAATTTGATCAACGTTTTCTTCAGCACCATTTTCTTCAGCATTTTCTTCAGGTGCATTAGCTCGACGTTCTTCATGTTCTGGAATGAATTCTTCAGCAGATTCTTCAGTAGGAATGACATCCTCAGTAGCCTTGAACTTGATAGTTTCCTCAGGTGTTGGTTCATCTATCGCAGTAGGTAGGTGCTCTCTTTGTGAGCCGTTAGTTTCATCGAACTGCACATCTACAGTTTCAAAAACTTTGTGAAGAACGTTGTTGAAGACTTTGTAGGTGTGCGAGTCCTTTCCGTAACCAAGCATAAAACCTTCATGTGCTTTCGGTGCAAATTTTGAGTTGTGATGAGGATCTCTAATCCAACATTTAGCACCAAAGACTTTGAAATAACTTACATTGGGTTTCTTATCAGTGAGGAGTTCATAGGCAGTCTTTTTGAAGAATTTGTGAAGATATACTCTGTTGATGATGTGGCACACAATATCAATTGCCTCAGTCCAAAAATGACGAGGCGTTTTGTATTCATCAAGCATAGTGCGAGCCATCTCAGCAAGAGTCCTGTTCTTGCGCTCCACGACGCCATTCTGCTGAGGAGTGTAAGGAGCAGATAACTCATGAGTGATACCAAGTTCATCAAGATAGTCATCGAGACCAGAATTCTTGAACTGAGTGCCATTGTCACTTCTGATGTGCTTGATCTTCACACCAAAGTTGGTTGAAGCCCTCGAGGAAAATCGTTTGAAGACTTCCTGCACTTCACGTTTGTAAGTAACAAGGTGTACCCATGTGTAACGAGAATAATCATCAACAATAACGAAGCCATATTGAGATGCTTCATTTGAGATAGCAGAATAATTATTAGGACCAAAGAGATCCATGTGAAGCAATTCAAATGGGCGAGTGGTGGTCATGATAGTCTTCGCTGGATGCTTGGCCTTGGTCATCTTCCCAGCTTCACAGGCTCCGCATAGGTGATCCTTGAGGAATTTGACATTCTCGATGCCAATGACATGCTTTTTCTTCGCAAGCATGTGTAAATTCCTCATGCCTGCATGACCAAGTCATCGATGCCAGAGGCAGCCTTCTGAAGCTTTTGCAAGTAAGCACACGGCTGGTTGTGGACCTGTAGAGAAATCAACAATATAAAGGTCTCCCTTCCTAAAGCCTTCGAAGACTTTGGAATTGTCAGCTTCCATAACCACAACACAATGGTACTTGCCAAAGACAACAACCATATCAACATCACAAAGCATTGAGACAGACATAAGGTTGTATCCTAAGGACTCAACAAGCATGACTTTGTCCATGTGTCGATCCTTTGTAATCGCAACCTTACCTAGACCCAATACCTGACTTTTGCCTTTGTCAGCAAAGATGATATGCCTCAGATGCGACGGAGATAATGGAGCATCCATCAATAGATTCTTGTCACCAGTCATGTGGTTTGTACATCCACTATCGAGGACCCACTCAGTGGCTTTGGGTTGATCATCCTGCAGATGAATTAGTGCAGCTTACAAACTCATATACTTCATTAGTGAAGAATATGACATCAATTCATCAGATCAATCTCATCAAGTAAGAGAACTGATAAAGCAATATGAGGACGTGCGAAATGAAAGTTCATTTCTTCATGATTAGCCTGCGTCCTATCAGGCATGCTCAGGTCTCCAGCAAATTCTTCAGACAATTATGTGCGTCTGGAGACCTGACCCTGCAGAAGAGATTAGTTCTTTTTCTTCACCACCCACATCTGAATGGGTGGCAAAGAGTTCATCATTCTGCGAGCTCCATACGAGAAGGATGGCATAGAAGCCAGTCCATTTCGTTTCACATAAGAGGGGTTAGAGTAAGCATAAGAGTATGCAGAGAAATTCTTCGAGGACTTATGGACATAATGATTTGAAGAATAATGCACATATCCATAATCCTTAGATCTTCCCTGTGAAACAGATGAATTAGCATGATGATGTTCATATGAGGACTTTGATCCATATGAGGAATTTGGTCCATATGAAGAATTTGATCTGGGGTTCCTATTCTTCACAGGTGGCGTCATGATGACATTACCTGAAGATTATCAAGACATCTTTTGAGAACCCAGATTTTCTTCATAGGGGAGCCGTTCCTGCAGTTAGTGCCATTATATCTAGCAAATACTTCACCATTCTGATTTTTGAATAGCTTATAGTTGGAGTCAATTGACTCATCATCAGAATGAGGAGATTCACATGCAAATCCAGATAAGTTAGATGGATCAACTGGAGGTCCCTTTGCAGCAACCCATGTAGTTTTGGGGTACTGCTCAGGCTTCCAATATGTACCATCAGCATTGAGTTTCCTCTCAAAGGCGATACCCTCTTTCCTAGGGTTCCTGTTGAGGATCTTCTTTTTAAGCACATCACAAAGAGCCTGATGCCCTTTGAGGCTTTTGTACATGCCTGTCGTGTACAATTCCTTCAGCCCTCCATCGTCAGTGATACTAGCAATGTCCTCAGATGAGGAATTAGTGATAGCAGAGGCATGTGAAGAATTTGAAACATTAGCAGCATTTGAACATTCAGGTGAAGAATTAGCAGATTCACGTTCAATGCACTTCAAGCATGGAGGAACAAAATCTTCCTGAGATGCGCTGATTTGTTGAGCAAGTAATGAATCGCGCTCCTTCTGAAGATCTTCATAACTCACTCTTAGCTTCTCAAGGTCTTGCTTTCTTTGAAGAAATTCATAAGAAAGCTTCTCATGATCCGATAAGAGAGTGTTATGTTGATCTTGAAGGGTGTCATACTTAGTATGAAGTCTCTGAAGACTTTCAGCCAAAGCTTTTGACTGATCCATTTCCTCACCCAACATATCATCGCTCTTGTTTAGCATATAGTGAGCTTTTTCCAAAGCTCTTTGTTGTTTAGTAGCAAGGGAAGCAAGTTTGACATAGCTGGGTCCAAATTCATCACCAGATTCATCATCACTGGACTCGGATAGGTAGCCTTCAGTTACCTCAGCATCTTTTGCCATAAGGCATGATGCAGAAGATGATGATTCTGGTTTGAATGTCATCGTTTTGAGAGATTCCTTAAAGTCCTCAAACCAAGGATCATGACAAGTTCGATGACCTTCATAGACCTCAGAGAGACGGTCCCAGATGAGCTTCGCATGATCGAGATGCATGATATTCCTGAACTGATTTTTTGATAGGCTGGAGCAGATGACATCCTTCACCGTGAGGTTGAGAAGAGTATACTTGCGAATGTCATCAGCATCCGCCATCTTGCACAGATCAGTCAGGCCAATCTCAGTGACGGTCCACAACTTGCTGTTCATCGCCATGAGGCGTTTCTTCATCATGGCCTTCCACTTGGGATACTCGTGACCGTCAAAGATGTGGCATGTCACCTTCGTCATACATGCGGTCGACATAACTAAACTCCAGGCGGTTAAACCAAAATCACACAGAACAAGGGAGTACCTCGCTCTGATACCAATTAAAAGTGCGTTATATCGACTAGAGGGGGGGTGAATAGGCATTTTTTATGAAATTCTTCACTGAGCAATTTGCTGGTGAGGAAATTCCTTAGCGAAGAACTACTAGCAGCGGAATAAGTACTCAAAGGTAAACACAACAGAATACAAGCATAGTCATCATGATGAAATGAAGACAGGCACAGAGTACAGGAAGCGTAATCACAGGATAACACAGGATGAAGACAAACAGACTGAAGAAATTGAACTAAGGAAATTGAGAAAGTCTTCAGTTAAAGTCTTCAAACACAGATATGAACAAACATACATCACAGTTATGAGGAAATGAAAGAGTTGAGGAAATAGAACCAGTAAGCTTGGTGAAGACAATGATTTGGTAGATCAGTTCCAACTGCTGTCTCAGTTGTACGTCTGGTTGGAGCGGCTGAGTATTTAAACTCAAGGACACACAGTCCCGGACACCCAGTCAAGGACACTTAGTCGAAGACACCCAATCCTCACCGTATTCTCCTTGAACTAAGGTCACACAGACCTCGTCCAATCACTCGTGGTAAGTCTTCAGGCGACTTCCAAACCTTCACAAACTTGGTCACTCAGCGATCCACAATTCCTCTTGGATGCTCTAGACCATGACGCCTAACCGTCTGGAAGAAGCATAGTCTTCAAAGGTAACAAGCGTCGGATCCACTCAGGATCAATCTCTTCAGTGATGCTCAATCACTTGGGGTTTGTAGGCGTTTGGGTTTTGGGTTTTTGGTTTTTCCTCACTTGATGATTTTCGCTCAAAGTCCTCGGAGGATGGGTTGCTCTCAAATGACAAGTGTCAGTTTCTCTCGGAGCAGCCAACCAGCTAGTGGTTGTAGGGGGCGGCTATTTATAGCCTAGGGAGCAGCCCGGCATGATAAGACATAAATTCCCTTCAATGATATGACCGTTAGGTGGATAGATATTTTGGGACAGCTGGCGCATAGCACAACAACAGTCGGAATTTTGAGTAGCAAAATCCTCAGGGCTATCATGTTCCTCACTGTGTAGGCAATCCGCACTGGCGAATTCCTAACTCCTCAGTCAGGACAAATTCCTCAGAGACCAAAACAACTTCGTCTCTGTCACTGAAGAAATTGACTGAACTGTATGAGATTTCCAATGGCTTCACTCGAAGGGTTGGTAGGTGTAGGATTTTGAGTTGAGCATCACATGGAAATTTTTCCTTAGTATTTACTCGACCCCCTTTAACAGTACGGTGTTTCCTATGACTCAAGAAAGAGAAAAACAAAACTATGAAAACGAAAGTCTTCAAGCTTCATATTCCTCGCATGAATATCAAGTCTTCATGGACACATCAATTTCTTCACTTTCAAAGTCTTCATGAAAGTCTTTAGAAATACCAAGATCTTCACTCGAAGATATTCATTTTTAGGGGTTGACTTTTCCTGTAAATATCAAACTCCTCATAGACTTATAGACCTGTGTACACTCACACACGCATTAGTCCCTTAACCTATAAGTCTTCAATACACCAAAATCACTAAGGGGCACTAGATGCACTTACAAAGTGACATGCGCCATCTTTGACGGTCACGAGTATCCCAAGTGGAAGGCCATGATGAAGAAGCACCTCATGGAGATGAACAGCGAGCTATGGACCGTCACTGAGATTGGTCTGGCCGATCTGTGCAAGATGGTGGAAGCTGGCGACATTCGCAAGTACACTCTTCTCAACCTCATGGCGAAGGACGTCATCTGCTCCTGTCTGTTTCAAAATCAGTTCAGGAATATCATGCATCTCAATCATGCGAAGCTTATCTGGGACCGTCTCTCTGAGGTCTATGAAGGTTATCGAACCTGTCATGATCCTTGGTTTGAGGACTTTAAGGAATCTCTCAAAACGATGACATTCGAACCAGAATCATCATCTTCTGCATCATGCCTTATGGCAAAAGATGCTGAGGTAACTGAAGGCTACCTATCCGAGTCCAGTGATGATGAATTTGGTGATGAATTTGGACCCAGCTATGTCAAACTTGCTTCCCTTGCTGATGGTACATATTGGAAGCCTGAGCAGTGCCCGACCTCCAGTTGATCCATCTAACTTATCTGGCTTTGCATGTGAATCTTCTCGTTCTGATGATGAGTCATTTGACTCCAACTATAAACTGTTCAAAAATCAGAATGGTGAAATATTTGCTAGATATGTTGGCACTAACTGCAGGAACGGTCCTCTTATGAAGAAAATCTGGGTTCCCAAAAGGTGCCTTGAAAGTCTTCAGGTGAATGTCCTCAGGACACCACCTGTGAAGAATAGGAACCCCAGATCAAATTCTTCATATGGACTAAATTCCTTAAAAGGATCAAAGTCCTTATATGAATATCATCGTGCTAACAACTCTGTTTCGCAGGGAAGAGCTAAGGGCTATGAATATGAGCATTATTCTTCTAATCATTATGTTCATAAGTCCTCGAAGAATTTCTCTGCTTATTCATATTCTTATCCTAACCCCTCTTATGTGAAACAAAATGGACTGGCTTCTATGCCACCTTTCTTGTATGGAGCTCGCAGAGTGATGAACTCTTTGCCACCCCTTCAGATGTGGGTGGTGAAGAAAAAGAACTAATCTCTTCTGCAGGGTCAGGTCTCCAGACGTACGTAACCGTCTGAAGAATTTGCTGGAGACCTGAATGTGCCTGAAAGGACGCAGGCTAATCATGAAGAAATGAACTTTCGTTTCTCACGTCCTCATACTGCTTTATCTATTCTGTTGCTTGATGAAATTGATCTGATGAATTGATGTCATATTCTTCACTTATGAAGTATATGAGTTTGTAAGTTGCACTAATTCATCTGTAGGATGATCAACCCAAAGCCACTGAGTGGGTCCTCGATAGTGGATGTACAAATCACATGACTGGTGACAAGAATCTATTGATGGATGCTCCCTAATCACCATCGCATCTGAAGCATATCGTCTTCGCTGACAAAGGAAAAAGTCAGGTATTGGGTCTAGGTAAGGTTGCGATCACTAAGGATCAACACATGGACAAAGTCATGCTTGTCGAGTCCTTAGGATACAACCTCATGTCTGTCTCAATGCTTTGCGATCTTGATATGGTTGTTGTTTTTGGCAAGTACCGTTGTGTTGTGGTTATGGAAGCTGACAATTCCAAAGTCTTCGAAGGCTTTAGGAGAGGAGACCTGTATATTGTTGATTTCTCTGCAGGACCGCAACCAGCCGTGTGTTTACTTGCAAAAGCTTCAGAAGGCTGGCTCTGGCATCAACGACTTGGTCATGCAGGCATGAGGAGTTTGCACACGCTTGCAAAGAAGAAGCATGTCATTGGCATCGAGAATGTCAAATTCCTCAAGGATCACTTATGCGGAGCCTGTGAAGCTGGGAAGATGACAAAGGCTAAGCATCCAGCGAAGACTATCATGACCACCACACGTCCATTTGAATTACTTCACATGGATCTCTTTGGTCCTAACCATTATTCTGCAGTCTCAAATGATGCATCTCAATATGGCTTTGTTATTGTTGATGATTACTCTCGATACACATGGATACACATTGTCACTTACAAACATGAAGTGCAGGAAGTCTTCAAACAATTTTCCTCGAGGGCTTCAACCAACTTTGGCGTGAAGATCAAGCACATCAGAAGTGACAATTGAACTAAGTTCAAGAATTCTAGTCTTGATGACTATCTTGATGAACTTGGTATTACTCATGAGTTATCTGCTCGTTATACTCCTCAGCAGAATAGCGTCGTGGAGCGCAAGAACACGACTCTTGCTGAGATGGCTTGCACTATGATTGATGAATACAAAACGCCTCATCATTTCTGGATTGAGGCAATTGATACTGCGTGCCACATCATCAACATAGTATATCTTCACAAATTCTTCAAGAATACTGCCTATGAACTCCTCACTAATAAGAAACCCAATGTAAGTTATTTCAAAGTCTTCGGTGCTAAATGTTGGATTAGATATCCTCATCACAACTCAAAATTTGCACCGAAAGCACATGAAGGTTTTATGCTTGGTTACGGAAAGGGCTCGCACACCTACAGAGTTTTCAACAACGTCCTTCACAAGGTTGTTGAAACTGTAGATGTGCGGTTCAATGAAACTAATGGCTTGCAAAGAGATCACCTACCTACTGTGATAGATGAACCAACACCTGAGGAAACTATCAAGTTCAAGGCTACTGAGGATGTCATTCCCACTGAAGAATCTGCTGAAGAATTCATTCCAAAACATGAAGAACGTCGAGCTAATGCCCCTGAAGAAAATACTGAAGAAAATGTTGCTGAAGAAAATGCTGATCAAATTCCTCAACGACAACCAGCTCATCCTCACGTTGCAAAAGAAGTGCAAGTTGAAAAGATCATCAATGACATTAAAGCGCCAGGTCCTCTCACACGCTCAAAAGCTTCACATTTATCTAACTTTTGTGGGCACTATGCTTTTGTCTCTAGCACAGAACCCACTAAGGTAGATGAAGCATTTCTGGAGCCTGAGTGGATTCAGGCCATGCAAGAAGAATTACATCAGTTCGAGCTGAACAACATCTGGGAACTAGTCAAATGTCCAGATCCTCGCAAGCACAATATCATTGGCACAAAATGGATCTATCGCAACAAGCAAGACGAAAATGGCCTTGTGGTAAGGAATAAGGCACGGCTTGTAGCTCAAGGCTACACACAGGTTGAAGGAATTGATTTCGATGAAACTTTTGCACCTGTTGCTAGACTTGAGGCTATTCGCATATTACTTGCTTATGCTAACCATGATGATATCACTCTATATCAAATGGATGTGAAAAGTGCATTCCTCAATGGTAAGCTTGAGGAAGAAGTATATGTTGCTCAACCCCCAGGTTTTGAAGATCCAAAGCATCTTGACAAAGTCTTCAGACTCAATAAGGCCCTCTATGGCCTCAAGCAGGCCCCATGGGCGTGGTATGATACTTTGAAGGAATTACTTATGAAGAAAGGCTTCAAACCCAGTTCACTCGACCCTACTCTTTTCACTAAATCTTATGATGGTGAATTGTTTGTGTGCCAAATATATGTTGATGATATTATCTTTGGCTGTACTGACCAACATTATAGTGATGAATTTGCCTATATGATGAGTGAAGAATATCAAATGTGTATGATGGGAGAATTGAAATTCTTCTTAGGTCTTCAAATTCGTCAACAACGCAATGGCATATTCATATCTCAGGAGAAATACCTCAAGGATGTACTGAGGAAATTCGGCATGCAAGATTTCAAAGGCGTCAAAATTCCTATGCCCACAAATGCCCATCTGTGCACTGATGAAAATGGTATCGACTTCGATCATAAGGTATACCGTTCCATAATTGGTTCTTTATTGTACTTATGTGCATCTAGGCCAAATATTATGCTTAGTGTTTGCATGTGTGCCCGATTTCAAGCTACACCGAAGGAATCACACCATAAGGCTGTGAAGCATATTCTTCGATATCTAGCTCACACACCAACACTTGGATTATGGTACCCCAAGGGCTCGGCTTTTGATTTCATTGGATATTCTGACTCTGACTATGCTGGTGATCGTGTGGACCGCAAGTCAACATCTGGTACATGTCATTTCCTCGGACGATCTTTGGTCTGTTGGTCCTCGAAGAAATAGAACTGCGTATCACTATCTACTACTGAAGCTGAGTACATTGCCGCTGGTTCTTGCTGTGCTCAATTGCTATGGATGAAGCAAACTCTCAAGGACTACGGCGTCAACATGAAGAATGTGCCTCTCTTCTGTGACAATGAGAGTGCCATCAAGATTTCTCACAACCCAGTTCAACACTCGAAGATAAAGCACATTCAGATTCGTCATCATTTTCTTCGTGATCATGTGTTGAAGGGCGACATTTCTATTGGGCATGTGAAGACTAAAGAACAGCTAGCCGATATCTTCACAAAGCCCTTGGATGAGAAGAGGTTTAGCAAGTTGCGGTGTGAGCTAAATATCTTAGAATCTTCGAATGTTCTTTGAAAAGGACACTCATCCTAACACTTATGCAAAATTGATGACTTAGATGTGCAACACATGACGAAACGTTTTTCTTCAATCGATGAAGAATAACACTCTAAGTGTGAAGAAATTAACGAAGAATTTGATTCTCAGAACCCTACGACAATTGTACGCGGTGTCTGAAATCATCATTCTTGTACGGTGGGTCATGCCACCTGTCACAACCTAGCTAGTCATGCATTAGAGTGTTGCATCATGTTTACTCTTTCATCAGAAACTTGAAATGGGGATGACAGAACCCCCAGTCCCCTCTAAAACCAACTAGGGTTACTAAAATAATTTTTCAATGAACCTGAAATGCCCTTCTAAAATGCCCATCATTTTTGCCTTGGTTCAGAACCTCTGCCAAAAATGGTGCACATTTTCCTAGGCCATCCTAGGGTTTTTGAATTAAATCATAAATATTTGAATTTGGGCATTTAAAATAATATAAAATATTTAAATGCTCAAATATCTCCAAACTAAAATGTTTCATGTTGGAAATAATCCAACTATGGGCCAGGAATAGTTTGGTGATTTTTGAACTTGCCTAGGTATTTTATTTAATTCAACAAAGTTGCAGATATATTAAATAAAACAGAAACAGAATAAAAAAAGGGGAAAACTTACCTGGGCTCCTCCACTGTGCGGCCCAGCCAGCTGGCCGGCCCAGCCAGCAGCCGGCCCAGCCCACCACTGCAGCTCTCCGTCGTCTTCCTCCCCTCGCCCCGAAGCTGCTGCGTGCTCGCGCGCGCACGGCCGCGCGGCCACCTCCTGCTTGCCGACGCGCTCCTGGCCGCGTGGACGACTCCCGCAGGCCGTCCCGATCCCCCCCTACTCTCTCTCACTCTCCCCCGGCTCTCCCCTCTTCTCCCTCGCTCTCTCTCTCACACGGCCGAACACCACCGTCGCCGCCGTTCGCCATAGCAGCCATCTCCGGCCACCCCTCGCTCCCCCGACTAGCTCAGGAGCTCCGCCTCGACTCCCTCTTCCTCCCCACCGCTCCACAGCTCCCCGGAAGCCCTGCATCGCCGCCACGTCGCCGTTCCCCTCTTCGGGCTCCGACCACCGTCGCCGTCGATTCGCCGTCTCCAGCGCGTCCCCGAGCCCACTTCGACGCCCACTGCAACCGCGGTGAGCTACGCCACCGTTTCCCCCTCTCCTCCCCCTCGTTTCCCCACCGTAGCCTCCTCCCCACCACGGCCGAACCTCCGCCGTCGCCGAGCTCGCCGTCGACGCAGCTCCGGTGACCATTTGGTCACCCCGGCGAGTCCAACGAGTTCGCAAGACCCCGTAGAGCATCCCTAGCGCCTCGCTTCGCTCGACTTCGAGCTCCAACCCTGTTCCCGTGCACGACCGAACCCCGGCGGCCGCAGCCGAGCTCGCCGCCGTCAACTCCGGCCACCCCGAGCCCAACCACCACCACCAATAGTCGCGGCTCAACCTCAGCAACACGTAGATGCCTTCCGCCGTCCATTTGGTTGCCGGAATGGCAAAAAGCACTTTCGCCGCCGTCTCGGGCCTCGCCGGCGTCATGTCGCCGGTGGGGTTTGACCTGTCCGACCTGAGGTTTGACCCCCCAGGGTCACTGACGCGTGGGCCCTGTCGGACAGGTAGTTAGTTAGTACTAATTACCGTTAGTCAACCCCCCCTGACACTGACAGTGGGCCCCAGCGCCACTAATTAGTAATTAGAATTAATTTAACCCTGTTTAACCCCCCTGTCACTGACGTGTGGGCCCCACACGTCAGGTTTGACTCCAGCCAGCCGCAGTTGACCACTGACGTCATGCTGACGTCATGCTGGCGCAATAATTATAATTTCTGGATTTAATTTAAATCAGGAAATTCCAGAATATTATTTAAACTTCAAAAATTCATAACTTTTATTCTGTAACTCCAAATTGGACAAATTATATATGAAAAATGATCAGAAAAATCCAATCTATCCATCTGTACTATTTTCATGCATGATCAAACAAGTTAAATTGATGTTTTAAGCAGAACAAGGAAAAGCACTTTAAAAGACCATATTTGAATTTGAAATTTGAATCCTTGATTCAAATTTGTTCAAACCCTTCTGGTTTTAGTTGCATTAGCCCAATACACTCATATTGCCATGTTTCATGCATGCATCATATTATTGCACATTGTTTGGTGATGTTTGTGTATCGGTGCTCTCTGCGGCAGGTTCTGTCCCCGAGGAGTACCGTGATTACCCTAACGAAGAACCGTATCAGTGCATCGAACCATCAGGCAAGCAACCAACCATTTGATCATATCGATACAATCCCATGTTCTCGCTCCTGCTCTCTTTTACTGCATTAAGACAACACGATTCAAACTGCTGTGTGTTACGGTAGTTGAACCCATTTCCTCTGCATGACCTGTCATTGCCACAGTAACTAGATGAAACCCACTAGCATGTGTAGGAGTTGCTTGAGCCATATGTATGTGTTGTTCCTACCTTGCTATGCCTGCTATGCTTAGAGTCGTGTCAGGTCTGGTTCATCTGGGTGATGGGCTGGAGTGAAATGATTATGTCGGTAATGAGAGTGGTGTGGTGAACACGATTTGGTAAAGGTATCGATGAAAGGCCATGTAGGAGTACATGGTGGGTTGTTTCATTGAAGCCGACCTTAAGCACTGAGATCTGTATGTGTGATTTAAGAATCAGCTACTACCATGCATTGGGCCCGAAACCAATGGACCCTCTCGGCTTCTTATTCACCCTAGTTCTCCGTCCAGGAGTTGCAAGTAGTTTCTGGTGTTTGTAGCCTATTGGAGGCCGTGGACAGCGCTGACCGTAGGGGTGGGCTGTGATGCGGTAGGTACGTGGCCGGGTGTACCGAATACCCGTTAGGTATCTCGGGAACCCTGTTCACATCGTTCGGGGCCGTATGGGAAACCTCGGCCGGACTCCCTGCGGATGGAACCTGGATAGGCGATAAACCTGGACTGGAGGCTTAGGTGGTTAGGTAGGTCGTGGCCGACACCCACGTTGGGCTTCCGCTTGAAGGTTGCTGAGTACATGTCGTGTAAACGACGGTAAGTGGTGAGAGCGTGTATGAAGAAGTACACCCCTGCAGGGTTAACATGATCTATTCGAATAGCCGCGTCCGCGGTAAAGGACTACTTGGTTGCCTATACAGTTCATAGACAAGTAAATGGAAACTACTAAAAGCCTCAAGATAAGTGTGAGTGCCGAGGATGGCTCTTCCGTAGGAAGACGGAGGCGGATCCTCGGTAGTGTATTGAAGTGGTGAGTAGTGGACTCGTGTGCGCAAAACCATTTCAAGTTGGAGTATCGTAGGATAGTCTAGCCAAGAGTCAAAGCTGGCTTGCTGCAATAACTCCACCAACCCTTCTTGATAATATGCATGTATGTAGGATCTGATGTAAGTCTTGCTGAGTACCTTTGTACTCATGTTGCTATAATTTACATTTTTTACAGAAGACGCTGCAACCCCTTCTGATGGGTTCTATGTAGACATTGACATCAACGAGTAGGCTAAAGGCCCAGGTGGTGATCCTGAGCTTGTGAAGGACCATGTAGTATAGCTAGGCTTTCCAAGCCTCTTTTATTTTACTAGTTGTCTGTACTCAGACAAGTTACTTCCGCTGCTGGTTTGTATGACTGTATGACTTGAATGTTGGGTCGTGAGACCCGTACCTTTGTGTATGTTATGTATGGCTCCCTGAGCCTTAAATAAAGTACTTGTGTCGTAGAGTCATGTTGTGATGCTTCGTTGTATTTGCACATATCGAGCATATTGTGTGTATGATTGAAATGCTTGGTATGTGTGGGATCTGACTATCTAGTTGTTTATCTTTAGTAGCCTCTCTTACCGGGAAATGTCTCCTAGTGTTACCGCTGAGCCGTGGTAGCTTGCTACTGCTCTGGAACACTTAGGCTGGCCGGCATGTGTCCTTCTTCGTTCCTGTGTCTGTCCCTTCGGGGAAATGTCACGCTTTGAGTACCGGAGTCCTGTTAGCCCGCTACAGCCCGGTTTACCGGAGTCCTGCTAGCCCAGTGCTACAGCCCGGACCCACTTGCTGATGACCGACACGTTCGAAGCTGGGTCATGGATGCCTGTCCCTGTAAGTCTGTGCCACTTTGGGTTTACGACTAGTCATGTCAGCCCGGGCTCTTTATCATATGGATGCTAGCGACACTATCATATACGTGAGCCAAAAGGCGCAAACGGTCCCGGGAAAAGGTAAGACGACACCCGTGGGGATACCGTGCGTGAGGCCGCAAAGTGATATGAGGTGTTACCAGCTAGATCGATGTGACATCGAGTCGGGGTCCTGACACCACCACCAAAAGTTGAAATTCCTCAGTTGTTCAAATTCTTCAACTTTGCATTGTCTTCACTGTTTTCGCCATTTTTCTTCACTGGCTTAATATATATATATATATGAGTTTATGTCCTCTACATCATTCACTTATGGCTATTTCTTCAAGTTGTTTTTTCTGCTAAGTGAATGTGATCGGACCCTTCCCCCTCTATGCTATACTCAACCCAATCTGTTCACAAATTCTTCATGTGCGTTCTATTTGAAACTCGTTCAAAATCTTCACTGTGTCCTTGTCAGCTGAAGAAATTTCGAATGGAACTTTAAAACCTATCTTATCTAAATTTTCGGCTTTGCCACTCAAACCGTTCCGCATCCCACGATATACTTATCTATTCACCCATGATCGCACACGATCTCCACTTCTCAGTACGTGGGTGGCACATGTCAAGCGAATGAGAAGGGTCAGGGGCACGTTCGTCGAAATTCTTTGGGCGAATAGTTTTTCACAGTGGCTATAAATACCCCTCCCCCTTCCTCACTTCCTTTACTCTGCTCGACCTCTCTCCAGCTCAAGGTTCTCAAACCCTAGCGCCGCTGCTACATCATCGTCGCCGGTGAGGAAAATCTTCACTGTCTCGACCTCATCGCCGTCGTACTTGCGCCGACCGCGGAAATCTTCACTCCGTCGCCGCCGTAGTTGTCTTCCTCTACCAAGTTAGGACGTGGAAGATCTGCACTGACGAACTTCACATCTCCACATACCAGTTCATCGTGTTCTTCGTCCAGGGTAATTAAAAGTTACTTTTACTGCCCTTGTTGATTCAAATGGTTTCTTCAAAATCCTCAAAGGTGTTTTTCTTCATATCTTCACACACTAAAACACCTCACATGTCATCTGTTCTTGATTCGTTTCTCTAAGCTATGTTTCTCTTTAAGATTCCTCAAATGTGTGGATTTTTGATCTATACATCGCTGGAACCTAAGACAAAAAACGCTTAGTGAAATTCTTCAAGACTCATCTGGTCAAATTCCTCAAACTTGTTCTTTATAAAAAACCTTCTGAGAATGCATGTGACCTCTCCAAATTCCTCGCAACTATACTTTGTTCACAGGTACTCATGTCAGCTGCTGAATGACTAGGTCTCATCAACTTAACTCATTTGCAGCATTCCTCGAAGAAAAGTTGCATACCTCTTCAGAGAATTCAATTGTTCAAATTCCTCAACTAAAGAAAATGGCTGATGGTAAGAAGCCACAGAAAGGAGGAAAGAGGCATGAGGTTAACACTGCCTTTGAAATACCTGAGGACATCTATGCTAGGTACTGCACACCCCCTGAGGAAGATAAAAATCAGCGCAAGGTGCGCATTCAAAAGATTGAGAGGAGATGGGCAAGAGAGTGGAGGGAGTACAGATATGTCACTCCCAAATATATGAAGAAATTTGCACTAAATCCTCCATGCCCAAGACCTCCGTTGGCACATGGCCAAATAGCTGATCCCACCAGCCTCAAGCGCGGTGAGGACTATCCTGATGAATGGGCCAAGCGCCAGGCCAAGTTGGCCAAACAAGCAAAAGATGCAGTGAGGAAATTCAATGAAGACTCTGCTGCCGCTGCTGCGGTTGAGGCCTCTGTAAAGCCGAAGAAGGCCATGCCAAAGAAGCCTGCTCACAAGCTCAGTGCTTCATCAGCAATGCCCTCACGACCAAGTTCCTCAGCTATGCCCTCATGGCCAGATTCCTCAAAGCTCTCACGGCCAATTCCTCACGCTGCTCCCTCTCTTCTGAAGAAGAAGACCACTGCTGAACGAGGTCCTCGACCAAGTCCTCACAAGAAACAAGTTGCTTTCCAAGTGCCCTCTGATTATGATGAGGCTGATGATGAAGAACTAGCAGAAATCATCAGAGACAGGCAAGTCAGGGCCGCTAGAGCCAAGGGTACAAGTGTGCCTCTACTTTTGAATCCAAAGTTGATCCTCGAGTACATTGATGTTTGGCACAAGGACCCCAACACTCCCATGCCTGACTTCAAGCTGACTCCTGGCCAAAGTCATATGTTGGCTCACTTCATACAGGAAGAGAAATGGAAGTTTGAGAAGGCCAGGCAGATCAAGAAAGCACAGTACAAGAAGGAATGCTTTCTGAAGAAAAACGTTGTCTCTATGACAACTGAAGAACTTGTCACTATTCAAACTGAGATCAAGAAACTCAGTGATGAATTTGACGCATACCACGCTGACTGTCTTGGAGCCAAGGTTCGTTTTGTGAAACTTGTTGACAACTTCACCTCAAATGTTGTAGCCCCAACGCAACAGGAAATTCCTCAGGCTGAAGCATCTGCTCAGCCAACTGAAGAACATGCCAGCACCGCTGATGAAAATCAGGCTGCTGAAGAAAATATGAGTTCCAGGGCTGATGACTGCATTCCAGCCGCTGATGAAATTACCAGGGCATCCACTAGTGGTGCGCCTGAAGAAAATGAAGAAGTCAGGGCAACTGCATCAGTTGTACTTGAAGAAATTCAACCCAATTCCTCTGCTCCTCCTGCACCTACACCAACTCCAATCCTTCCATCTGCATCAGATGTGAAGAAGACTAAGGCTGCAGAGCGTGTAGCAGTGAAGAAAAGGAAGGCATCAACTTCATCAGACTCTTCAGCCCCGAAGAAGATGAAGCCACTAACAAGCTCGTTTGCAAACCCAATTGATGCTGTTCCTATCTCAACCATGTCGTCAAAGTACCTTGTTCCTTTTGAAGAAATTGAAGTGGATACAATCCCTTCAACACCAGTTGTCTCCTCGCCTATGCCTCAGTTTACTGCTGAAGAGGCCGGCGTTGAAGAAATGGAAGATGAAGATGTGGACATTGGTTGTACCACACCTGTGCTAAGTGATGAATTTTGGGAAAGTCAGCACCCCAACTCTCCACTCTTCACACCTTTGCAACAAATTCCTCAGTCCCCAGAAACTACTGTACAAATGGGATCTGATGAACCACATGCCACACCGTCTGTCCATGAAGAAATTCCAGTCACTAGTGCTGAAGATCATGCAAATGAAGAATTGAAGTCCCAGGCTGCCACTGAAGCAGCACCTAAAATTCCCCAGCCTATGGAACCTGAGATCGAGATCCCGGAGGTTGTGATGCAATTGACTGACACTCCTCACCCCAAGCCAAAGGATCCATTCTCAAAGAAGCAGAAATTCAAGGCTGATGATTTCTTCGGCGAGCACGTGTTCTTCACTAACTACAATCCTTATGACATTGCTCGTCTAAGGAGGAAGCGTTTCTGGACTGCAAGCCAGGCCAACTTTTATTCTTCACTGCTTTTCAACAAACACAAAATCTTCTACCATGAGCATATTCCTCACGTGGACATGGAATCATTACCTTGCTTCTCTCCTGTGCTCAGTGTTCTTCATGATGCAGGCCTCCTCAACTTTTGCTCTGTCATTGTTGATTGGATGAAGAGCTTATTCTTCAGTTCTACGCTACATTGCATATCACAGGTGATCCTAAAGATATCAACACCTGGGTCTTGGACTGGATGACCGAAAACACTCACTATAAGGCACCGGCTTCTGAATTGCTTCACGCCCTGCCCATTAGTCCACCCAGTGAAGGAGCTCGCTGCCTATATCATGAACCGGAACTCACAGCTCATTACATGCAAGTGTTAATGAAGCCTTTGAAGCCCGGTCAAGCCCCAAGGACCAAATTCCTCGTGAAGGATTTACTCTATGTGCCCAGAACCGTCCATCGCATTCTGACGAGGACAATGAGTCCCATCAAAGGCCACGACTCATGTGATGAGGAAATAGTTGGCATCATCAAGAATCTGCTATTCAACATTATTCATAGCATTCCTATCAACTATCACGATTTCTTCATGAGGACTCTGGCAAATGCTGCACTTTCTCTGTTTGAGCTGAAACCTTATGCACCTTGGATTATGAGATTCCTCAGGACAAGGTCTTCACTCAACTACAAGGCTGATTTTTAGAATCACCTTAGCTATCTACCCCCGATTGAAGTCCTCAAGCAGGCCTTTACTTCCATTGATGAAAAGGGTAAGGCTCTTGCAGTCATTGATGAAGGCATTCATCCATTGGATGGTCAGTTTCGCAAAGCTGCATCTTATTCCACCAATGATGACTCTGCCACACATGACTCTGCTGCCAATGCACCCAAATCTACTCCTCAAGTCACTGCTCCTCGTGTGATGAATGATCGTGAGCTTCTGCTTAGTCTTCACCAGAAGGTGGATCGAAACCATAAATGGGTTAAGCGTCAGTTTGGTTCATTTCTTCACAACATGACTACTACACACAATGCAGTGAAGAAAAACCATTACTACCTCCATGAGGTTTTCGGTCACACCCGGGCTATTCGATCACATCTGTATGGTGAAGAAGATCTCAAGGCAATGGGTCTCAAGGAAGATTTTGACTGGTCTGCGCCTCCACCGAAGAAATACAAGAAGGTCAAGGTTCCTCCTTTGGTGTCCAGCTCATATTCTTCATCGCGCGACACCGATGAGCATGAAGACTTGGACGACACTACGGCAGGCCCTTCCACGACAAACGACCCCAACAACGCTGGCGCTCCTTCATCATCTTGATATTCTTCAGGGGCATTAGTCCTCATTTTCGATCCTTTTGGTCATTCGATGACAAAGGGGGAGAATTTTGAGTTAGTCTTCAAGCGGGTCTGTCTATATGGGCATTTTTTGCATAGTTACAACTCTCGCTCTTCTGAAACTTTATTGGATCGAGTTGTAAACTTAAACTTGATGGTGCTCTGATACTTTTGATGTGTCTTTTTGCATGCTAATTCCTCATATATGTTAATGCACACATGCTGAATTACATCAGTCACCATATTTCATCATGCATTTCAAATTCCTCATTATGATATGTCAAATGCGTGTATGAATTACAAGATATAGGGGGAGATCTCCATGATTCTACTCTTCAAGTGTGCAATGCTTCAAAAGCAAATTCCTCATCATGTGCATCTTCAGGGGGAGTTCTTCTATATCTTGCAATCAAATTCCCCAATATCAGTATTTACACTTCATATGTTTATCCCCGTTGAAAACTTAACCTATATTGTCATCAATCACCAAAAAGGGTGAGATTGTAAGTGCATCTAGTGCCCCTTAGTGATTTTGGTGTATTGAAGACTTATAGGTTAAGGGACTAATGTGTTTTTGAGTGTACACAGGTCTATAAGTCTATGAGGAGTTTGATATTTATAGAGAAAGTCGACCCCTAAAAATGAAGTTCTTGGACTGAAGACTTTGGACTTCTGAAGACCTTCTGAAGACTTTGAAAGTGAAGAAATTGGTGCAAATCCTGAAGACTTGGTATTCATTCGAGGAACATGAAGCATGAAGAATTTTGTTTTTATAGTTTCATTTTCTCTTTCTTGAGTCGTAGGAAACACCGTACTGTTAAAGGGGGTCGAGGAAATACTAAGGAAAAATTTCCATGTGATGCTCAACTCAAAATCCTACACCTACCAATCCCTTCGAGTGAAGCCATTGGAAATCTCATACAGTTCAGTCATATTCTTCAGTGAAAGAGACGAAGTTCTTCTGATCTCTAAGGAATTTGTTCTGACTGAGGAGTTAGGAATTCGCCAGTGCGGATTGCCTACATAGTGAGGAACATGATAGCCCTGAGGATTTTGCTACTCAAAATTCCGACCGTTGCTGTGCTATGCGCCAGTTGTCCCAAAATATCTATCCACCTAACGGTCATATCATTGAAGGGCTTTTATGTCTTATCATGTCGGGCTGCTCCCTAGGCTATAAATAGCCGCCCCCTACAACCACTAGCTGGTTGGCTGCTCCGAGAGAAACTGACACTTGTCATTTGAGAGCATCCCATCCTCTGAGGACTTTGAGCGAAAATCATCAAGTGAGGAAAACCCAAACTCAAATACCTACAAACCCCAAGTGATTGAGCATCACTGAAGTGATTGATCCTACGTGGATCGGACACTTGTTACGTTTGAAGACCTTGCTTCTTCCAGACGGTTAGGCGTCAAGGTCTAGAGCATCCAAGAGGAATTGTGGATCGCCGAGTGACCAAGTTTGTGAAGGTTCGGAAGTCACCTGAAGACTTACCATGAGTGATTGGGCGAGGTCTGTGTGACCTTAGCTCAAGGAGAATATGGTGAGGACTGTGTGTCCGGGACTATGTGTCCTCAGGTTTAAATACCTAGCCGCTCCAACCAGATGTACAACTGAGACAACAGTTGGAACTGGTCTACCAAATCATTGTCTTCACCAAGCTCACCGGTTCTATTTCCTCAACTCTTTCATTTCCTCATAACTGTGTTGAGTGCTTGTTCATATCTGTGTTTGAAGACTTCGACTGAAGACTTTCTCAAATTCCTCAGTTCAATATCTTCAGTCTGTTTGTCTTCATCATGTGTTATCATGTGCTTACGCTTTCTGTACTCTGTGCTTGTCTTCATTTCATCATGATGACTAAGCATGTGTTCTGTTATGTTTAGTTTTGAGTACTTATTCCGTGGCTAGTAGTTCTTCGCTAAGGAATTTCCTCACCTGCAAATTCCTCAGTGAAGAATTCATAAAAATCGCCAATTCACCCCCTCTAGTCGATATAACGCACTTTCAGTTTGAACCGAGTAGACAGCGGGGCCACCTCGGGGAAACTTGAGGGTTGGTTTTACTCGTAGGATGTCTCATCTGGTGTGCCCTGAGAACGAGATATGTGCAGCTCCTATTGGGATTTGTCGACACATTCAGGCGGTCTTGCTGGTCTTGTTTTACCATTGTCGAAAAGTCTTGTAACCAGGATTCCGAGACTGATCGGGTCTTTCCGGGAGAAGGAATATCCTTCGTTGATCATGAGAGCTTGTGATGGGCTATGTTGGGACACCCCTGCAGGGTATAAACTTTCAAGAGCCGTGCCCATTGTCATGTGGCAGATGAGAATTTGTTAATATCCGGTTGTAGAGAACTTGACACTTGACTTAATTAAAATGAATCAACTGCATGTGTAGCCGTGATGGTCTCTTTTCGGCGGAGTCCGGGAAGTGAACACAGCTTGGGTTATGTTTGAATGTAAGTAGCTTCAGGATCACTTCTTGATCACTTTTAGCTTCACGATCATTGCATAGATTCTCACCTTACTCTTATTTGCGTATGTTAGCCACCATATTTGCTTAGAGCTTGCTGCAGCTCCACCTCATTACCTTGTCCTGCCCATAAGCTTAAATAGTCTTGATCTCGCGGGTGTGAGATTGCTGAGTCCTCATGACTCACGATACTTCCGAACAGTTGCAGGTGCCGATGGTACCAGTGCAGGTGATGCTACCGAACTCAAGTGGGAGTTCGACGAGGACCTTGGTCGTTACTACGTGTCATTTCCTGATGATCAGTAGTGGTGCCCAGTTGGGAGGATCGGGGATCTAGCAGTTGGGTTATGTTCTTTTCATTTTATTGTCCGTAGATGGACTATGAGTGTACTCTAATGATGTATGAATTATTTGTGTATTGTGTGACGTGGCGAGTGTAAGCCAACTCTATGTATCCCTGTCTTGTTCATTACATGGGATGTTGTGAAGATGACCCTTCTTGTGATAAAACCGCTATGCGGTTATGCCTCTAAGTCGCGCCTCGACACGTGGGAGCTATAGCCGCATCGTGGGTATTAAAAAGTAGCAGAAAGAATTTTTGCCACCATTGTCGGGGAGCTATCTGATATGTCTCCAACCTATCTACTTTTCCAAACACTTTTGACCTTGTTTTGGACTCTAACTTGCATGATTTGAATGGAACTAACCCGGACTGACGCTGTTTTCAGAAGAATTGCCATGGTGTTATTTTTGTGCAGAAATAAAAGTTCTCGGAATGACCAGAAAATTCATGAAGACACGTTTTGGGATTTATAAGAAATACTGGCAAAAGAATCAGCGTAAGGGGGCCCACACCCTGTCCACGAGGGTGAAGGGCGCACCCCCCCTGGGGCGTGCCCCCTGCCTCGTGGGCTCCCTTAGGCTCCACCGACGTCAACTCCAACTCTATATACTCATGTTCGGGGAGAAATAAATCAGAGAGAAGGATTCATCGCGTTTTACAATATGGAGCCACCGCCAAGCCCTAATCTTCATCGGGAGGGCTGATCTGGAGTCCGTTCGGGGCTTCGGAGAGGGGAATCCGTCGCCATCGTCATCATCAACCTTCCTCCATCACCAATTTCATGATGCTCACCACCGTGCGTGAGTAATTCCATCGTAGGCTTGCTGGACAGTGATGGGTTGGATGAGATTTATGATGTAATCGAGTTAGTTTTGTTAGGGTTTGGTCCCTAGTATCCATTATGTTCTAAGATTGATGTTGCTATGACTTTTCTATGCTTAATGCTTGTCACTAGGGCCCGAGTGCCATGATTTCAGATGTGAACCTATTATGTTTTCATGAATATATGTGAGTTCTTGATCCTATTTTGCAAGTCAATAGTCACCTACTATCTGTTATGATCCGGTAACCCCAAAGTGACAATAATCAGGACCACTCTCGGTGATGACCGTAGTTTGAGGAGTTCATGTATTCACTAAGTGTTAATGCTTTGGTTCGGTACTCTAATAAAAGGCGGCCTTAATATCCCTTAGTTTCCAATAGGACCCCGCTGCCACGGGAAGGTAGGACAAAAGATGTCATGCAAGTTCTTTCCATAAGCACGTATGACTATATTCGGAATACATGCCTACATTACATTGATGAACTAGAGCTAGTTCTGTGTCACCCTATGTTATAACTGTTGCATGAGGAATCGCATCCAACATAATTATCCATCATTGATCCATTGCCTACAAGATTTTCACATATGGATCTTTGCTTAGTTACTTTTCCGTTGCCACTGTTACAATTGCTACAAAAACTACTACTATTACTTTTTCCACCGTTACCGTTACTTCCATATTACTTTGCTACTAAATACTATGCTGCAGATATTAAGTCTTTTAGGTGTGGTTGAATTGAAAACTCAACTGCTAATACTTGAGAATATTCTTTGGCTCCCCTTGTGTCAAATCAATAAATATGGGCTGAATACTCTACCCTCGAAAACTGTTGTGATCCCCTATACTTGTGGGTTATCAAGACTATTTTTTGGCGCCGTTGCCGAGGAGCATAGCTCTATTCTTTGAGTCACTTGGGATTTATATCTATCGATCACTATGAGGAACTTGAAAGATGAAAGAACCAAGATTTTTCCCTCAACTACGAGGGGAGGTAAGGAACTTCCATCTAGCTCTGCACTTGATTCTCCTTGTGTTTTGAGTAAACTTGCGACACCTACTCCTGCTATTGATTCTGATATGTGGCATGTTATTGATGATGCCACTTCTGCTATGCATTATGCTTATGATGAAACTATTTCTATGCTTGATAATACTGTGCCATTAGGTGAATTTCTTGATGAACAACTTTCTAGGGTTAGAGAGAACGAAATTATTGAAATTGATAATATTGATGAAAGTTATGATGAAGATTCTCCCCCTAGATATGAATTGCCTGATGTGCCTGAGGGTTATGTTATGGATGAAGAAACTGCTAGAGATCTTTTAGCTTGCAAAGATAGATATGATCTTAAGAAACTGTTAGCTAAGCTGAAAGAAAAGTCTTTGAATGCTAGAATGAAATATGACCCTGCTTTTGCTAATTCACCTATCTGTATTTCTAATAAGGATTATGATTTCTTTGTTTATCCTGAGTTAATCACTTTGGTTGAATCTGATCCTTTTTATGGCTATGAATCTGAAACTGTTGTGGCACATCTTACTAAATTGAATGATATAGCTACCCTATTCACTCATGAGGAAACAATCGTTAGTACTACATCCTTAAGTTATTTCCGTTCTCATTAAAGGGTGATGCTAAAACATGGTTTAATTCTCTTGCTCCTGGTTGTGTGCGTAGTCCCCAGGACATGATTTATTACTTCTCTGCTAAATATTTCCCCACTCATAAGAAACAAGCTTCCTTAAGGGAAATATATAATTTTTGCAAATTGAAGAAGATAGTCTCCCACAAGCTTGGGGGAGGCTTCTCCGACTACTTAATGCTTTGCCTGATCATCCTCTCAAGAAAAATGAAATACTTGACATCTTTTATAATGGACTAACTGATGCTTCCAGAGACTACCTGGATAGTTGTGCTGGTTGTGTTTTCAGGGAAAGAACTTTTGATCAAGCTGAATTGCTATTGAATAATATGTTGAGTAATGAAAATGATTGGACACTTCTTGAACCAACTCCTAAGCCAACTCCGAAGAAAAGTGGTATTCTATTTCTCAGTCCTGAAGATATGCAAGAGGTAAAGAAATATATGAAAGAAAAAGGTATTAAAGCTGAAGATGTTAAGAATTTACCACCTATTGAAGAAATACATGGTCTTGATAACCCGACACAGGTAGTAAATGTAAATTCTCTCTATAGATTTGACGAAGGTGATATTCCTCGCAATAAGTCTGGTAGCCAATGCTTGGATGAGTTTGATAATTTCATTGTTAAACAAGAAAACTTCAATGCTTATGTTGGTAGACAATTGAAACGTAATGCTTATATGATTGAGCACTTGAGTGATTATATGTCTAGAGTTAAAGGTGACCTTAAAATTATTAGTAAACATGCTTCTATGGTTACCACTCAAGTAGAACAAGTGCTTAAGGCTCAAGATGATTTACTTAATGAATTAAATAATAAGAAAAATGATAATGCTGTTAGAGTTGTGACTAGAGGGGGTAAAATGACTCAGGAACCTTTGTATCCTGAGGGCCACCCTAAGAGAGTTGAGCAAGATTCTCAGAGAACTAATGTTGATACACCTAGTCCTTCTAAGAAGAAGAAAAAGAAAAATGATAGGACTTTGCATGCTTCTAGTGAACCTGTTGTTGACACACCTGAGAATCCCAATGATATTTCTATTTCTGATGCTGAAACACAATCTGGTAATGAACATGAACCTAGTTATAATGTTGATGATGATGTTCATGTTGATGCTCAACCCAGCAATAACAATGATGTAGAGATTGAACCTGCTGTTGATCTTGATAACCCACAATCAAAGAATCAACGTTATGATAAGAGATACTTCGTTGCTAGGAAGCACGGTAAAGAAAGAGAACCATGGGTTCAGAAACCCATGCCTTTTCGTCCTAAACCATCCAAGAAAAAGGATGATGAGGATTTTGAGCGCTTTGCTGAAATGATTAGACCTATCTTTTTGCGTATGTGTTTGACTGATATACTTAAAATGAATCCTTATGCTAAGTATATGAAAGATATTGTTACAAATAAAAGAAAGATACCGGAAGCTGAAATTTCCACCATGCTTGCCAATTATACTTTTAAAGGTGGAATACCTACGAAACTAGGAGATCCAGGAGTACCAACTATATCGTGCTCCATTAAAAGAAACTATGTTAAAACTGCTTTATGTGATCTTGGAGCCGGTGTTAGTGTTATGCCTCTCTCTTTATATCGTAGACTTGATTTGAATAAGTTGACACCTACTGAAATATATTTGCAAATGGCCAATAAATCAACTATTATACCTGTCGGTATCTATCAGGATGTACCTGTTGTGGTTGCAAACATTACTATTTTAACAGACTTTGTTATTCTCGATATTCCCGAGGACGATAGTATGTCGATTATCCTTGGTAGACCCTTTTTGAATACTGCAGGGGCTGTTATTGATTGAAACAAAGGCAATGCCACTTTTCATGTTAATGGTAATGAGCATACGATACTCTTTCTGAGGAAACAACCTCAAGTCCACAGTATCAATTCTATTGGAAAAAATTCAATGATTACTATTGGAGGTTTTGAATTCCCTCGTCCTACTGTCAAGAAGAAATATGATATTATTATCGTTGGGGATATGCATATCCCCGTTGAGGTAACTTAGTGTTATTCGAAAATTCTCCGGTTTCATGTTATTCGGAAAGAGTTTGTTAACAAGATTTGATCAACCTTGTTAGTGGATTCCTTTTGATGAGCATGAGATGGATGAAGTTAGAAAGCACAACTCTGTATACCCCTTTTTACTTTCTATTATTTAGATTAAATAAAGCAAAATGGTATTTTCTATCTATTTTTTGAATTATCTTTGCAATAAAAATACCCCCAAAATAAAAGTTCTCCAAATGTCCTGAAAATGATATATGATTTTTTGTAGAATATTTTAGAATTACTGGCACTAAGAACACACCAGGGGGCTCCACCACTTGGCCACGAGGGTGCAGGGCGCGCCCCCTGCCTCGTGGACCCCATGTGGACCCCTCCACTTATTCCAGCACCTACACACTTCGTCTTCCTCCAGAAAAAATCATCCCGTAGCTCAAACCCGTGTTCTAGCTCATCTTGCTGCCATTTTCGATCTCCTTGCTCAAAGCTCCATTCACAAAACTGCTTTGGGGGATTGTTCTTTGGTATGTGACTCCTCCAATGGTCCAATTAGTTTTTGTTCTAGTGCTTTATTTATTGCAAATTTTTGCTGCTAAGGTGACCCTGTTCTTGAGCTTGCATGTCAAATTTATATGGTCAAAATTAGTTTTAATGCATGATATGGCCTCTAGGCACTTGTAGGAGTAGTTGCTATCAATCTTGTTGAGTTTGGTTCACTTTTATTTTGAGTCACTAAAATTTTTAGAAATTTTTTCAGAGAAAGAAAATGTTTAGGAAAAATATACCAAGGTGGTTCCTCAAGGAAGCAAGGACCAAGGCTCGCGATACGTGAGCCGGACGATGAACCACCGAGGGAAGCTCAAGTGCGGCCTTGTGAATGACCATCAGAGGAGTTTTCCAGGCACGCATCAAGGACGAATTTGATGCGTATATGTGTAATGCTGATCTTGAGGACTTCGTGTCAGATAAGTGCCGGAGTACCACTATCTAACTGATTCCTTGTGAGGAGTTTAAATTTACATCATCACGCAATTCTCACACTATTTTATTTGATCTTTATGATAAATCATATACCATGGACGTAGAAGATTTGAATACTGCTTGTAAACTCCCGCAGTGGGGCAATGTTAGTGAACCTCGCAAATCTGAATATAAAGACTTTCTTGCTAGTATCACTGTGGGGGAATCTAGGGAAATCACACACGCCACCATAGGGAGCATTCATTTCCCTTCCATACATTATTTTGCCGTCTTCATTGGTAGATGCATTAACGGTAAGGATGAGGCTTGTCACATGTTCGTTCCAGATCTAAGTGTCCTCAAAAGTGTGGTATTAGGTGATAAATAATATAACTTGGGGGCCATTGTTGCACGAAGGTTGCATCATAACGGTATAAGTGGAGATTTGTTTGGTGGAATTTATGCAAATCGTGTAGCTAATTATCTTAACATGCCTATACATGGAAATGATATAGAGCTACCTCCTGCTTACCTAGATTATAATGCTATGGTTCACCATCAGTTTCTTGAGAGGAACGAATAGTTCATCCAGTACCGACTAATCTTCGACAGACAGCACACTGTCCATGTTGCCCTCCCTGCCCCTACTTTCTTTAACTTTCAGGCAAAAAGGAAATATGTTATAACCAAGGAGGAGTCGAACGAGTACGAGAGGAGTACGGAGGCAGCTCGCCCCCAAGCTGCAGCTTTACAAGCAGTAGCTGCTGCATCTCAGTACGACCCTAGCTACAACTTTGGATATCCACCAGGCCAGCAGTGGCCATAGACCAACTTAGGCCAAAAGCCTAAGCTTGGGGGAGTACATATTTCTCACCGACATTACATTCATGTTCACACACTCATTCCAGTTGTCAGTGATCATACTTTTTCTTTGTACCATTCATGCTAGTTTATTTTCTTTTCTAAGCCCTTTTCTTGTGTGTTCGAAAAACCTTAAGGAAAACCAAAAAAAAAATAGTTGTAGCTTTTAGCTAGTTTGCTTTCCATGCTTGTAGTAGTAGCAACTAAAAGAAAACCCAAAAAGATTTCTCATTCTTCTTTTTCTTGTTGGGAGCTTTCCCGTGTAAATAGTTTTATTTATTTTATTATTCTTTGGGGGTCGAGAGGAGAAGACCATGATGAAAATGTTGAGTGGCTCTTATATGCATTATTGTTGATTTAACCAAGAGCCCATGTTACCTTGTCTTCTCCCTTGTATTAAATGCTTACAGATTCCAGCTTAGTCCAATGCATGTGCACTATTATTATTATCCACACCATTCAGCCGTGCGAGTGAAAGGCAATAATGACGATATATGATGGACTGATTGAGATGAGAGAAGCTGGTATGAACTTGACCTATGTTGTTTTTGTAAATATGATTAGTTCATTGTTCCTGATTCAGCCTATTATGAATGAAACATGTTTGCAATGACAATTAGAGATTATAGTTGCCCATGCCATGCTTAATTAGCTAGGAGTTTATAATGGTTTACCTTGCATGCCAACATGCTGTTAAAATGGTTGTGATGTGGTATGATAGGGTGGTATCCTCCTTTGAACGATTTGAGTGGCTTGAGTTGGCACATATTCACGCATGTAGTTGAAACAAAATCAACATAGCCTCCACGATATTTATGTTCATGGTGATTTATATCCTACTCATGCTTGCACTCATTGTTGATTAATCTTAATGCATGTTCATGACTGTTGTCGCTCTCTAGTTGGTCGCTTCCCAGTCTCTTTCTAGCTTTCACTTGTACTAAGCGGGAATACTGCTTGTCCATCCACTTCCATAAAACCCAAAGTTATTCCATATGAGTCCACCATACCTTCCTATAAGCAATATCTAACTGCCGTTCCAAGTAAATTTGTACGTGCCAAACTCTAAACCTTCAAATGAAATTCTGTTTTGTATGCTCGAATAGCTCATGTATCAACTAGGGCTGTCTAGATCTTCCATGCTAGGTGGGTTATTCTCAAGATGAGTGGACTCCGCTCATCATTCACGAGAAAATGGCTAGTAACCGGGATGCCCAGTCCCATGCTCAAATCAAAATAATTGCAAACAAAACTCCCCTAGGATTGTTGTTAGTTGGAGGCACCCGTTGTTTCGAACAAGCCATGGATTGATGTTTGTTGGTGGTGAGGGAGTATAAACTTTACCATTTTGTTTGGGAACTGCCTATAATGTGTGTAGCATGGAAGATATCGAGATCTCTTGGTTGTAATGTTGACAATGAAAGTATACCACTAAAAAATAATAATTTATCTCTGTTTCAAAACTTGAGCTCTAGCACCTCTGCAAATCCCTGCTTCCCTCTGTGAAGGGCCTATCTATTTACTTTTATGTTGAGTCATCATCCTCTTATTAAAAAGCACCAGTTAGAGAGCACCGCCGTCATTTGCATGCATTGCTATTAATTTATATTGAGTATGACTGGATCTCTTTTACCATGAATTACAATTTCTAGTTAGTCCTTGATCTTCAGGGGTGCTCTGCATTTATGTTTTGCGGTCTCAGAAAGGGCTAGCGAGATACCATCTTGTTATATCATATTATGATTGTTTTGAGAAAGTGTTGTCATCCGAGATTTATTATTATTGCTCGCTAGTTGATTATGCCATCGATATGAGTAAACATGAGACCTAAATGTTATTGTGAATATGGTTAGTTCATAATCTTTGCTGAAAACTTGAATGTCGGCTTTACATATTTGCAACAACAAGATCAAACAGAGTTTGTAAAAGTTTTTCTTTATCACTTTCAGTTTGTGAACTGAATTTCTTGAGGACAAGCAAAGGTTTAGGCTTGGGGGAGTTGACACGTCTCCAACGTATCTACTTTTTCAAACACTTTTGACCTTGTTTTGGACTCTAACTTGCATGATTTGAATGGAACTAACCTGGACTGATGCCATTTTCAGCAGAATTGCCATGGTGTTATTTTTGTGCAGAAATAAAAGTTCTCAGAATGACCTGTAAATTCACGGAGACACATTTTGGAATTTATAAAAAATACTGACGAAAGAATTAGCGTAAGGGCCCCCCACCCTGTCCATGAGAAAAAATCAGAAAAAATCAGCGTAAGGGTGCAGGGCGCGCCCCCCCTGGGGCGCGCCCCTACCTCGTGGGCCCCCTGAGGCTCCACCGACATCAAATCCAAATCTATATATTCATGTTCAGGGAGAAAAAAAATCAGAGAGAAGGATTCATCGTGTCTTAGATACGGAGCCACCGCCAAGCCCTAATCTTCATCGGGAGGGATGATCTGGAGTCCGTTCGGGGCTCCGGAGAGGGGAATCCGTCGCCATCATCATCATCAACCTTCCTCCATCACCAATTTCATGATGCTCAACGCCGTGCGTGAGTAATTCCATCATAGGCTTGCTGGATGGTGATGGGTTGGATGAGATTTATCATGTAATCGAGTTAGTTTTGTTAGGGTTTGATCCCTAGTATCCATTATGTTCTAAGATTGATGTTGCTATGACTTTGCTATGATTAATGCTTGTCACTACGACCCAAGTGCCATGATTTCATATCTGAACCTATTATGTTTTCATGAATATATATGAGTTCTTGATCCTATTTTGCAAGTCAATAGCACCTACTATGTGTTATGATCCGGTAACACCGAAGTGACAATAATCGGGACCACTCCTGGTGATGACCGTAGTTTGAGGAGTTCATGTATTCACTAAGTGTTAATGCTTTGGTCCAGTACTCTATTAAAAGGAGGCCTTAATATCCCTTAGTTTCCAATAGGACCCCGCTGCCATGGGAGGGTAGGACAAAAGATGTCATTCAAGTTATTTCCATAAGCATGTATGACTATATTCGGAATACATGCCTACATTACATTGATGAACAGGAGCTAGTTCTGTGTCACCCTATGTTATAACTGTTGCATGAGGAATCGCATCCGACATAATTATCCATCATTGATCCATTGCCTACGAGCTTTTCACATATTTATCTTTGCTTAGTTACTTTTCCGTTGCCACTGTTACAATTGCTACAAAAACTACTACTGTTACTTTTGCCACCATTACCGTTACTTCTATATTACTTTGCTACTAAATACTTTGCTGCAGATATTAAGTCTTTCAGGTGTGGTTGAATTGACAACTCAACTTCTAATACTTGAGAATATTACTTGGCTCCCCTTGTGTCGAATCAATAAATTCGGGTTGAATAGTCTACCCTCGAAAACTGTTGCGATCCCATATACTTGTGGGCTATCACTATCATCAAATCACTACAAGTATCTTCACTTAAACTACCATCTACTTACTCTACTTTTTATTTGCCTCTCTTTTTCATGTCCCTCCACTTCTCTAAAAAACAAAAAACACAAAAAATATTTTACTTTGTTAGTTTGCTTGAAGTTGCTATCATGTCTAAATTTGAGAAAGTTATTGTTGAAAATGCTAGTGAAAGTAGCACCAGTGATTCTCTTGAGGATAACCCAAATTTATTTGATCTTAATCATGATCCTTCAGAAAATAGATCTTCCATAGTTTTTAAAACTAAAACTTATCATGTGGGTAGTGGAAATATTATTGGAAAGAATCATTCAAGAATTCTTTAATTGCATGGGAGTCATACCAATAATTAAAGGATCCATTCTTTATAAAAACAAATTGCTACGTGGATGCTATTGTTATTCTTGTGGTTAAGTTGGAAACAAAATTGCTGCATATCGATCCCTCTTTACAAAAGATATCTGATGACCCACAAGTATAGGGGATCTATCGTAGTCCTTTCGATAAGTAAGAGTGTCGAACCCAACGAGGAGCAGAAGGAAATGATAAGCAGTTTTTAGCAAGGTATTCTCTACAAGCACTGAAATAATCGGTAACAAATAGATTTGTGATAAGGTAATTTGTAATGGGTAACAAGTAATAAAAGTAAATAAGATGCAGCAAGATGGACCAATCCTTTTTGTAGCAAAGGACAATCCTGGAAAACTCTTATATGAAGGAAAGCGCTCCCGAGGACACATGGGAATTATCATCAAGCTAGTTTTCATCACGTTCATATGATTCGCATTCAGTACTTTGATAATTTGATATGTGGGTGGTTCAGTGCTTGGGTACTACCCTTCCTTGAACAAGCATCCCGCTTATGATTAACCCCTCTTGCAAGCATCCACAACTACAAAAGAAGTATTAAGGTAAACCTAACTATAGCATGAACCATATGGATCCAAATCAGCCCATTACGAAGCAACACATAAACTAGGGTTTAAGATTCTATCACTCTAGCAGCCCATCATCTACTTATTACTTCCCAATGCCTTCCTCTAGGCCCAAACAATGGTCAAGTGTCATGTAGTCGATGTTCACATGACACCACTAGAGGAAAGACAACATACATCTCATCAAAATATCGAACGAATACCAAATTCACATGACTACTTATAGCAAGACTTCTCCCATGTCCTCAGAAACAAACGTAATTACTCACAAATCATATTCATGTTCATAATCAGAGGGGTATTAATATGCATAAAGGATCTGAACATATGATCTTCCACCGAATAAACCAACTAGCATCAACTACAAGGAGTAATCAACACTACTAGCAACCCACAGGTACCAATCTGAGGCTTTGTGACAAAGATTGGATACAAGAGATGAGCTAGGGTTTCAGATGAGATGGTGCTGGTGAAGATGTTGATGGAGATTGACCCCCTCCCGATGAGAGGATTGATGGTGATGATTTCCCCCTCTGGAGGGAAGTTTACCTAGCAGAACAGCTCCGCCGGAGCCCTAGATTGGTTCCGCTAAGGTTCCACCTCATGGCGGCGGAGTTTCGTCCCGTGATCTTGCTTATGATTTTTTCTTGGACGAAAGACCTCATATAGTAGAAGATGGGCATCAGAGGGCTGCCAGAGGGCCCACGAGGCAGGGGGCGCGCCCAAGGGGGTAGGGCGCGCCCCCACCCTCGTGGATGGTGGGTGCCCCCCTCTAGTACTTCTTTCGCCCAATATTTTTTATATATTCGGAAACGTGCTCTTGTGAAATTTCAGGACTTTTGGAGATGTGGAGAATAGGTCTCTAATATTTGCTCCTCTTCCAGCCCAGAATTCCAGCTGCCAGCATTCTCCTCTTCATGTAAACCTTGTAAAATAAGAGAGAATAGGCATAAGTATTGTGACATATTGTGTAATAAAAACCCATAATGCAATAAATATTGATATAAAAGCATGATGCAAAATGGACGTATCAACTCCCCCAAGCTTAGACCTCGCTTGTCCTCAAGCGGAAGCCGAGATCGAAAAATATGTCCACATGTTTAGAGATAGAGGTGTCGATAAAATAAAATACGGACATGAGGTGGGGCATCGTGATCATTCTTAGGACAGCAACATATATGTATATTGTCATATGATTTCTTATGCTAAAGTAACAATTCAATCACAATTTCAAGTATGAATCAGAAACTTCATTGAAAACTAACAAACTATAATCTCATCCATTGAAGCAATTGCAATTTATCATAACATAGGAAAGAGTCAATATAAGAGCTTTTCAGCAAGTCCACATACTCAACTATCATTTAGTCTTTCACAATTGCTAACACTCACGCAATATTTATGGTTATGAAGTTTTAGTCGGACACAGAGAAAGATAGGGGCTTATAGTTTTGCCTCCCAACCTTTTACCTCAAGGGTAATGTCAACAATAATAGTTCATGAAAACTTACATCCAATTAGCTATATATATATATATGTATATATAGGACAACACTATTCTGATCCTAGGATTAGAATAGTTATTTGGATCACAACAGCCTTATATAGGGCCGATCGCTGGTTCCTGAGATCTAAAAACAAAAACCGAACCCCACCTCCCACCTCCCACTCTTCCCACCTCTCGACCCCATCCTCGACCCACATCCCCATGATGCAGCGCCTCGTCCCCGCGCGGTCGGCGCCCCACATCCCCTCCTCCCCAAACAGCGGTGCGACCTCCTCCCCAACGGCGGCGCGGCCTCCTCCCCTCGTCCCCAACGACGGCGGGAATCCTCCCCTCCTTCCCAATGGCGGCGCGACCCCCTTCCCTCCTCCCCAACGATGGGGCAGCCCTGGAACCATCGCGTGCTTTCACCGGTCTTCCCTGGATCCCGAGCGCCATCGCCGGTCCCCAGATCCCACGAGAGCAGTCGCCGCCTCCCTCCCCCTGAATCCACCGTCGTGGTGGCCTCTCTCCCCCTAAATCCATCGCGCGGCGACCCCCTCCCTGTGGATCCACCTTGGTGGTGGCCTACCTCCCCCTAATTCCACCATGGCGGCGGCCTCCTCCGTGGGCCGTCAACCTCACGCGCACCGCTGCCCAAATCCCCGCTCGCTGTTGTCCCGGCTGCAGCGGCGCCCTCCTCCCAATGGGCCCATTCACCCCCTCTGCCGCCGATGCGGATCTGATGCTTGTGTCCTCCCTGGGTCCAACGTCATCCGAGGGTGCGTGTGAGGGCAGGTCGCAGCAGCACCCTGGGAAGTTCACGGGCAACGCCTTGGGTAGGTCATGAGCACTCCCTTTATCGTTACATGTGCATCGACAAAATCCCTTGCCTGGTTTATCATCCTCGCTGGAGCTATTCTCTCCGGCCTCCTGAACAACGTCGGTCGTCCCGCTCTCAAATCAAGGACCACACGAATCTCCTTTCCATCCCCTCTCTACTTATTCCGTTGTTTCTGAAATTTGGTCTCAATTAAAAAAAATGTATTTGGCAGCGATGGCATTGCTGTGAACAGATACAATTAGTTTTAAGTCATCACAAAATGTAATTTTGCAGTCCAATGTGACTCTAGGTTGAAGTTTGATGCTTTTTACATGATTGTTGTACATTATATCCTACTACAAAATGCATAACAATCCCTGTCTGATTGTACATGATTGTGCAGTCCAAGGTTACTCTCCAGGTTGAAGATTGTAGTAATTCAAAAACCTTTGTATAGTTTCGTGTTGGGTAATTCCAGCAAAGAGGAATGGATCCTCCAAAAAAAAGAGCAAGTGCAGATAAAAAAATGGATACGTGCCTAAGGTGCTCGTGGTTATGCTAAAAATGGAAATAAATTATTTTACTCTTTACTTTTATCTCAAACTAATTAACTTCTGTAATTTCTATAAACATGCCTTGCAAAACTATTGCTGAGGGAGTCCTGGATTAGGGGGTCTCCGGACAGCCAGACTATATCCTTTGGCCGGACTGTTGGACTATGAAGATACAAGATTGAAGACTTCGTCCCGTGTCCGGATGGGACTCTACTTGGCGTGGAAGGCAAGCTAGGCAATACGGATATGGATATCTCCTCCTTTGTAACCGACCTTGTGTAACCCTAGCCCCCTCCAGTGTCTATATAAACTGGAGGGTTTTAGTCCGTAGGACAACATACAATCATACCATAGGCTAGCTTCTAGGGTTTAGCCTCTCTGATCTCGTGGTAGATCAACTCTTGTAATACTCATATCATCAAGAACAATCAAGCATGATGTAGGGTTTTACCTCCATCAAGAGGGCCCGAACCTGGGTAAACATCATGTCCCCTGCCTCCTATTACCATCCGCCTTAGACGCACAGTTTGGGACCCCCTACCCGAGATCCGCCGGTTTTGACACCAACAATTGCATTAGATGGTATGACGTCGAAAGGGAATTTAAGGAAACCTATGTGGTGCCATGTTAATTAGCAAGGAAAACACCACTGGAAAAAGAAGCTCATGAACATTCTGGTTTCCAATTTTTTTTTAAAATATGAAGTTGTTTAATGTTTATATAAAACTCAGATTTTCCCCAATGCTCAAGATTAAAACCAAGCAGTACAATTTCAAAAAACTGAGTAGTTCACAGTATATAAAAACCTTAGGTTTTCACGTTACTAGAGAAATAAATCCAAGAAGTTCAATTGGAAAAAGCGGAGCAGTTTGATATTATATTTGAAAAATCGGATTTTTCTAGTTTCTAAAGAATAAAACCAATAAGTTCAATTTCAAATAATGAAGAAGTTTAATGTTCTAAAAACCTCCAATTTTCACATTTCTAAAAAATACACGATGAAGTTCAAATAAAATAGGTAGAGCGGTTCAATATCTATAAAAAACTCAGATATTTTCGCATAATCAGGAGAAGTTCAGATTAATAACTGTCAGAAGTTCACGTACTACACGATGTGCATTGTATGAAAAAAGAATGAAAAGCAAAGGCTAATGTCTCGAGAAAGTTCAAAAATTCTTGTGAGTGACGTCGAACAAAAATACGTGACAGAAGTTCAAGGTGAAAACAGTGGAAAGTTCAACTACTACACGGAATGCATTTCAGATAAAAATATAAGAAAAAGGAAACAAAAAGCTTAAGAAAGGGTGTTCAAGAAGTTCACGTGCTCCTCCTAGCATAGTTCAAAATTCATGTGCAATACATCCGTCATTCATTAAAATGTAAAAAAGGCAAAAACAATGTTGTTTTTCCATTTTAAAAAGTGCTCACAAATGGTTATGAATTTGTAACACCTATCTACATGAAAAGCTTGCTGCTATTCATAAGCTTTCCACCAGGTATATAATCTGCTACATCTCGATGAACGGTTTAAAATTTTCATATATATCATTTAAAACACATTTTTATGTATTCAAAAAAATCTTATCTGTTGAAAGAAATTCATAGTGAAAACAACAAGAAGTTCAAGTACTGTAAGGAATGCATTTCAGGTGAGAACTAAAAGTATAGAAAAATAAAAGCTTAAAGGTTTGTTGAGAGAAGTTCAAGTGGTTTGTCCGAGGAAGTTCAAAAATTCTTGCGAGAGAGGTACACCTTGTATTTTCATGTTCGATTTTTCCGTATAAAAATCAAATACAATTCTTTACTCAAAATATAAAAGGTGAAGTTCAAATTGAAATAACATAGAAGTTTGGAGTTTATTAAAACCTAGGATTTACCTTTTCAAAAAATAAAAAGCACAACGCCATTTTTTGCACTTTTGAAAACAATCTCATAAACGTAAAAATGGTTGCTAGAAGTTCAAGTGCTCGGCGAGGGAAAATTAAAAAATTCTTGTGAGACAGGTTCATCGTGTATTTAGATGTCCAAAATACATAAGAAAATATGTTGTTTTTTGTGTTCTAAAATAATTCTCTCAAACCAGAGAGAATTTCAAAGTGATGACAACCTAGAAGTTCACGTACTACATGGTGCGTATTTCATATAGGAAAAATACAAATAAAGTGAAATAGAGTGAAGTTCAAACAGACACGCCCCAGAAGTTCAACTATTGCACGCAGTGCAAAAAACAGAACGTCAAAAACATAGTGAAGTTCAAATAGACATGCCCGAGAAGTTCAACTACTTCACGCAATGCATTTCCATTCACTATGAAGGCAGAAATCATTATCTCGTCGTTTTCTAATTTACTTCAAAATGGCCCGAATATCATTTGTGTAAGTTCAAGTCCTCGGTCGGAGAAAGTTAAAAAACATATTGTGAGAGAGATTTGTACAAAAATAATATCATTTGTGTAACACTAACGAATGGATTAGAAAATTACAAACGAAAATACGTCACAGAAGTTCAACGTGAAAACAGCAGGAAGTTCAACTACTACGCTGAATGAATTTCACAAGAAAAACTTTTAAAACCGTCGCGAGTATGAAAAAATGTTCAACACAGGAAAGTTGTGTGTCTATAGCAGCTTTCCATCGGTATATCACTTGCTCAATGCCGGTGAGTGGATGGAGAGCTACGAGAAAAAAACACATGAAAAACAGAGTGAAGTTCAAGTAGACATGCCGAGAAGTTCAAGTCTTCACGCGGTGCATTTTGGAAGAATCTGTTTCGCGATAAAGGCAGAACGAATGATTCTGCCGTTTTCAAAATTACTTTAAAATGACATGGAATCAGAGAAAACCATCAATACAAAAAAGTTTTGCATTTTCCGTAGCTTTTCAACGGTATATTATTTTCCCCATTCCGATAAAGTTTGTAGAAATTACGACAAAAATACGTTTTTAGCCATTTTCAAAATTGACTTAAAACATTAAGGAATTGGGAGAAACAATATATACCAAAATTTTTCGCATTTCCCCAAGCTTTCGAACTCCGTATCATTTGTTGCATTCGGACGTATGGTTAAAAAACTAGCTTGAAAATACGAATTTTGTGGGACTTGTACTGTTTTGTAAATTACTTTTAAACCGTTCAAAATTAGAAAAAAAGCTTTCAAAATGAGAAAGTAGCGCATTTTCATAAGCTTTCCAACGCCATATCACTTGCCTCAATTGGATTAGCCATTTAGAAATGACATCGAAAATACGAATTCATGGTTTACGAAATTTTACAATTTTCCAAATTACTCTTTAACCACAGGGAATTATAAAAAACTTCCAACATGTGGAAGGAGCGGTTTTCAACAGTTTTCCAACGCCATATTATTTTCCTTATTCCGATAAACAGTTTAGAAATGCGGTCGAAAATACGATTCATGTTTTTTGTATGAAGAAAAAACGGTTTTCAAAACTGCTCTTAAACCGCTTACATTTTGCCAAAAATTTAAATTGGGTCATGATACTGATGTCCATAGCTTTCCAACGGTATATAGCAAGCCCCATTTGGGAAAAGTTGGCGGAATTTCAACCTAGCACAAGGGGAAGTTCAGGTTGAACAACTCAGGCAGTAAAAATGCAAAAAACACAAGTTCATCATGACCCGAGTGCAAAATCCGCCTATGATTGAGATTCCTATTTAAAACTATTTAGTTGCTAAAAATCGTTTGCAGATTACACTAACATCATATAGAACACGAGTAACAAGAATAATTCGCGGGGGAAGCCACAGTTGCGAAGATAGCCCGAAGGTCGGGTTCGTACAGAGGAAAGTTCAGACGCGTTACTCAGGCAGTTCGTGTTGTGATCAGAATATTATTCTGATCCCGTGATCAGAATAGTCAGGATCTTTCCAACACATTGTGCTTGCCAAAGGATAGTGTAAAAAGGAAAGGTGAAGATCACCATGACTCTTGTATGAAGTATAAGACAAGAATAAAAGATAGGCCCTTCGCAGAGGGAAGCATAGGTTGTCATGTGCTTTTATGGTTGGATGCAGGAAGTCTTAATGCAAAAGAATGTCACTTTATATTGCCACTTGTGATATGGACCTTTATTATGCAGTCCGTCGCTTTTATTTCTTCCACATCACAAGATCATATAAAGCTTATTTTCTCCACACTAATAAATCATACCTATTTAGAGAGCAATTTTTATTGCTTGCAACAATGACAACTTACTTGAAGGATCTTACTCAATCCATAGGTAGATATGGTGGACTCTTATGGCAAAACTACGTTTAAGGATATTTGGAAGCACAAGTAGTATCTCTACTTGGTGCAAAGAATTTGGCTAGCATGAGAGGGAAAGGCAAGCTCAACATGTTGGATGATCCATGACAATATAATTTATTTCGGATGTAAGAAAACATAACCCATTAAGCTATCTTCCTTGTCCAACATCAACTCTTTAGCATGTCATATTTTAATGAGTGCTCACAATCATAAAAGATGTCCAAGATAGTGTATTTATATGTGAAAACCTCTCTTTCTTTATTACTTCTTATTAATTGCAACGATGACCAAAACTATCTTTGTCAACTTTCAACAACTTTTATTCATCATACTCCTTATATGTGAAGTCATTACTCTCCATAAGATCCATATGATCTCTTTATTTCTTTTTATTCTTTCTCTTTTATTTTTATTCCCTCAAGATCATAGCAAGATAATCAAGCCCTTGACTCAACACTAATCTTTATTATATATAGCTCACGGACTCGATTACATAGAAGGATCATAAAGCAAAACTCGAAGCTAGATCATACTAAAACTTTATTCTACTAGATCAAGATATTACCAAAAGTATAGAAATAAGAAAAATGGTAAAGATAAAAGTGTGATGGTGATACGATACTGGGGCACTCCCCCAAGCATGGCAGTTGCCAAGGGGAGTGCCCATACCCATGTGTTTATGTATTCTTCCTCGGAGGTGGTGATGATGGAGTTGTTGATGATGTAGGCTTGTCATCCATCTCCCCAGGCATAGGCTCACCATCATAGAAGGATGATCGAGTCTCCGGGATCCTCAAATCTGCAGCTAAACTCATCCTCTTGAATCTATATTCATACTCATAGTTTTGGTTTTGTAGGTCATAGATTTGGGCTTGGAGGCTCTCAATTTTCTCGTGAAGCTTGAAGATGGCCTCCCCAATGTTCTTGTCATCCAGCTTGTGGTTGTTGGTGAACTCCATGATCATTATATGATTGGCGTCGAGTCCATGTTCCACCATCTCCTGGCACTTGAAAACTTGTTGCTCCATTGCCTCGAGCCTTGTCTCCATGCTTCCGATCCTCCTTGGTCCCTCAACGTCTCGGATGTGCAGCAACCCCTCATGCATCTCAATGATTTGAGAGTGTTGCGGCACCTCCACGATGTAGGGGTTGATGACCTTCTCGAAGAACTTGTCCTTGGGGGCGCTTGAAGACGTCATGGCGATCTAGATCTGTTAGAAAAACAACTTGAAACAAGGACATCAGATATTTGCATGATACGGTGGTCAAAACCTTCGGGAGATTATATGATGAATTTTTACCGACTAAAAGAAGTATCGTGCAAGAAAACGGAGTCCGGAGTGCACACGAGGGGCCCATGAGGCAGGGGGCGCGCCCAGGGGGGTAGGGCACGCCCTCCACCCTCGTGGAAGCCTCGTGTCCTTCCCAGACTGCTTCTTATTTTCCTATTTTCTTAAATATTCCAAAACGGAGAAAAATTGCTATTAGAACTGTTTGGGAGTCGTTTTACTTACCGTACCTCTTCCTTTTCGGAGTCTGGAACGTTCTGGAAAGTGTCCCTTATGTATTCCTCCAGGGTTACGGTTTCAATAACATTAGTTTCAACATTTATGGGATTACCTGAGATATAATGTTTGATTCTTTGACCGTTCACCACCCTCAGATTTGTGCCTTCGGAGTTGTTGATTTTTATGGCACCGGAACGATAGAACTCCTCAATGACGTAAGGACCCTCCCATTTGGAAAGGAGTTTGCCTGCAAAAAATCTTAAACGAGAGTTGTATAACAATACATAATCACCTACATTAAACTCACGTTTTTGTATCCTTTTGTCATGGCATCTTTTAACTTTTTCTTTAAACAGTTTGGCATTCTCATAGGCCTGGGTTCTCCATTCATCAAGTGAGCTAATGTCAAAAGGCCTCTTCTCACCGGCAAGTTTGAAATCATAAATGAGCTCTTTAAGGGCCCAATATGCGTTATGTTCTAGTTGAAGAGGTAAGTGACATGCTTTTCCATAAACCATTTTATACGGAGACATACCCATAGAATTTTTGTACGCAGTCCTATATGCCCATAATGCATCATCAAGTTTCTTGGACCAATTCTTTCTAGATCTATTAACAGTCTTTTGCAAAATTAATTTAAGCTCTCTATTACTCAGTTCTACTTGACCACTAGACTGTGGATGATATGGAGATGCAATTCTATGATTAACATCATATTTAGCAAGCATTTTACGAAAAGCACCATGAATAAAATGCGAACCACCACCAGTCATTAAATATCTAGGGACTCCAAACCTCGAAAAAATAACTTCTTTAAACATCTTAATAGAGGTGTTATGATCAGCACTACTAGTTGGAATAGCTTCTACACACTTAGTAACGTAATCAACAACAACTAAGATATGAGTATACCCATTATAGGTAGGAAACGGTCCCATATAATCAAAGCCCCAAACATTAAATGGTTCAATAACAAGTGAATAATTCATAGGCATTTCTTGACGTCTACTAATATTACCAATTCTTTAACATTCATCACAAGACAAAACAAACTTACATGCATCCTTGAAGAGAGCAGGCCAATAAAAAACGGATTGCAATACCTTATGTGCAGTTCTATCTCCAGCATGGTGTCCTCCATAAGCCTCGGAGTGACACTTGCGTAGGATCTGTTCCTGTTCATGCTCAGGTACACAACGTCTAATAACACCATCTACTACTTCTTTATAAAGGTGTGGGTCATCCCAAAAGTAATGTCTTAAGTCATAGAAGAACTTTTTCTTTTGCTGGCATGTGAAACTAGGTGGTATAAATTTAGCAACAATATAATTAGCATAACCAACATACCATGGAGCAGTACAAGAAGCATTTATGATAGCTAATTGTTCATCAGGAAATCTATCATCAATAGGTAGTGGGTCATCAAGAACATTCTCTAACCTAGACAAGTTGTCTGCAACGGGGTTCTCAGCTCCCTTTCTATCAATAATATGCAAATCAAATTCTTGAAGCAAGAGAACCCATCTAATAAATCTAGGTTTAGCACCTTTCTTTTCCATAAGATATTTAATAGCAGCATGATCAGTGTGAACAGTTACTTTAGAGTCAACAATATAAGGTCTAAACTTATCACAAGCAAATACAACCGCTAAAAATTCTTTTTCAGTAGTAGCATAATTTCTCTGGGCATTGTCCAGAGTCTTGCTAGCATATTGGATAACATTTAATTTCTTATCAACCCTTTGTCCTAAAACAGCCGCTACAACATAATCACTAGCATCACACATAATTTCAAAGGGTAAATTCCAATCAGGTGGTTGAACAATAGGTGCAGAAATCAAAGCTTTCTTAAGTATTTCAAATGCTTATACACAATCATCATCAAAGACAAAAGGAATATCTTTTTGTAAGAGATTAGTTAGAGGCCTGGAAATTTTTGAGAAGTCTTTAATGAACCTCCTATAAAAACCAGCATGACCAAGGAACCTTCTTATACCTTTAATGTACTTAGGACACGACATCTTTTCAATAGCATCAACCTTAGCTTTATCAACTTCAATACCTCTTTCAGAAATTTTATGCCCCAAGACAATACCTTCATTAACCATAAAGTGACACTTCTCCCAATTCAAGACAAGATTAGTTTCTTCACATCTCTGCAAAACTCGATCAAGGTTGCTTAAGCAATCATCAAAAGAAGTTCCATAAATGGAGAAATCATCCATGAAAACCTCAACAATCTTTTCACAAAAGTCAAAGAATATAGCTGTCATACATCTTTGAAAAGTAGCACGTGCATTGCATAAACCAAAAGGCATACGTCTATAAGCAAAGGTACCGAAAGGGCAAGTAAAAGTTGTCTTTTATTGATCCTCTTTTGACACAGGTATTTGAGAGAAACCAGAATAACCATCTAGAAATCAAAAATGTGTATGTTTGGATAATCTTTCTAGCATTTGATCAATAAAAGGTAAAGGGTAATGATCCTTTTTAGTAGATTTATTTAATTTGTGAAAATCAATTACCATTCGATAACCTATGACAATTCTTGGTGGGATCAATTCATCTTTATCATTAGGAACAACAATAATACCTCCCTTCTTAGGGACACAATGGACAGGACTGACCCACTGACTATCAACAATGGGATAAATTATACCTGCCTCCAGAAGCTTTAGTATTTCTTTTCTTACCACTTCTTTCATCTTAGGATTTAACCGTCGTTGGTGATCAACAACCGGTTTCGCATCTTTCTCCAATTTTATTTTGTGCTGGCATAGAGTGGGACTAATGCCCTTAAGATCATCAAGAGTATATCCAATAGTAGCATGGTGCTTCTTCAGAGTTTTCAATAATTTATTTTCTTCTTGCTCTGAAAGGTTAGCAATAATAATAATAGGATATACCTCTTTCTCATCAAGATAAGAATATTTAAGAGTATCAGATAAAGGTTTAAGCTCAAATACGGGATCACCCTTGGGTGGAGGTGGATCCCCTAGAATTTCAACAGGCAAGTTGTGTTTCAAAATAGGTCCCTATTTAAAGACTACTTCATCTATTTCCCTTCTTTCATTCATAAACATATCATTTTCATGGTCGAGCAAATATTGTTCTAAAGGATCATTAGGAGGCATGGCAATAGAAGCAAGACCAATAGTTTCATCTTTACTAGGCAATTCTTTATCATGGGGTTGTCTACAAAATTTAGCAAAATTAAACTCATGAGCCATATCCCCTAAACCAATAGTAACAACATCCTTTTTGCAATCGATCCTAGCATTAACAGTATTCAAGAAGGGTCTACCAAATATAATGGGACAAAAGTTATCTTTTGGGGAGCCAAGAACAAGAAAATCAACAGGATATTTAACTTTCCCACACAAGACTTCAACATCTCTAACAATCCCAACTGGTGAAATAGTGTCTCTATTGGCAAGTTTAAATGTAACATCAATCTCTTCTATCTCAGCAGGTGCAATATCATGCATAATTTCTTTGTATAAGGAATGAGGTATTGCACTTGCACTAGCAACCATATCACATAAGCCATGATAGCAATGATATCCTATTTTAACAGAAATAACAGGCATGCCTACAACATGTCTATGTTTATTTTTAGTATCGGGCTTAGCAATTCTAGCAGCTTCATCACAAAAGTAAATAACATGCCCATCAATATTATCGGCCAAGAGATATTTAACCATAGCAACACCAGGTTCAGCTTTAATTTGCTCAGAGGGTGTAGGTGTTCTAGTATTACTCTTACGAACCACAGTTGAAGCTTTAGCATGATCCTTTATTATAACAGGGAAATGTGATTTCTCAATATAAGAAGTGGGAACCATAGAATCATTATAAGTGATAGTCTTTTCTTCAACTTTAATAGGTGCAACTACTTTTACTTCAATGGGAGGATTATATTTAAACCACTTCTCCTTAGGGATATCAACATGAGTAGCAAAGGATTCACAGAAAGAAGATACTATCTCAGATTCAAGTCCATATTTAGTGCTAAATTCATGGAAAGCATCGGTATCCATAAAAGATTTAACACAATCAAACTTAGGTATTATACTTGACTCATTACCTTCCTTGAGATCCCAATCTTCAGAGTTGCGTTTAATTCTTTCCAATAAATCCCATTTGAATTCAATAGTCCTCATCTTAAAAGAGCCAGTACAAGAAGTATGGAGCATGGAGCGATTATCGAGAGAAAGCCGAGCATAAATTTTTTGAATAATAATTTCTCTTGAAAGGTCATGATTGGGGCATGAATATAACATTGACTTAAGCCTCCCCAAGCTTGAGCGATGCTTTCTCCTTCGCGAGGCAAAAAATTATATATATAATTACGATCACGATGAACAAGATGCATAGGATAAAACTTCTGATGAAATTCCAATTTCAATTGGTTGTAGTTCCATGATCCCATATCATCACATAGCCTAAACCATGTCAATGCCTTTCCCTTCAAAGATAAAGGTAAGACCTTCTTCTTGATAATATCCTCGGGCATACCTGCAAGCTTAAATAATCCACCAACTTCATCCACATAGATTAGGTGCAAATCGGGATGCAATGTTCCATCACCTATGAAAGGATTAGCTAGCAGTTTCTCTATCATACCCGAAGGAATTTCAAAGTAAACATTTTCAGTAGGTTCAGTAGGTTGAGGAGCAACTCTTTGCTCTAATGGTCGGGGTGAAGATACCCCGAACAAGCCCCTCAAAGGATTATGTTCCATAGTAACAAGTGACAGTAAATTTCAGCACACTATATAAATTTTTCCTTACCAAATTCCACCTACCAAAGGCGCTTCACTCCCCGGCAACGGCGCCAGAAAAGAGTCTTGATGACCCAGAAGTATAGGGGGTCTATCATAGTCCTTTCGGTCTATAAGAGTGTCGAACCCAACGAGGAGCAGAAGGAAATGATAAGCAGTTTTCAGCAAGGTATTCTCTGCAAGCACTGAAATTATCGGTAATAGATAGTTTTGTGATAAGGTAATTTGTAACGGGTAACAAGTAATAAAAGTAAATAAGGTGCATCAAGATGGCCCAATCCTTTTTGTAGCAAAGGACAAGCCTGGACAAACTCTTATATAAAGGAAAGTGCTCCCGAGGACACATGGGAATTATCGTCAAGCTAGTTTTCATCACGTTCATATGATTCACGTTCGGTACTTTGATAATTTGATATGTGGGTGGACCGGTGCTTGGGTACTGCCCTTCCTTGGACAAGCATCCCACTTATGATTAATCGCTCTTGCAAGCATCCACAACTACAAAAGAAGTATTAAGGTAAACCTAACCATAGCATGAAACATATGGATCCAAATCAGCCCCTTACGAAGCAACACATAAACTAGGGTTTAAGCTTCTGTCACTCTAGCAGCCCATCATCTACTTATTACTTCCCAATGCCTTCCTCTAGGCCCAAACAATGGTGAAATGTCATGTAGTCAACATTCACATGACACCACTAGAGGAAAGACAACATACATCTCATCAAAATATCGAACGAATACCAAATTCACATGACTACTTATAGCAAGAATTCTCCCATGTCCTCAGGAACAAACGTAACTACTCATAGATCATATTCATGTTCACAATCAGAGGGGTATTAATATGCATAAAGTATCTGAACATATGATCTTCCACTGAATAAACCAACTAGCATCAACTACAAGGAGTAATCAACACTACTAGCAACCCACAGGTACCAATCTGAGGCTTTAGGACAAATATTGGATACAAGAGATGAACTAGGGTTTGAGATGAGATGGTGCTGGTGAAGATGTTGATGGAGATTGACCCCTCCTGATGAGAGGATCGATGGTGATGACTGTCGGTGTCAAAACCGTTGGATCTCGGGTAGGGGGTCCCGAACTGTGCGTCTAAGGTCGATGGTAACAGGAGACAAGGGACGCGATGTTTACCCAGGCTCGGGCTCTCTCTATGGAGGTAATACCCTCCGTCCTGCTTGATTGATATTGATGAATATGAGTATTACAAGAGTTGATATACCTCGAGATCGTAATGGCTAAACCCTAGAGATCTAGCTTGTATGGCTATGATAATGAGTATGTCCTATCTGGACTATGTCCTCCGGTTTATATAGACACCGGGAGGATCTAGGGTTACACAAGGTCAGTTAAAAAGGAGGAAATCTTCATATTCCGTCACCAAGCTTGCCTTCCACTCCAAGGAGAGTCCCATCCGGACACGGGTACAATCTTCGGTCTTTGTATCTTCATAGCCCGTCAGTCCGACCCATGGCTAATAGGCCGGACGCCCGAGGACCCCTTAGTCCAGGACTCCCTCAGTAGCCCCTGAACCTGGCTTCAATGACAAGGCGTCCGGCGCGCAGATTTGTCTTCGGCATTGCAAGGCAGGTTCCCTTCTTTCCGAACTTCAAAACAGTCTTCGGATGATTTGTTCGTGTCGGGACCTATAATACACAGCTGTAGAGAGTATAGTATTCCACGAATCCAATCTACTGACTACTTTAGTAATGTGACGTCACGCTTTTCGGTCATTATTTCAAACTGTTTCTCGTCCCGCCATTCCACGTTTCTGGGCGTGGTTTTCATTGACACGTCTTGTCGAAGCAGAGATCGTGTCCCCTTATTGCGGGATTTTCATCAATACGAGCGTGGGTAACCCAACCGTCTTGCGGGAAAGATCCCTTAGGAATAGGCAGGTTCTTAGGCTTGGGAGGAGGTGTTCAATACCCACGACATTTATAAAGGAACCAAGAGCCGCCCTTTCATGCGAAACCTCTCCTCATCCTTCCCAACCTCGAGCTCTAGCACCCAAGGTTCGACTTCATTGTTTCAAGCCTCCCCATCATGTCTAGATCCAGCTTTTTTCAAGGCCGATGGGTGGCTTCCTCCGTTACAGAGGAGGATATCGCAAATCTTCGGGCAGCCAGATATTTAACCGCGGAGGTCCACCACATGCTTCCTGCTCAAGGACAGGTTATTCTGACCCCCCGATCTGGCGAGAGGGTTGTATTCATCTCCCACTTCCTCCGGGGGGCTAGGGTTCGCTCTTCACCCCTTCGTCCGGGGGCTAATGTTTTATTACGGACTAGATTTTCATGACCTAGCCCTGGACTCTATCCTCCACATCTTGGCATTTATAATTACATGCGAGGCCTTCCTTCAAATCCCCCCACACTTCGGCTTATGGCTCAAGACCTTCAGTGTGAAGCCGAAGGTAGTCGACGGGGAACAGGTGGAGTGCAGCGGTGCTATGATCAGCCAACTCACCAGCACTCCTTGGCGAAAAGGTTCTTTTACCGAAACTGCCAATCACTGGCAGCGGGAGTGGTTTTACGTTATGGAGCCCCGCAGCACCAAGTGGGTAGCTGCACCCACATTCCATCCTGGCTCACCATTACAGCTTGTATCATGGGTCAACAAGGGGCTAGACTGGGTATCAGTTGATGAAGTGCAGACTTTACAGAGCCGCATCTGAACCCTCCTCGAGAGAGACATCGATCTTGTCAACGTGATCCAAGTGATGTTAGTTCTCCGAATCCTGCCATGCTAGCCGCAGGTCTTGCCGCATGTGGGAGCTTAATCCAGAAGGACCACAAACTCTCCAACACTTCTTCGTCACCACACACAAAGGGATGTGGAAGTTATTTTTGGGAAGCGGAAACATTGGCCACACTACTGAGGATGCTGGCCTTAACTGCAACCGTCCGGATACCCCGGTAAGCACTTGGCTCCCGAACACTTTGTAATTATGCATACCGTAATATGGTACTGAGAAAGCTATCTTCTTCTAGGGCTGGACAAAGAAGGCAGAACTAATTATGTGTTCGGCCCCTCTGCCCGAGGGCCCAACGAATCCTGTTCTAACAAGGATGCTGACCCTAGCATCGTACTAGATGCCTGTGAAGGAGGGTGAGGCAGAGAGTGAGAGGTCCAACTATGGCCCCTATTCCAAGGGTGCATCGGACTTTGTGTCTGGAGGAATCAAAATCCCCTCACCCGAAGACAAAGGTGAAGGGGGGATTACTGTCTCCTTCCCTCCTAGGAAGAAAAGGGCCGCCTCCGAAGATTGGGAGAAACAGGCTCCTAAGTGAGGAAAGATGCCTCAGGTGGGTGGCTCGGGCTTGGAGGACGTCGAAGCGCAGTCTCATGACGAGGACAGGCCTCAGGACAAATCATAAGTGAACAAGGTTGTTTTAAACATGTCCCATTCTTTTATTATAATGCCTGGGATATATTTTTTTTGCAGCTCAACATGCAATCTTCCGCAACAATCCTCTTCCTCGGGGGACCTTCTCCCAGAGATGATGGAAATCGAGACGCCCCCCGGCCTCTGCGTCCAATAGGGAGGACGACTTCGAGGTGTCGTCGCGGAGGGTCTCCCCCGACCAACAAGTGGTGCAAGGGATGATGAAGATGTTACCCAAAGGTGATACTTCTGTGGCCCAGGGTCCGGGGAACAACAATGAGGGCCTCGAACAATCTAGTATATAGCCGGATACGAATGAACAGATCCCTTCAAAGGGTGGCCGTACTCCTACGGCGGCCTCCAGAGACCCAGAGGTGCCGGATATCTTGACGAACATGATGCAGCAGGCGTCTGTCTCAGAGGAACATTGTACCTTGATGGGCACGATGGTTGAAAAGGTCCTGTCCGCGAAGAGCGGATTGGATGAGGCCTTTGCGAGCCTACTAAGAGGCTTCATGGTTTGTACTGTAATATGTGCAATTGTGTTTTACTCACAAAATACACCTGTGTATAGATAGTAGCCCCTGAGACTCGGGTTGGCTTCCCATGGGAGGCGAACGGAGGATCAAGAAGAAATATTCAAGGACTAATTTGATTAACTTGGACACAGGCTGCTTCCCCCTGGCTACTTCCCAGACTACGGATATGGCCGAGCTGCAACAGAAGCTTGATGTGGCCGGGGATGACATTGCTTTAATCAATCTGCGTCTTGACGAATCGCAAGGTATGTATTCGGGGTAGTCGCTTCACATACATTGTTGTGATATGAGCATGATGCTAAAAGTTATATACTGTAATATGCCTGGCTGCAGATGGTGCTGCCGCCGTTGAAATTCTTCGGGCGGAGCAGGCCCGGGCCAAGGAGCAGGCCTGGTGTAGTAATGCGGCTGCCGAAAAGGCATCGGCTGAGTTAAAAGCCGAACGAGTTGCTCGGCGTCAAGACGAGAAGAAGATATCCACGATGGCGCTCGAACTAAAAAATGCTGCTAGCCGTTGTGAACTCCTTGAGAAGGAGAATGAAGCCAAGACGGCTGAAATTGACAAGGCCTTACGAGAGGCCAGAGAAGCACGGTCTAAATCCAGAGCCGCCCGTGAGGAGATCCGTCAAGCTGGGGAGATTGCGGCTGGTGAGCCATTTTTGCTGCAGACTAAGTTCGGCGATCCGAACTATGCTCAACTTAACCAATTGTGGAGTTCTCCGGATGGGTTTTTAGACTTGCCGAAGAGTTCTTCCGATGCAGCGCAATTTTACCAGGCGCGAGAGGGGTATGCAATGGAGAAGCTTTTCTGGTCACAATTCGGCGCGTTGAAGCACCCCTGTTGCTGAATGAGCAGATGTCCCAATGGGCCGAGCTTCATAGGATATCCGGCGCTGCCATGAAGAACGTCATAATCCGGTTATGGCCAACTGATCCTATTCCGAATAGCTACTTCGGCTTGGTGCAATGGCTTGTTGACGCGGTGCCACGTGTCGACGCTGTGAAGCGGTCAGTGTGCATCGAGGGTGCACGGATGGCCTTTGCCCGAGTCAAGACATTATGGGGGAAGATGAAGGCCATCGATGTTGTGGTGAATCCACCCAAGGGCAAGGACCACCACGAACCAGAGCATTATTTTGAAGACGTCCTAGTGGCTGCCTGCTTGATAGAGGGTCAATGCTTGAAAGACATAATGTTTGAGTGAGGTGTATGAGAATTGTACGAGACAATTTTATAGTTAATCTGTTTTTATATATTGCTCGAAAGTTTGTATTCCTCCTGTGCGGCCGTTTTAATATAATTTGAAAGTTTTCCAGTCGTCGGCTTCAACCCCCTCGTAGGAAGTACGGGGGTGTCTGGAAAAGCATTTGATCACTCTTGACCCAACGTCTTGGTCCGTGAAGGAGGTGTCAATGCGGCGAACCAGGCAACCAGACTATAGGGCGCTAACACTTCCACTTAGCCATAGGAGTTTTATGGTGGGTCTACGACATAGCCCCTGGTTTGTATGTGGCTTATTCATACGACGCGTGTACATATTTGACCGGAAAGAGGTCCTTCGTGTGACACGGAGGAATCGCTAGAGATTCCGATAAGTCATCGAGTGGTTGACCAGCTCTTGCCGCATCATGACAGTCAGTTTTCGGCTTTCTTTACTGAGGTGCTGATCCAGGTGAACCGGTAGCACAATCGCAGTAGTTATCCCTTTACTACCCTAGCCGATAGAGCGGAACATAGGATAGAAAGCACAGGAGCCGGGCAACCCAACTATTGACCCAAGACATGATTCGAAGCTGATGCATATAAGGCCAAACTCGTGACACCAAAGTACGCTGTAAAAGCTGTTCGGACTTTGTTGGCAACTCATTTGTTCCCGTACCGAGACCCTGGCAAGTTAAGCCCAGGGTATATCCGTGAAGCAACCATATAGGGCGTATTAATTTGCGGAAAGACGCGGATAATTAATTCGGGTAATGTGAACTGGGACCTGAGCGATATGCCAAAGATTACTTGATATATATAAAGGCCATGACCCCAACTATTTGATATGCCCTGGGTCGAAGGCAGAGGAAAAAGGCATGTTACAGGCTCGAAAAAGAGTGAGATCTACAAAAAGTTATTTTGGACCTCCTGTCGCATGTCTGCGCCGCCTGTCCCCGGCAAGGGGAATCCTTGAAGTAAGTAGCCCCGTAGGTGAGTGTACGGATCAGATCTCCGATGGAGTCGGTCTTAGATGTTTCTCCTTTGCGCCACCTGTTTTTAAGAGATAATGAAAAAAGAAAAAAGGAAATTAAATAAAAATGTTACCGGAGTGCTTGCAGACTTGTCCGTATTATGCTTCCACCAATGCCCATGGTATTTTAAGTGCGTAGTTATGTATGCGCAGTATAGTTTTAACGGGTATATGAGATGGACATTGGAAGCCGAACTGCTATTTCTGCTCCGGAGTTGATCGATCTTCGGGGGGAAGTTGCTTCTGACCTCCGGCATTTGGCTGGTGAACCACTCCGTCATCACTATTGCCTGGCGCCCCCCTTCCCTTGTGTTCGGCATTGATCTTGCCGGCCTGCTTGAGGACCCAGCAGCTTCTATCGGTATGATTAGCTGGTTTATTAGGGTGGACGTGAATCTGGCAGGGTCGGTCCAGTATCCTGTCTAGGTTGGATGGTCCGTCTCTGTTTTCCTTGAATGGCTTTTTCCGTTGACCAGGCTTGGGATTGCTGAATCCGGCGTTGACCGTTGTGTCGCGTGATCTTTCATTATCATTGCGACTATTGTGTTTGCTTTGTCGTGGCTTGCCATTGCCGTCTCGGATTTTGGAAGTGCCCGAGTCGCTGGCGCTATTGCTTCTACGAGTGAGCCAACTGTCTTCTCCCGTGCAAAAGCGGGTCATTAGAGCGGTAAGGGTTGTCATGGATCTAGGTCCTTCTTGACCGAGGTGGTGTGCAAGCCATTCATCCCGGACGCTGTGTTTAAAGGCCGCAAGGGCTTCCATGTCCGGACAGTCGATGATTTGGTTCTTTTTAACTAAGAACCTAGTCCAGAGCTTCCTGGCTGACTCTCCGGGCTGCTGGACAATGTGACTTAGGTCATCAGCGTCCGGTGGCCGGACATATGTTCCTTGGAAGTTATCGCGAAAGGCGTCCTCCAAATCTTCCCAACTGCCAATAGAATTTTTCGGCAGACTGTTTAACCAGTACCGAGCTAGTCCTTTGAGTTTTAGTGGTAGGTATTTGATGGCACGAAGGTCATCTCCACGGGCCATGTGGATGTGGAGGAGGAAGTCCTCGATCCATACCGTGGGATCCGTTGTTCCATCGTATGATTTGATATTTATAGGTTTGAACCCGTCTGGGAATTCATGCTTCATTACTTCGTCTATGAAGCAAAGAGGGTGTGCGGCGCCTCTATGTTGGTACACACTGCGACGTACCGCTGATGGAGTCCATTTGCGGTTTTCGGCCCGGGCGTGGCTAGGTTTGTCAAGTCCGAATAGGTGGCCGTCGTCGCGTGTCGAGGTATGTCCTCGCGATTCGTAGATCGCTCTTGAGTGTCCTGCTCTACTACCCGAGTCCTGTTGAAGGTCGTATGTACAACCCTGAGCTATTTTGTTCTTGCCTTTACGGCGAGGTGGGGCGGTCTGGTGTTCGGCTTGAGTTGTCGCTTTACCCGGACCAAGTTGTGGTCGACCTGCCGCCTTGTGTGATGATGGCATGGGCTTGAGCGCCTTGTCGTCGCACTGGGGTAGCAATCTATGCTTCAGGTAGCTTTTGGCTAGGCCACTAAGGCCGTATTCTTCGGCGGCTAGGACTTCGGTCCACCTATCATTGAGCAGATCTTGGTCAGCTTGAGCTGCCGCTGTTTCTTTTCCAGGATCCTTGCAGTGGCTATTAGTTGGCGCTTGAAGCGCTCCTACTCAAGAGGTTCCTCAAGCACGATGAAATCCTCGGTGCCGAAGCTCACCTCATCCTCAGAGACCGGAAGGTAGTTGTCGTCCTCCGAATCTTCATGCATGGCATTTTTACCAGGGTTAACCTGCCCATCTTCCCATTCATCTTGGTCATTAGCTGTATCAACGGAGTCTTTGTTGTCTTCGGCATCGTCGTCCATACCGTCAATGTTCTCAGAGTCGTAATCAAGTGTATCGGTCGAATCCTCGACCGTGGCTATGAAGTGGGTGGTGGGCGGGAAGAAAAATTCTCCACCGTCAGCCCCTGGTTCGAGCCGGATATAGTTTGGCCGTGAGTCCTCCCCCAAGGACAGGTTCTTTAATTAGTTGAGCACATCACCCCAGGGCGAACGCTGGAAGACATCTGCGATGCTGAACTCGAAGATGGGTAAACGATCAAGCTCGGCGTCCGTGGGCTCATGTGGTTCGGAACTTACGGCCGGAGACGAGTCCGAAGTTCCAGTGACAAAGATGTTGTGAGAGGTTAGGTCTATGTGCGGCTCCAACGCTATGGAATCAGTGGCCTCCGTGGTGGGGTTGATCCTCCTGTCCTCGGATGGCGCAGTCTGCTCTGGCTCTAAGGCCAAAGCAGTTATAGGAGCAATCTCCTGGATGTGTTCTGATGACAGATTTAGGTCATGATCATCGGGTTGACCGGGGGTGGTAGCCGCGGTCTCGAATCTGGCAAAGATCAAGTCTCCACGGATGTCCGCGACATAGTTCAAGCTCCCAAATCTGACCTGATGGCCAGGGGCGTAGCTTTCGATCTGCTCCAGATGGCCAAGCGAATTGGCCCGCAGTGCAAAGCCGCCGAACATGAAGATCTATCCGGGGAGGAAAGTTTCTCCTTGGACAGCGTCATTATTGACGATTGATGAGGCCATCGGACCTTTTGGCGACAGCACAGTGGAACTCTCAATGAAAGCACCAATGTCGGTTTCAAAACCGGCGGATCTCGAGTAGGGGGTCCCGAACTGTGAGTCTAAGGTCGATGGTAACAGGAGACAAGGGACACGATGGTTACCCAGGTTCAGGCGCTCTCTATGGAGGTAATACCCTATGTCCTGCTTGATTGATATTGATGAATATGAGTATTACAAGAGTTGATCTACCTCGAGATCGTAATGGCTAAACCCTAGAGGTCTAGCTTGTATGGATATGATAATGAGTATGTCCTATCCGGACTAAGTCCTCCGGTTTATGTAGACACTGGGAGGATCTAGGGTTACACAAGGTCGGTTACAAAGGATGAAATATTCATATTCCTTCGCCAAGCTTGCCTTCCACGCCAAGGAGAGTCCCATCCAGACACGGGTACAATCTTCGATCTTCGTATCTTCATAGCCCATCAGTCCGGCCCATGGCTAATAGGCCGGACGCCCGAGGACCCCTTAGTCCAGGACTCCCTCAATGACGATGGTGATGATTTCCCCCTCCCGGAGGGAAGTTTCCCTGGCAGAACAGCTCTGCCGGAGCCCTAGATTGGTTCCGCCAAGGTTCCGCCTCGTGGCGGCGGAGTTTCATCCTGTGAGCTTGCTTATGATTTTTTCCTGGACGAAAGACCTCATATAGCAGAAGATGGGCATCAGAGGGCTGCCAGAGGGCCCACAAGGCAGGGGGCACGCCCAGGGGGGTAGGGCGTGCCCCCACCCTCGTGGATGGTGGGTGGCCCCCCTCTGGTACTTCTTTCGCCCAATTTTTTTATATATTCTGAAACATGCTCCCGTGAAATTTCAGGACTTTTGGAGATGTGCAGAATCGGTCTCTAATATTTGCTCCTCTTCCAGCCCAGAATTCCAGCTGCCGGCATTCTCCCTCTTCATGTAAACCTTGTAAAATAAGAGAGAATAGGCATAAGTATTGTGACATATTGTGTAATAACAGCCCATAATGCAATAAATATCGATATAAAAGCATGATGCAAAATGGATGTATCAATATCCTTTGAACTGTCCAATATTCATAATCCTAAGGCTATTCCATCCAGTTTTTATCGTAATCATGATGAGGATATTAAATTGATTGGCGTGACACCTATTGAATCATTTTTAGTGATATAAAACTTGATGAAAAAGGGACTAGAGATGAGTCAACTTTAGCTAGAAGGTGTCCCAATTGTTCGGAGGGTGATGATCTTAATGATAAAAAAAATGATAAAAGTGGGTCTGGAGAGGTCAACACTTTAAATAGTGATGTGCCCACTACTTTGAATTACAAGGAATTTAATTATGATAATTGTACTATAATTGAATGTATTTCCTTGTTGCAATCCATGATAAATTCGCCTAATGCTTACGAACAAAATAAAGCTTTTAGTAAACATACTTTAGGATCGAAAGTAGGTCTAGAGGGCGGTGATTAGACTACTTGACCAATATTAAGTCTTGGCAGATTTTAACAACTTAGCACAAGTCAAGCAATCAACCTACAGATGCAATTCTAAGAGTATAGCAGCGGAATGTAAAACATTTCATATGAAGGTAAAGGGAGGGGTTTGGAAAGGCAAATGCAATGTAGACACGGAGATTTTTGGCGTGGTTCTGATAGGTGGTGCTATCGTACATCCATGTTGATGGAGATTTCAACCCACGAAGGATAACGGTTGCGTGAGTCCACGGAGGGCTCCACCCATGAAGGGTCCACGAAGAATCAATCTTGTCTATCCCACCATGGCCATCGCCCACGAAGGACTTGCCTCACTTGGGTACATCTTCATGAAGTAGGCGATCTCCTTTTCCTTACAAATTCCTTGGTTCAACTCCACAATCTTGACGGAGGCTCCCAAGTGACACCTAACCAATCTAGGTGACGCCACTCTCCAAAAGGTAATAGATGGTGTGTTGATGATGAACTCCTTGCTCTTGTGCTTCAAATGATAGTCTCCCCAACACTCAACTCTCTCTCACAGATTTAGCTATGGTGGAAAGATGATTTGAGTGGAAAGCAACTTGGGGAAGGCTAGAGATCAAGATTCTTGTGGTTGGATTGGAATGTCTTGGTCTCAACACATGAGTAGGTGGTTCTTTCTCAAAAAATGAATGCTGGAAGTGTAGGCACGTTCTGATGGCTCTCTCTCTCTCTCTCTCCAGTGGAGAGTAGGGTGGAGGGGTATATATAGCCTCCACACAAAATCTAACCGTTACACACATAAGAGCCAACTCGGTCAGACCGAATGTATGAACTCGGTGAGACCGATTCAGTTCAAAATATGAATGTTAGGCTTTTCGGTGGGACCAACATAATCGACTCGGTGGGACCGATGTGCTAGGGTTAGGGCAAAACCTTTTCTCAGTTTGACCGATTACATAAACTCGGTGAGACCGATTTCAGTAATAAGCAACCAGAGAGTTAGTCAAGTAAACTCGGTGGAACGGATCGCTCCTTTCGGTGATACCGAAACGTTATGAAAGAGAAACAGAGAGTTTGCACTGCGAACTCGGTGCGGCCGATCTCTCATTTCGGTGAGACTGAAATGTTACGAAGGGTAACAGAGAGTTTGCAGTCCCATCTCGGTGAGACCGAGATCCCTATCAGTGAGATGGAACTGATTAGGGTTTCTGGGTATGGCTATGTCAAGTGAACTCGGTGGCGCCAGGTGAATCAAATTGGTGGGCCGAGTTTGACTTTAGGTTTAGGACATATTTGGATTTGAGAAAATGGTTGAGGGCTTTGGAGCATATCACTAAGTATTTTGAGCAAGTAGACCATTAAGCAACACCTCATCCCCTTTTAATAGTATTGACTTTCCTATGGACTCAATGTGATCTTGAATCACTAAAATAGAAATGAAGAGTCTTGAGCTTTTGCTAATATTTTTCCTTAGCATTTTGAGGGGTCCACGTCTCTAGTCCATGCCATGCCAATCATTGAACTTTCTGAAATAATCGGCTAATGTCTGAGGAACTGGAGGGGTTGCCACTAGAGGGGCAACTGAGGCTGTGGCTACAGGTGCTGAACTTTTTTTTTGACTATGTACAGGTGCTGAACTTGTGGCCCTTGTGTCACTGACTGGCACAGCTGCAGACCTTTGTGCTCTAGGGACCCTCTGATAAGCATCGGTGGTAGATCTTCCTCTCCTCTCCTCTGCTTCTTCTTGGAGTTGCTCAATTGCAGTCTAAATCTCTGTGACCTTCAAGTCTAGATCATAAAACTTTGTTTTAATGATTCTCTCAAGACTTTCTTGGTTTTGAGTCAGGGAGGTTAGTCCTTTCTCAATCCTCATCGTGGCTTGAAGCAGATAGCTAAGATGATCCTACTTGGTCTTGAGATTTGCAGCTGAGGCATCCAGAATCTTGGAAGCCTTTCCTGCCTTAGCCTTCTCTCTCTTCTCCTGAGCCTCAACAGATGTAGGATATGAGGCATCCATGACAACTGTGTTGTCCTCAAAATCTTGCCTCAGGGGAGAGTGCTCTATATCTAGCAAATATGTGTCTATGCCCACCTTGGAGTAAATGAGTATCTGAATCTGTGGGGCATATCCACATGATCTCATCTGATCAGCTGCAGTCCTCTTAATAGTTTCAACTATCGAGGTCATCACCTTGAACTTCTCTGGCACATCAAACATGTGTAGCAAATTGATTGAATGCCCTCTAATCATCCTGTCATCTCTAGACTTGGGCAACAATGTGTGCCTCAGGATAGTTTTGATGGTTGGCAGCCCTGACAGAAGATAATAAACTGAGCCAAACTTGTGTGTGTCCAAGGCATCATCTGGTATATCCTTGTACATGTGTGCCATGGAGTTGTGGCCTTTCCTGGGCTTGGCGTATACATCAGTGTCATCATTAGCCTTTGCAGGAGCATGGATTAGCTCAGCCCACTCAGTAATGGAAGATTGGTACCTAGTACCCTCTGTCATCCAGACAATCTTTCCATCTGGGTAAAAATGTGCAGTGGAATAGAACTGCATCACCATCTCATCATTCCATTTGGTCAACTTTTGACCCACAAAGGCATCAACTCCATTCATTTTGAAGCTCTCATGAACTCCAGGAAAGTGATCTTCATTGTCATCAATGAAAGTCTAGTCAACCCATCTCATGTCACTGACTACGTACGAGCTTCTTATCCAGGAGGACTGTCTCATAGAAGTCCTACTATTCCTTGGTGTGGAACCTGTAATCCACAACAATTCTTCTCCTTGTTGCATAAGGATCTGTTTGCCTCCATAGTCTGAGACCTGCATCTTTCCTCAACTTCATGTTCTCAACAATGGGATGGTTGTCATCATGATCAAGTATCTTGGGCTTGAGTTTTCTGAGCACTTGGGGCTCTTCCTCTTCTTCAACTTCAGGCACTGGATCCTTGTTCTTCTCTGCAGCAGGGGTGTTCCTGGTAGATCTCTTGGGTGCAGTCTGCTTAGGATCTTGAGCTTGTGAGGATTGCTTGGGAGCAGTCTTGAGCTTAGAAGGAGCAGCCCCTGACTTGATTGCATCTCCCATCAATTTCTGCGCTTTGGGTGCTGGTGCAGCATCTTCTTCTTCATCCTCATCAGACTCCTTCATCATAGAAGGTTTTCTAATAACTCTAGCCATGGTCTTATTGACCCTTTCCTTTCTCCTTTTGCCTCCAGTAGCCTCTTCTTCCTTTGATTTCAAGGTTTCAAGTGTTGAGTCCCTGGCTTTGGACATAGGCTTTCTCTGAGCAAGAGCCTTCACTTTTATGCCTGGCTTGATGCCAGCAGCAGCAACAGCAACAGCAGCATGTTCTTTCTTGATCAACTTCTTCTTGGAAGTGACCTCCTCATCAGCAATATAGTCCTCATCTTCAGACTCTGAGGTTCTCTACTTCCTATGCCTAGTAGCAGCCTTAGGCAGATTGCTTGGTGTGCTTCTGCTTCCATCATCAGAGATGCTTGAGGGACTAGTGCCCTCACTGAGATTCTGGTGCTCCTCTGACCCGTTCTGGCTGTCACTCTAGTCTGACATTGCTGAAACTGACCCTGTGAACAGATCGGTATAGGTAGAGTAGATGATCATCACAAAGTACAACTGTTTTGGCAAAAAGAATGACTCAAAAACTTAATTTTAGATTTCTGCAAAAAGCATTTCAGAGCTACCAATATGACAAACTCGGTGACACCGAAGCAACTTTTGAGTCTAAACATGTGAAATCGGTCAGACTAAGACACAGTTCAATGACTTCGAGATGCTAGGGTTTCACTAAGAAAGTAGACTCGGTCACACCGATTTGTACACTTCTGTCAGACCGAGTAGTACATGTGCAATGACCTGGGCCAAATCGGTGAGACTGAATCTTTCAAATCGGTCGGTCCGAGATGAGTTCGGTGTAAAGCTAACCCTAATTTTTTGGATCAAACACTAATCTAGAGGAAGTTTTGATTGGATAGAACTATTTCAATCGTGGCAAGAATCATGGCATTTTCCTTAGTGCAAGAATCAGAGTTAAAGATTGCACAAGGAGATGAGTTCATACCATAACTTGGTGATGAACCCGCTACGGCGACAACATCGGCGAAGATTCCCATTGACGGCGGCGAACACCAGCGGCAGGAGGTCACGGGCGATGAGGAGACGATCCGGAGACCTCGAGTCAGCAGAGCTGGACAGGCGCGGGCGAAGCGTTTGGAAAAAATTCTAAATTTTCAGCCTAGGTATATATATCCAGACTCTGTCGGTGTGACCGAGTGGAACGACTCGGTGGCACCGAGATGCAGAATTACAAGTAGTTGCTGCAACTCGGTGTGACCGAAAGGTTCAAATCAGTTGCACCGAGATTAAAACCTAGATCAACATAATGAACTCGGTGTGATCGAATAAATGGATGGTTTAGACCGAAATGCACTAAGAGGTTTTGGAAATTAATCCCTTGATGGATCGGTGACTACGAGTGCTCCTCACCCGGAGGGTCCGAATTCGACTTGTTCAAACTTTGTGATGTAGCATGAATAGAGTTTGAGACGAGAAAATCATAGATATCTAGAGGAAGTTCTTAGGCATTCTTGTCTATCCATTTGGCAAAAAGAAATGCCAAACAAACAAAGCAACAAATGGATGTCCTCGAATGAGAAAAATATGCAACCAACATGCTCACACAATGAGATAGAAAATGAAATATGTGGCAAAGCATGCACAAATAGTCTAGCATCTATCAAGTAATTGGCAATGACTAGGTCATCTATATATGAGTATGTTGACTGAGGAGTCAAATGAGAACATTTGATAGTAGGTCATACTCATCGTTTAAGCACAAGTGGGGTTACCACTTTTACGTAAAGCATTGTTGTGTTCACACCATTAGAGTTGCTTTAACTCAATTTTTAGAGCAAAGCTCCCCCTAGATGTGATATCCCCCCTGTCGGTGTCAAAACCGGCGGATCTCGGGTAGGGGGTCCCGAACTATGCGTCTAGGCCGGATGGTAACAGGAGGCAGGGGACACAATGTTTTACCCAGGTTCGGGCCCTCTTGATGGAGGTAAAACCCTACGTCCTGCTTGATTAATATTGATGATATGGGCAGTACAAGAGTAGATCTACCACGAGATCAGAGAGGCTAAACCCTAGAAGCTAGCCTATGGTATGATTGTATGTTGTCCTACGGACTAAAACCCTCCGGTTTATATAGACACCGGAGAGGGTTAGGGTTACACAAGGTCAGTTACAAAGGAGGAGATATCCATATCCGTATTGCGCAGCTTGCCTTCCATGCCAAGTAGAGTCCCATCCGAACACGCGACAAAGTCTTCAATCTTGTATCTTCATAGTCCAACAGTCCGGCCAAAGGATATTGTCCGGCTGTCCGGAGACCCCCTAATCCAGGACTCCCTCACCCCCTAAGAGGGATGAACTAACCTTGGGTTTTGTCGATGATGACTTCATGTAGGTGTTGAAGATGTAGATGCTCAATGTTGATGTAGATCATTTGGAGCAATCCATTAGAGTGAGTTGCACTTTGAATACCTACATGGGTTAGTCCCACAAGGAACACACAAGGATATCCATAGACATAGAGTGAAATTCACACATCATGTTGTCCATGAAAGCATTAGGTTACCTTGTCACTTGTCTTACCAACAAGAGGGTTTGTGACTCCTTGAACTAGTGCAAGATGTGGAAGTTGATTGCACTTGTCTGTGCCAAATGAATATGAGTGAAGTATGTTGGCAGAGTCATCCTCAAGAACTCTCTAGTTCTTCTTCTTTGGGATCCACATCATCTTGATGGGAATCCTTGGAGTTGTAGTCGTACTTCATGAAGTAGAACATGATGTAGTCTTGGGAACCCACTTGACCAAGGCCTTGGGAGCTTCTTCAAATGCATCAATCTCCTCTTGAAGCTTATCCTCGCCTTTTAGCTTGTGGTCTTGTGGTGGAAGATCATCTTGAGCTTGTGTTCCTTTGAAAGAAGTGGGGTCATACTTCTCTTGTTGAGGAACAAACTTCGTCTTGGGGTATTGATCTTCTTCCCACTCAACTCCATTGGCCTTGAACTTGCGTTCAAAACCAACACCTCGATTCTTCTGGTGCCTTCGTTGCTTGCGTACAATTTCCTCAAATTGCTTACTCCCGGCAAGGCTCTTGTAAACACCTTTCTCTATAATTCCCTTCAATAAGTTGTTTTATTGCTCAAGTGTAACTTGGCTAAGAGAATCATTAGTGGAATCAAGAGAACTACTAGAAGCAATAATATTGGATTTAACATAACTATTGTTACTACTAGAGGAAGAATCTTTCTTGCTCTTGTTGCTAGATTTTACTTGTGGCATGTAAGTATACAAGAGTAAACGCTTGGCAATGTAAGAAGAACTTTTCTTACAAAGATCATCATTGATTCCTTTTAAGAACCCATGCTCTTGCTCTAGATTGAGCTTTTCAAAGCATAGTTTCTCATGAGTGTTTAAAAGCTCTTGATGATCCTCTAAGGTAGTTTCATGAGCTAACTTAAGAGTGTTTAGTTTTTTCGTTAGACGCTCAATCTCCTTCTTATCATCATCATTCGTTTTATCTTGATTAGCATGATTAATAGCAACTTTATCATAGTTTTCATCACTAGAGTTGTCAACAAGTAAATCATCATCACCTAGAAAATCATCTTCATCACTATTCAAATCAACATACTCGGGGTGTGATACCTTGGGGCCTTTAGACATGAAGCATCTTCCAATCCCTTCATTTGGTGAATCAAATATGTCGTAGGAGTTGGATGACACAAGTGCAAGACCGGGAACACCTTCATCTTGAGTATATTCATAATCAGAGTGATAGCTTCTCTCGGAGTGGTTGTCGGAGTCGGAGCCGGATACCCATTCACCAACATGAGCTTGTTGTCTTCGTCTTATGTAGCTCTTTGATGACTTGTCCTTCCTTTCCGAATCCTTGCTTCTGCGAGAGGATCTTCTTTCATAACAACCATCTCTAGTCCTTCTTTCTCTTGGTGGTGATTCTTCTCTTTCGCTTCTCCATTTAGGTGAATCTTCTCTTCTTTTGTAGGGAGCCATACACTCATTAGAGTAATGTTCGGGTCTTCCACAATTGTAGCAATTGCGATCACGACTAGAAGATCTTTGTCATTGTAGGACATTGACTTGGAACTTCTCTTTTTTGCTTCTACCCTTGTAGAACTTGTTGAAGTTATTCACCATTAGGCTCAATTCCTCATTGAAGACTTGTTTTTCACTTGATGTTGTAGGAGCATCACATGAAGCTTTGTAAGCACCACTAGACTTGTTGTGAAGCTCTTCCTTATCCTTGAGTGACATCTCATGAGCAACAATTCTAGAAATGACTTCCGTTGGCTTGAGATCTTTTTAATTGGGCATCAGTTGGATCAATGTGCACACAGTATCATACTTCCATCCAAGGCTCTTAGGATCGTCTTGATGATGAATCTGTCGGTCATCTCTTCACTTCCTAAGCCGGAAATCTCATTTGTGATGAGAGCAAGCCTAGAGTTCATTTCAGCAACACCTTCACCATCCTTCATTTTGAACTTGTCAAGTTGACTTTGAAGCACATACAATTTGGATTCCTTGACGGACTCGGTACCTCCGTGCACATCAATCAAAGTATCACAAATTTCCTTTGTATTCTCAAGACGGCTGATTTTGTTGAATCCTTCGGGGCACAATCCATTGCAAAGGATATCGCAATCTTTAGCATTGTATTGCAACATCTTCAATTCTTCCGCGGTTGCTTCATGATTCGGTTCTCTTCCATCGAAGAATTCACCTTGCAAGCCAATACACACAATAGCCCAAATAGCGGGGTTATATCCAAGAATATGCATTTTCATCTTATGCTTCCAACTAGCAAAATGAGTACCATTCAAGTAAGGACCTCTACGGTGGTAATTTCCCTCACTAGACGCCATACTCTCCTAGGTTGTGAAACCAAGGCTATGATCACCAAAGCTATGGAAATCAAGGCAAATGGAGACCAAAGCTCTGATACCACTTGTAGGATCCAAAGTAGGTCTAGAGGGGGGTGATTAGACTACTTGACCAAATAAAAATCTAGCCTTTTCGCAATTTTAAGTCTTGGCAGATTTTAACAACTTAGCACAAGTCAAGCAATCAACCCACACATGCAATTCTAAGAGTATAGTAGCGGAATGTAAAACATTACATATGAAGGTAAAGGAAGGGGTTTGGGAAGGCAAACACAATGTAGACATAGAGATTTTTGGCGTGGTTCTGATAGGTGGTGCTATCGTACATCCACGTTGATGGAGATTTCAACCCACGAAGGGTAACGGTTGCGCGAGTCCACAGAGGGATTCACCCACGAAGGGTCCACGAATAAGCAACCTTGTCTATCCCACTATGGCCATCGCCCACGAAGGACTTGCCTCACTTGGGTATATCTCCACGAAGTAGGCGATCTCCTTGCCCTTCCTTGGTTCAACTCCACATTCTTGACGGAGGCTTTGTAGGATCGAAAGTATGTCTAGAGAGGGGGGGGGGGTGATTAGACTACTTGACCGAATAAAAATCTGGCATTATTCCCAATTTTAAGTCTTGGCAGATTTTAGCAACTTAGCACTAGTCAAGCAATCAACCTACACATGCAAGTCTAAGAGTATAGCAGCGGAATGTAAAACATTGCACATGAAGGTAAAGGGAGGAGTTTGGAGGGAGCAAACGCAATGTAGACATGGAGATTTTTGGCGTGGTTCTGATAGGTGGTGCTATCGTACATCCACGTTGGTGGAGACTTCAACCCACGAAGGGTAACGGTTGCGTGAGTCCACGGAGGGCTCCACTGATGAAGGGTCCATGAAGAAGCAACCTTGTCTATCCCACCATGGCCATCGCCCACGAAGGACTTGCCTCACTAGGGTAGATCTTCACGAAGGACGCAATCTCCTTGCCCGTACAAACTGCTTGGTTCAACTCCACAATCTTTTCGGAGGCTCCCAAGTGACACCTAACCAATCTAGGAGACACCACTCTCCAAAAGGTAATAAATGGTGTGTTGATGATGAACTCCTTGCTCTTGTGCTTCAAATTATAGTCTCCCCAACACTCAACTCTCTCTCACTGATTTGGATTTGGTGGAAAGAAGATTTGAGTGGAAAGCAACTTGGGGAAGGCTAGAGATCAAGATTCATATGGTTAGAATGGAATATCTTGGTCTCAACACATGAGTAGGTGGTTCTCTCTCAGAAAATGAATGTTGGAAGTGTAGGCATGTTCTATTGGCTCTCTCCACGAGTGAAGAGTAGGTGGAGGGGTATTTATAGCCTCCAAACAAAATCTAACCGTTACACACAAATCACCAAACTCGGTGGGACCGAATAATGAAACTCGGTCAGACTAATTTAGTTCAAAATGTGATCTTTAGGCTTTTCGGTGGGACCGACATGTCAACTTAGTGTGACCGATTTCATTAGGGTTAGGGCATAATGTAATCTCGATGAGACTGACTACACAAACTCGGTCGGACCGATTTTGGTAATAAGCTAACCAGAGAGTTGGTCGTGCAAACTCGGTGGGACCGATGCGCTCATCTTGGTGAGACCGAAAGCTTACGAAGGGGAAACACAGAGTTTGCATTGCGAACTTGGTGGGACCGATCGCTCATCTCAGTTGGACCGAAATGTTACGAAGGGAAACAGAGAGTTTGCAATCCCATCTCGGTGAGACCGATATCCCTATCGGTAAGACTGAAGTGACTAGGGTTTTGTAACATCCCAAATTTTCAATTTAGAATGTTATACATAGGTCATGATATGCATATCATATTTTATTTGCATTTTGGTTTTGATCATAGAAATTCTAAGAACCTCAAGGACCCACGGAGAGAGTTGGGGATTTCGTTTATTTTCATATTTGAAATTTTCTCAAATTTGAAAAGAGGATCATTTTGGTTTTAATTATTTTTCTCTCCAAAATATTTCCAATATTAAAAATAAAAAGAGAGGAGATAATATGACTTCTCCAAAATAAAAGAAATATTGGAGGAAAAATGTTAAAATCAAATAAATAATTTATTTGGATTTTTATTGCTATTTTATTTGAATTAGAAAATATGCATTTTTCAAAATTGCATTTTTAGGCGAGAAAAATGTTCACTTTGTTCTAAATATTTTATTCAGACGGTGAAAATTGTTTTTGGCATTTAAAAAAAAATATTTTTTAGGTATTTTTTTCTTTCGGCGGAATTGATTTGTTTTTTAAAAAAGTCGCGCGTCCGACTCGGCCAACGGCCGAGCCGAGCCGGGCCAAGCCCAGCGCCGCGCCGGCTTCGCCTCCGCGCCGGCCGTGCCGCCGGTGGACTCCGCCTGGAGTGCGGCTCGGAGCCGCCGCC
>NC_041382.1:410351838-410525051 GCF_002162155.2 Triticum dicoccoides
CGCCCGTCGCCGCTGCTGCGCCGCCCACGCCGTGCCGCCACGCCTCGCCGCCCACTGACCCGCACCGCCGTTGGATCCCGACGCCGCCGCAGCCACCGGTTTTCGCCCGAGAACCGGTAAAGACCCGCAAAGCTGCCGCCATTTTTTTGTAAACTCTTGATCGGTTTGGTTTTCTCGGTTTTCTTTGGTTAGCTCTAATCTATAAATGTTCGTTCGTAGTTTGTTTTAACAAAGGAATTCGTTTGTTAGTATCCATTAGCGGACGTTCGTCCGATAGATTTTTCTTTTTATTTTTATTTTCGGCCAGGGACCTATCCATGATTATTTTTATCGCAGATTAGCCCCTGATTTCAAACCCTTGCAACTTTTTAACCATTTGTCCACATCCAGTGAAACCAACACCAAAATCTTCGCCTCGAGCCCTTGTTTCTGGTTAATCAACTTGAACATCGTTTTGACATTTTAAAATTTGGTTTGAAGCAGATTTGAATTCGAAATTCTTTTGACCGTAGTTTTAGTTCGGTAGCTTCGATTCGATTAGTTCTTTTTGAAAATTGTAGTTCTTTAGTTGGATTTTCAAATTTGACTTTCCCATCTGAGCTTTACCCATGCATCTATGCTTGAGTGCTTATGTATGCCATTGTTTGTTTGCGATAGAATTCCCGGAGTGCGAAGCGTGCTACTACGAGTCTCTAGGGTTTGCGGATCGTCAGCAAGGCAAGTAACACATTGATCATACCCCTTTACTACCCACTTTTTATGCATTAGCTACAATCCTCAAACATTGCATGAGTAGGATCTTTTAACTTGTGGGTTTTGGAAAGTAGATGATGAGGTAGAATCTATTGCCCTTTTATTATCAAACCCTGGGAATTACTTCTACGTTATGCTTATACTGCTATGCTATGCTCATAGACGTGGTTTGGGTTTGAGTGTATCCATGATAGATGTGAGATTGTTAATTAATGGTTAACTTAAGGTGGCTACTTAAGTACACATCTGGGTGTATTGGTCGCGGGCACCTAGGGATATACCAGTGTTGTCCTTTGGTTCGCCAGCCAGGCTCAAAGGGATCATAAGATTATTCATGCAAGAAACTTCCATGTGCATCCACAAGCTATTATGGGCTCTAGCATAGTTGAGTATGTTGCATGACCTATTTCAGTGGTAGGCTAGCAGATGTAGGGGAAAGTAGGTGTAACTATCTACCCAGAGTAAAGAGTTAATGCTTCTGAAAGGCTGTGTCTCGGTCATCCGTTTCTCAAACACCATGTAGTGCGAGAAATCGAATGGAGGACATCAAGTCTTGTGGGGAAAAGTGCGCAAACCTCTGCAGAGTGTACAAACTAATCATGGTTAGCCGTGTCCCTGGTTATGGACATCTTGAGTATCTGGTTCTTGGATTATCATGTTGATCTCATCACTCTAAATTAATTTGTTGGGTTGTTAACTACTGTTTAATTGGGATTGAGATGGGGTTACCATTCTTAATGTTTATCAACTACCATGGTAGTTAAACAAAATATATTCCTTTGTTGTGGGAAAAAATTGGCTTTTTGCAAAAACATTATAACCATAGAGCCTCCACCAGCCATATATGCATGTAGTGATATCATTTACTTGTTCATTGCTCTATTGTGTTATCTTGCCAGCATATTCCATATGCTGACCCATTTTGGGCTGCAACATATCATGCTGCAGACTTTTCAGATGAAGAGTGAGGTGTGCTAGGTCGTTGTCGTGCACTCAGCTATGCCGCTGGAGTTGATGGACTCACTTTATCTTCCAAGCCTTCCACTGTTATCTTATTTAGATGGCCTTAAGCCATATTATTGTATTAAGTTCTCTCTTGTGACTATCGATGTAATAAGTATGTGATTGCTACTCTATTATAAATCCTTTGAAGTACTGTGTGTGTCAGCATTACCCATCCAGAGATGACACTTATGCATAGAGATTTGACTGTTTGAGGCCAGATCGCTACAAGATGGTATCAGAGCACACGCTGATTCTAGGACACGACCACTAAGATAAGTTATAGGTCACTCTTCTCTACTCATTTCTGACTCCTCTCCATTTCCACTCTATAGGATGGCAGACTCAAGGAACAAGTTTGCACAACCGGATGAAGACACACCTTTTGGGAGACACTTGAAGTAAGGCACTAGGTACCTGAACATCGGAATACCAAGCTTCACCGGGACCTACACCGCCACTTTACCAGAAGAGGAGTGTCGGTGTCAAAACTAGCGGATCTCGGGTAGGGGGTCCCAAACTGTGCGTCTAAGGCGGATGGTTACAGGAGGCAGGGAACACGATGTTTTACCCAGGTTTGGGCCCTCTTCATGGAGGTAAAACCCTACGTCCTGCTTGATTTATTCTTGATGATATGAGTATTACAAGAGTTGATCTACCACGAGATCGGAGAGGCTAAACCCTAGAAGCTAGCCTATGGTATGATTGTATGTTGTCCTACGGACTAAAACCCTCTGGTTTATATAGACACCAGAGGGGGCTAGGGTTACACAAGGTCGGTTACAAAGGAGGAGATATACATATCCGTACTGCCTAGCTTGCCTTCTACGCCAAGTAGAGTTCCATCCGGACACGGGAGGAAGTCTTAAATCTTGTATCTTCATAGTCCAATAGTCCGGCCAAAGGATATAATCCGGCTGTCCGGATACCCCCTAATCCAGGACTCCCTCAAGGAGCATTGGATGATTCGAGTTCAAGTTCCAGGAAGGACATTCACTCCAGTTACTGAGCCCATAGAGTTTTCCTTTGATGCACGAACCTGGAGTCTAGGAAAGAGCATGGCAGCCCACATCGCCATGGGACGCATCGGTGAAGTTTATCACAAGTATATTAAGGACACCATCTACCAGATATGTAGGCGCTGAGATGAGCAATGGGAGATGATCAGTACCAGGAGGGGAAAGTCCATTGCAGCCTTCATCCAGGAGTTAAACCAGCATATTCGTCGACAGGAGAACCAGATGTGGGCAAGCATGATAGATCTGAAGAAGTTGATGACTAGGAACATGGAGCTTGAAGAGGAACTCAAGTCTACACGCGATGGATATGAGGAGGAAATCACGATACTAATAGAGAATAATGACGACCTGACAAGGAAGCTAGGAGTATTCGTGGGAGGCCCCGTGCCAGGAGGAGATGACGACCATCCTAAGGACTACATCATCATCAACGATGATACGTCCATTTTGCATCATGCTTTTATATCGATATTTATTGCATTATGGGCTGTTATTACACATTATGTCACAATACTTATGCCTATTCTCTCTTATTTTACAAGGTTTACATGAAGAGGGAGAATGCCGGCAGCTGGGATTCTGGGCTGGAAAAGGAGCAAATATTAGAGACCTATTCTGCACAGCTCCAAAAGTCCTGAAACTTCACAGAAGCTATTTCCAGAATATATAAAAAATATTGAGCGCAAGAAGTTCCAGAGGGGGGCCACACCCTGGCCACGAGGGTGGGGGGCACGCCCCCTGCCTCATGGGCCCCCTGGTGGCCCTCCGATGCCCATCTTTTGCTATATGGAGTCTTTCATCGAGGAAAAAATCATAAGCAAGCTTTCGGGAGGAGACTCCGCCGCCACGAGGCAGAACCTTGGCGGAACCAATCTAGGGCTCCGGCGAAGCTATTCTGCCGGGGAAACTTCCCTCCGCGAGGGGGAAATCATCACCATCGTCATCACCAACGATCCTCTCATCGGGAGGGGGTCAATCTCCATCAACATCTTCACCAACACCATCTCCTCTCAAACCCTAGTTCATCTCTTGTATCTAATCTTTGTATCCAAACCTCAGATTGGTACCTGTGGGTTGCTAGTAGTGTTGATTACTCCTTGTAGTTGATGCTAGTTGGTTTACTTGGTGGAAGATCATATGTTCAGATCCATTATGCATATTAATACCCTTATGATTATGAACATGAATATGCTTTGTGAGTAGTTACATTTGTTCCTGAGGACATGGTAGAAGTCTTGCTATTAGTAGTCATGTGAATTTGGTATTCGTTCGATATTTTTGATGAGATGTATGTTGTCATCCCTCTAGTGGTGTCATGTGAACGTCGAGTATGTGACACTTCACCATTGTTTGGGCCTAGAGGGAGGCATTGGGAGGTAATAAGTAGATGATGGGTTGCTAGAGTGACAGAAGCTTAAACCCTAGTTTATGCATTGCTTCGTAAGGGGCTGATTTGGATCCATATGTTTCATGGTATGGTTAGGTTTACCTTAATACTTCTATTGTAGTTGCGGATACTTGCAATGGGGGTTAATCATAAGTAGGATGCTTGTCCAATTAAGGACATCACCCAAGCACCGGTCCACCCACATATCAATTTATCAAAGTAACGAACGCGAACCATATGATCATGATGAAAACTAGCTTGACGATAATTTCCATGTGTCCTCGGGAGCGCTTTCTTTCATATAAGAGTTGTCCAGGCTTGTCGTTTGCTACAAAAAGGATTGGGCCATGTTGCTGCACCTTGTTTACTTTTATTACTTGTTACTCGTTACCAATTACTTTATCACAAAACTATCTGTTACCGATAATTTCAGTGCTTGCAGAGAATACCTTGCTGAAAACCGCTTATCATTTCCTTCTGCTCCTCGTTGGGTTCGACACTCTTACTTATTGAAAGGACTACGATAGATCCCCTATACTTGTGGGTCATCAAGACTCATTTGTGGCACCGTTGCCGGGGAGTGAAGCGCCTTTGGTAGGTGGAATTTGGTAAGGAAAATTTTATATAGTGTCGTGGAATTGTCACGGCAGATGTCCTCGTGAAAGGACTTAGTCGCGGAGCCATCGCTACGGGTTAGCTTGAAGGGGTTAAACCGGACAAGGAGACACGGGAGTTTATACTAGTTCAGCCCCTTCGATGAAGGTAAAAGCCTACGTCTAGTTGTGATTGGTATTGCTAGGGTCTCGAAGGCCAGGGAGCGAATCCGCTTTGTCTGGCTCTCGAGTTGTTGTTTTCCGTCCCTGAACCGCCGCCGGGTCACCCCTTTATATACTCAGGAGGACCCCGGCCGGTCTACAAAGTCCCGAGGCTGGCTCATACAAGTGTCCGCCTAGGTATCCTCTTTTCTATCTTACAATGCAAGTTTATACAATCATGGTGGTTTACTACCATGGGCCCTAAACCGCCTGCGGGCACTGGGCCTCTAAGCCTCATCCGTAAAGCACCATCTTCTAGGTTTCCTTGGGCTTCAGTATAGGCGAAGGTGAACCGGCCCTTCCTGGGCGGTTTACCCTTAGTGGTTATATCCTCAACATTCGGCCCCAGATTGATTTGAACCTGTTCATGTCAATCTTCAATCCTTAGCAAAACTACCTAAATTTCTGACAATTCTCGTAAACCTCCATATTGTCTTCTCCCTGTGAATTTTGGTGAATCACCATGACGTCATCTTCTGTTACTGCAGTAAATCATTATGACGTCATCCCTGTATAAGAAGATTTATAAAGATTCCCTTCTCTTTAATTCCCGAAGATCGAGGCGACAGCTGCATCCTCTTTTGCCGCTTCCGACTGCTCGATTTTCATGCCTGCTATTTTTATCCCACTTCCCTTATAAATAAGACCGGGGCGCCTTCCATTTCCCCCCTTTCCAACTCGCATCATCTTCCTCCTTGCGACCCGAAGATCTCAAGCATCGCCGCCACCGCCGTCGTCGATCTTCCAGTCCGCATCAACCAGGCCGCTGCATCACCCTGTTCGTACCAGATCTCTGAAGATACTCCGCTGCTGCGTGTCCCTGGCAAATGCTCCTTCCTGTTACTTGTTAAATCTGCGTGGGTTTCGAAGCTTCTTCGGTGTTCGTCAGTGTTCATCATCCCTTCCTCTGCTTTTCCTTTAGCATCATACTAAATCTAGCTAGGCCTGATAGTTTCCTCTTGCGGCTGGATCTGTAGCTTTAATCTTCCGTACTACAGCATCTTACTGTTCCTGTATAAATCCTTATCTGAATCTTCTCTGTTCTGTTTAACACCATTGTAAAGCTCAGAAAAATTTGTCTTTTGAACAACGGCAGATCCAAAATTATATCACCATCTTATGAAACTTGTTTCCGCAACACTTAACAAATTTTCAGATTGGGTTCTGCCTCCAATGGGCGGTTTATCCTTTAGTATTGATAATCCATCATCTGTTCTTCTTATACAGGGATGACGTCACAATGATTTACTGCAGTAACAGAAGATGACATCATGGCGATTCACCAAAATTCACTGGGAGAAGACAATATGGCGGTTTACGAGAATTGTCAAAAATTTAGGTAGTTTTGCTAAGGATTGAAGATTGACATGAACAGGTTCAAATCAATCTAGGGCCTAATGTTGAGGATATAACCACTAAGGGTAAACCGCCCAGGAGGGGCCGATTCACCTTCGCCTATACTGAAGCCCAAGGAAACCCAGAAGATGGCGCTTTACGGATGAGGCTTAGAGGCCCAAAGCCCGCAGGCGGTTTAGGGCCCATGGTAGTAAACCGCCATGATTGTATAAACTTGCATTGTAAGATAGAAAAGAGGAGACCGAGGCGGACACTTGTATGAGCCAGCCTCGGGACTCTGTAGACCGGCCGGGGTCCTCTTGAGTATATAAAGGGGTGACCCGGCGGCGGTTCAGGGACGGAAAACAACAACTCAAGAGCCAGACAAAGCGGATTCGCTCCCTGGCCTTCGAGACCCTAGCAATACCAATCACAACTAGACGTAGGCTTTTACCTTCATCAAAGGGGCCGAACTAGTATAAACTCCCGTGTCACCTTGTCCGGTTTAACCCCTTCAAGCTAACCCGTAGCGATGGCTCTGCGACTAAGTCCTTTCACGAGGACATCTGCCATGACAATTCCATGACAGTTGGCGTCCACCGTGGGGCTATCGCACGGTGGTTTTGAGTTCTTGAAGGGCGGCTTCGATGGACTCAAGGGGTACGCCGTGGGCCGGATGACGAAGAGTCGCCGTGGAAAGCTCTACATCGACAACGCAGGATGGGGTCCCGAGGCCGATTCAATTGAATATGGGTACCGGGTCCCCTTTGGTGGGATTCACGTCTTCATCGGCAAGATCGGCGAATCGGCCCCCGAGCTGGACATCTGCACCAACATCATCGAAACGGCTCGACGTGCACGTTCTTCACCGGTTCACCCTAAGACAAGGCATGTTTTCATATGTGTCGTCCATGGATCGAAGTACGAGGAGGAACCGGTCTCTGATGGAGAAACCGTAGTCCGCAGTGGTGACGAGTCTTCTGGAGAAACCGAATCGCTTTACCAGCTGCAGGACGGCCGGATTGAGGGAGGATCCGAGGGCAGCAGTATTCCGGATTCCCCCGGTCTGCCAAACCGGGCCGCCGTCTTCATGGCCGGCTCACGATCAGTGCCTCATTCATCTACCGCCACAGCAGTGCTCTCCGGTTCAACGACGGCCATGCCAGCAGGGGCAAGATGCTTGGTGCCGCCTCCGGCCCAAGTCTTGTCTGATTTGTTCGACGCTCTAGCGGCACTGATGTCTGCGGAGGTAGACGCAACAGCCAGGGATCAACACGATGCGGAGATTCTAAAGGTGAAAGATCAGATAGCCCAGGCTAAAGCGGACCTGGCAGCAGAGAACGCCAGGATGGCTATAGAATGGGCTGAGTTGGAAGCACAGGCTTATCGGATTAGACTGGATCAGAATGCTTCGGAAGAGGTCATGAGAAGAAGGTACCGATCACGTCTCCCGTCGGTTTATGAGCCGCAGAATCTTTTCAACATGCCAGGTGCAGGAGCTGGTTACCAGCCCACGCTAAACCGGGCGGGGGCGCCGGGAGCAGGAACGCCGGTTCAGCCACGTGCAACAGACCTGCCTCGCCAGAACAACGTTGTACCATCAACGCCGCCCGGGCATTATTCTAACCCGGTGGATAATATTGTGGCCGCCGCTTCATGTCTGGCGGCCCTCCCAACCGACGGCGAGTCACCAGTTGCAGTGGAAGCGCGTCGGGCCAGGGATCTCCTTCAAACAGCACTAAATCAACAGCAAGCATACTCACACAGCCGTGAGAGGATTCATTCCACCCCCCGTCCAAGCCGGAGTTATAGCAGACACGTGGAAGACGAACCGGCCGTGTCCAGTAGTGCACGCCACCGAAATTCGCCACGGGGGAACAACCCGGCCGGGGGAGGTGCTAATGCGCAAGATGTTGTGGACCACGGCTGCGCACGACGAGAGGCCGAGTTGACAGCCCGACACGAAGCACGACAACATACTCCGGTTCACCCCACTGCCTCCGTGGAGCCAGGGGTGATGTTCAGTTCCCTAGGGGTACCATGTTTAACTCCCGCATTGCGTAATGTATGATTGCCCAAGGATTTCAAGGGACCTCGTACGGTACCAAATTACACCGCCAGTTTGCAGCCAGAGGCGTGGGTGGAGAGCTATGAGATGGCAATGGAGATGTTAGATGTGGATGAGGCGGTATGTGCTAAATATTTCACCATGATGTTGGAAGGAATAGCTCGCACTTGGTTGAAGAGCTTGCCGACCAACTCTGTCGATTCATGGGCCGGATTAAAGCGCCGGTTTATCCAGAACTTCAAGGATATGTGTAAGCAGCCGATGTCAATTGTAGATCTAGCCGCTTGTGTCCAAGAGGAAGGGGAGTCCACGACCCATTGGGTCAAAGGGTCTCGGCGATTTTTCATTCATCAGATCGTATCAATGCAGACACCGCAATATTAACGTTAGAGGGCAATTTCCGTTTCAAGCCGTTGAAACAGAAGTTGGGGAGGCTCAAACGTCACTGCAATGACATGTCAACACTCATGGCCGCTTTGGTTAAGTATGCCGATTCAGATAATACCAAGGACCCGGATTCAGAGGAGGACAAACAGGAGAAGGGAAAGAAGAACGGCGGTGCAAAAGGGCAGCACCACAACCAAGGAGGCCATGGGAATAATGGTAAGCGTAAAGCGGATAGTTCAGATTTGGTGGCTAACACAAATATGCAGCGTCGCAAAGGTAAACCGGCCTAGCGCGGTGGAGGGATGAATCTGGAGCGTTTGTTAAACCAACCCTGCCCGAAGCATGGAACCAAGGAGGCCCCTTCCACACATCTCTGGAAGGATTGTCATATAATGAGGGAGTTCAAAAAGTTTGATCTATACCGGTATGATCAGGATCCACCAGGCGGTTCAGGCCCAGGTTTCCATGGGGGCGGCGGTTCAAGCTCTGGATTTCAGAACAACCAGGGTCATCAGAACAACCATGGTAATAACCAGCAGAATAACCAAGGGAATCAGCAGCAGTCAGGTTACCAGAGTCACCCCAAGCAGTTGAACAACAGGCAGTATCATGTGTTCACTACTAGCCTGTGTAAGCGGGATCAGAAACTTCACAAGATGGCAGTCAATACTGTTGAACCGGCCGTACCACGTTATCTACGATGGTCGGAGCAGCCCATCGTGTGGAGCAGAGAGGATCACCCGCCCCGGGTTGACAATCCAGGTCAACTAGCCCTGGTGGTAGCACCTCAGGTGGGGGGCTATAAGTTTACCAAGGTTCTGATGGATGGAGGGAGAAGTATCAACATCCTGTACTATGAGACTTCCCGTCGCATGGGGTTGACAGATAAGAATCTTAAACCGTCAAACACTATTTTTCATGGTGTAGTACCAGGTAAATCGGCATACCCTGTTGGAAAGATTGCTTTGGAAGTCGTGTTCGGAGATGAGCTTGATTCCAGGTCTAAGACTTTGACCTTTGAGGTGGTGAAGATCCAGAGTCCATATCACGCGCTGTTTGGACGGCCGGCTTACGCAAAATTCATGGCGAGACCCTGTTATGTCTATTTACAGCTCAAAATGCCGGTTTATAAGGGGACGATCATAGTACATGGGAGTCGAAAGATTGCTTTGGATTGCGAGGAAGGTGAAGCGGCCTATGCTGAATCGGTTTGTGCTACAGAGGAGCTGAAATTCTATAAGGACAATGTTGATCCAGCGGACATGACCCCTCTGAAGAAACCGACGACTGAGCATGACCCGGCCCTGATGTTCAAACCGGCTAATGATACTAAACTCGTTGACTTTGTCCCTGGTGATTCATCCAAGCAGTTTAGTATCAGTGCCAATCTGGATCCGAAATAGGAAAGCGCGCTCATCGAGTTCATCCGTGAGAACCGGGACATCTTTGCATGGAAACCTTCTGACATGCCAGGTGTACCGAGGGAACTTGCTGAGCACACTCTCAATATTGATCCTAAGTTTAAACCGGTTAAGCAGTACCTTCGCCATTTTAATGAAGAAAGACGCAAGGCCATCGGAGAAGAGGTATCCCGGCTACTGGCAGCTGGGTTTATTGTCGAGGTATTTCATCCCGAATGGTTGGCTAATCCGGTGCTTGTTCTTAAGAAAAATGGCACTTGGCGTATGTGTGTAGATTACACTGATTTGAATAAAGCTTGCCCGGCAGATCCTTTTGCTCTCCCGCGTATTGATCAAATCATTGATGCAACGGCGGGTTGTGAGCGCCTGAGTTTCTTGGATGCTTATTCAGGTTATCATCAGATTAAAATGGCAGTTAAGGACTAGGAGAAGACAGCCTTCATCACTCCCTTTGGAGCCTTCTGTTATGTCTCTATGCCCTTCGGGCTCAAGAGTGCCCAAGCAACCTACCAGCGTTGTGTGCAAAATTTTCTTCACAAGCAGATCGGGCGTAATGTTCATGCCTATGTGGATGATATTGAAAGTCCAGGAAGCAGGAAAACTTGATAAGTGATCTCAAGGAGACGTTCGACAATCTTCAGGTTTACAAAATGATGCTCAACCCGGACAAATGCGTTTTTGGTGTTCCAGCAGGCAAACTCTTGGGTTTTCTTGTGTCTAACAGAGGTATTGAGGAAAATCCAGAAAAAATCAAAGCAATCACATCCTTAGCTAAACCGGCGTGTATCAATGATGTTCAGCGTCTGGCGGGCCGGATTGCAGCCCTCAGTCGGTTTATCAGCCGTTTGGGAGAAAAGGCGATTCCCCTGTATCAGATGTTGAAGAAAACAGATAAATTCGTCTGGAGTGATGCCGCCGATGCGGCATTTGAGGAACTGAAGCGGCAGCTAGCTGAACCGCTAGTCCTCGCTGCTCCAGTTGATAATGAGCCTCTATTATCATACGTGGCTACCAATGCCCGAGCGGTCAGTGTGGCAATTGTGGTTGAGAGTAAGGAGGCTGGAAAAGAATATTCGGTTCAACGACCAGTTTATTATATCGATGAAGTACTGATCGAATCAAAGCAAAGATATCCGCACTGGCAGAAGCTAGTGTATGAAGTTTTTATGGCAAGTATGAAAGTCAAGCAATATTTTCAAGGCCATCCTATCATAGTGGTCAGTTCTGCTCCCTTGGGCGATATAATCCAGAATAGAGAAGCAACTGGCCGGGTTGCGAAGTGGGCGATTGAGCTTGGCCCCCATGGTTTGAAGTATACGCCCCGAACAGCCATCAAATCTCAGGCGCTTGTTGACTTCATCAATGATTGGACCGAGTTACAGGCACCAGAGGGCAAACCGGATAATACATACTGGACCATTTACTTTGATGGATCCAGGCAGTTGGAAGGCTCGGGGGCTGGAGTTGTCCTCACTTCCCCTCGAGGAGATAATATTTGTTATGTTCTCCGCTTAATGTTTCCTTGTACTAACAATGCAGCGGAGTACGATGCCTTACTCCACGGCCTTCGTGTAGCTAAGGAAATGAACTTAAGCTGGAATCGATGCTTTGGAGATTCTGATCTGGTGGCTCAGCAAGTTTCTGGTACTTGGGATTCTAAGGACCCACTCATGGTGGCTTATAGGCACGAGGTGGATATTGTAGCAGGTCACTATAAGGGTTATCAGGTGGAACACATCGACCGGCGCAAGAATGAGGCAACAGATGCTCTAAGCCGGCTGGGATCTCAGCGTAAGCCGGTACCACCCAATACCTTTCTAGATATCTTGCATAACCCATCTGTAAAGTTGCCTACAGAGGAGGATTTAGCTGTTCCTGATCCCGAGGCCCAGTTGGTAGCCGTTTTACATGCCACTCCGGATTGGACGGTTCCATATTTGGCGTATTTGAACCGGGGCGAATTACCAGAAGACAAACTTTTCGCCAGACAGATAGTCTGGCGATCCAAGTCTATGGTTGTTCACAATGGCGAGTTGCACCGTTCTAGCATTTCAGGCGTATTCCAACGTTGTGTTTCTCCTGAAGAAGGGCAAGAGATTCTACGTGAAATCCATGAAGGGGATTGCGGTCACCATGCCGGTTCAAAGTCCTTGGTTGCAAAAGCTTTCCGACACGGGTTCTACTGGTTGACAGCTCATTCTAATGCGGAAGACTTGGTGAAGCGGTGTGACGCTTGTCAGAAATTTTCACGTTGAGCTCATGTTCTAGCTCAAGAGTTATGCATGATTCCCATCACTTGGCCGTTCGCTACTTGGGGGCTTGATATGGTTGGACCCTTTAAGCACTCCAAGGACAAGAAGACCCACCTGTTGGTGGCGGTTGACAAGTTCACCAAATGGGTGGAAGCGGAGCCCGTCAGTAAATGTGATGCAACCATGGTGGTTCAGTTTCTCAAAAAGATTATTCTCCGTTTCGGCTTTCCACATAGCATCATCACAGATAATGGTACGAACCTTTCTAAAGGTGAGATGGAGGAGCCAATGAGAGCATATCTGGCTTGATGTAGCGTCCGTGGCTCACCCCCAGTCTAATGGTCAAGCTAAGAGGGCGAATGAAGAAATCCTGAAGGGTATCAAGCCTCGGCTTATGGCCCCTTTGAAACGGACGCTGGGTTGTTGGGTGGAAGAATTACCATCTGTGTTATGGAGTATAAATACCACCCCAAATCGATCTACGGGATATACACCCTTTTTCCTTGTCTATGGAGCTGAGGCTGTCCTCCCAAGTGATATTCGTCACGACTCGCCCCGGGTCGCAAATTATGTTGAAGCGGACAACGAGCAAGCACGCCAAGAGGCGCTGGACCTGTTAGATGAGAAACGAGACATGGCTTTGGCTCGGTCGGCGGTTTATCAACAAGACCTACGACGTTATCACAGCCGCCGGGTTAAGACAAGAACCTTTCAAGAAGGCGATTTGGTACTTCGGCTCATTCAAGACCATATTGATATGCACAAGTTATCCCCACCTTGGGAAGGGCCCTTTGTGGTCAGAAAAAATCTGTACAACGGATCATACTACCTCATTCACGTTCGAGAAGACTCACGTAGCTCTGAGGAGGAGACCCGGCGGCCATGGAACATAGCTCTCCTACGGCCTTATTACACTTGAAGCCACAGGCTTTTCGCATGTACATATTTCAACAATGTATATATTATGATCAATATAATAAACCGGCATCCTTGCTATCAAGCAGGGTCTCCGCCATTTTTTCTTTAAATATATGTTAACTTGGGGGCTTCAGCTAATAACGCGAAGTACTACCTGTTAGCCCGGCTATCATGCCACCATCTAGCTTGGGAGCTTCACACCCAAGGGGCCAAAGAGGGTTTGATTGCGTAAAGCACGACTCAAACATAGGCACCCATTGAGCACAGCTCTCAAAATTTACTTGGGGGCTCTTTGTGTCAAATACCAAAGAGTTTGAAAGGACCCTTGTAGCTGGGTATCGACCCACGGCTTGGAAGCCTGGTGTATTCACCTAAAACCCCGGGTTAACTTGCCTACATCAAGTAAGCCACTCTTATCCAGGTAATCCTGGCACGACCCGTCGAACATTTGATAGTTACTCTCATTGAGACCCTGAACTTGTCAAAGGTAAAACGATGATTGGTTAGTTGGAGGGCTATCTTAAAAGGCTTCGTCAAATGGTTTAACTCAATGGCCTGGCAGCCCATGAAAAGCCTCGATTTGGGCCTGGCAGCCCTTGAAAAGCCTCGACCACGGTTTTTGTTTGCTTTTTTGCCAAGTTTTTGTTTTTCGTAAGGTTTATGTTAAACCAGTGTTTTTAACCCGGTATGGCTTACAGATCTTCTATTAAAGCATACAATTAAAGGTAACCCGACATCCTTCAAAACCGGTCTGGCTTTGACACCTTGTCTCTAGCAATCGGCCGGTGTTCATCACAACCCGGTTCTATATCATATATATACCAGCACGACATGGTGGAAGTTGGGTTTTCACCCTTCTTCAAATCACAATTGGTAAAACAACAACAATGTTTTGTATCACAGGTATGATTTATTATTGTGGCAACCATAGTTGCTTACCAAGTTGTGTTGGGTACTTTGACCCGTCCAGTGGTAAACCGCCTGGACAGATTTTCCTTATGCAGACACAGGGATTGCATAATATTGTAAAAGTACATAAGCCAGTACTAAAATTCTCGTGACGAATCAACGCAAAGTGTATCCCAGTGCATGATGGCAATGGATCAAAGTATTTTCACTAGCCTATTACAAGGCGCTTGAAGGCCCAAAATATGGTGTTTCCAGCAGAACAAGGTTTATGGAGCATCATTCTGATTGCCGAATCAAGTCTCATTACCATGTTGATGCGAAGTTGATGGGTCATCTGGCGTTGGATCAGCCTCCTCCTCCCCACCTAGCGGCTGGAGGTTTGTGGTGGTCCAGTCAATCCGGGTTAAGGCCTGAAAGATAGCTTCTTCACTGATAATTTCTGACGGATCAATGTCAGGGGCATAAGTGTGCTTACGGATTCCCGGAATAAGATTTTGCGCCTCCGGGATGACAGGGTTAACCCGTTTGTTGTTGGCATCATAATAAGACTGGTGAACAGTCAAGTTAGCATCTTCTGCCAGCTGACTCGCCAGAGGACGCATTTTCCTTGTCACTCTTTTAAGGGCTTCATCATCAAAATCTGCCCCGTTTTCTTGTGTGCTTGGAAAGCCTTTGGCAAGGTCAACCAGATCCAAGTCAGCTATCCACGCTTTGGCTCGCGTAAGTGCCAACAAAGCGCCAACCCTGGTAGCAGATTGCTTTACCTCTTCTATCTGTGCTGGTGCCATGGATAGCTTTGCCAGAGTGTCCTTGATCAGTGTTGGGGCCGGATTGTCATAGGATGCTGCGCAGATAACCCGTTGAGCACCGGTGTATAGTTGTTCAAGCAGAGTATATGCTGCTTTCAGCTTCATCCGTACATCTGAGCCCAGATGAGTAATGCGGCTACCTGCAACGGTTTAAGAATTTCATATTTCAACCAGCACCTTATAAGATGGATATTTCAGATGCCTTGCTAGGATTACTTACCAAATACTGCGGATGTCATGGCGTTCACTTGACGCTTCAACCTAGAAAGCTCTACTCCCACCGGTTTAAGAGCAGATTCGGCATCTTCAGCCCGTTTCAGCAATGTACCCTTCTCAGTGTCCCAATTGGCACGTTCAGTCTTGAATTCTTCCTTCAGTTGTTCTATGGAAGTTAAATCGGCTCGAAGTTCATCTTTGGCTTTAGAAGATTCTTCTTGATGAGATTTGATACTCTCTTGAAGATCAGCAATCTGCGTCCGTTGATGGTTTATGTCAGCCTGCCACAATCAGAGGAGCATATCAATATTTTATCAAAAGTCCCAAGCATACAACTGGTTCTACACTTGGCACTTGGGGGCTAATGCGGATTGCTTCTTTTTTTACTGCTTATTCATAGTCCCGAGGATTCATACAAGTTTCAATCCTGGCACTTGGGGGCTAATACGGATTGCTTTTTTTTCTTACTGCTTATTCAAAGTCCCGAGGATTCATACAAGTTTCAATCCTGGCACTTGGGGGCTAATGTGTATTTGTTCAAAAAAACTTAAAAAGTCAACAATGTGCAGTTTGGAAATTCAAAAGTCCCGGTTTGTCTTTACAAGTTAAACCGGCCCTTGGGGGCTACAGGATACAAGGCAATGAAAATACAAAGATAAGGAGGAAAATGTTTACCTCATAACGTTCCTTCATCAGATTTACCAAGTCAGCCTCATTATCTCAGCTTGTATAAAGCCGGTTCAAGAATCCGGAATGAAGATCCTGGGCAGAAAGATTAGCATATTTTGACAAGTCAGCTTCCATCTTCCTCTTGCCCATAGAAGTAAACTCATCCTTGGCGGTATGTTTTGCCAAGATAACTAGATCGCCCGGAGCGGTATAAGCAGTGCCAGTAACAATAATGTCATCATCTTTTGCTGGGCTTGGCGGATTAGCAGTTGATTTCAATGGATCAGCAACCGGACTTGCAAGTATAGCGTGTGGACTTGAGGTGTCTTCATGTGTGGCCGGATCAGCTTCCGGCAGATCAGCGTTGTTAGTTGGCTCTGGCGGGACAGAATCATCCATGACATTATCAAGGTTTTTATCAGGATTTTCAGGAGCTTTCTCCGGTTCAACTTCGCCGGTAGGGGCACTGGTCTTGGCTTTCTTACTCAGACGAGCTTTAGCACTAATATTAAAACAAGGATTAGCATGATTAACTAAATTATGAAGGAGAAGGGAGGACTATATGCTTACCCAGGGACGGTTTTCAGTGGAGGCAGCTGAGTGGTTGATGAACCGCCAAACGAGTTAGAAGATGCCTAATAGTTTGAATCAGATAAATTGAGAGGGCATCGGAAGAAACCTTTCAAAAGATAACGTTTTTTTAGGAGAACAAGCAACCTCTGGACGATGTTTCCGGTTTGGTGTGTGAGGTAAACCGGAAGAAGTGACCTATTGACCACTGTGCCGGGTTGTGCGATGCCCTTCGGTTTGCTATGTCTTCAAAGAAAGTTTTTGATCCAAATGAGCAACAGGGTGAGAGCATTTCACTTTCTGAACTGCATGGCGAAATCGTTGAACCGACACAAGTTCTGAGTCAGAAAGACAAACTACCTCAACATGATCTGCATGGCTGGCCTCCACATCATCCTGGGAGTAATCATTATCAGTAAAATATATGAATAAAAGTCAAGGGAGTCAAACCTTACCTCTTCAGCCGAGTCACCAACATCTTCTGGCGGTTCCGAAGTCTCAGCTGTTTTCTTTTTGGCAGCTCGCTTGATGACCTTGGTCTTACCACGAGGAGCCTTAGCCGCTTTATCTTGAGATTTCCTTTTCCAGAAGGAGCTATTGGCCTATGAGATTGCACAAAAGGGCTATTATAGCAATGTCAAAGTGGAGAAGGGTCAGGAAAAGTACAAGGTTAAAATCCTTACCACTAGCGGTTTGTTGGAGGCATAAAAAGGACGCAGACCAATTTGAGTACATACAGTGAGCGGTTCGTCAAGTATTTTCTTTATGCCTTCACTGATTTCATCATCAGTCAGTTCTATTTCATTGAACCGTTGTGGATCATTGGTATTGCCGGTATATTCAAACATCAATCCAGGCCGGCAGCTTAAAGGTAGAATGCACCATGAAATCCAATAGCGGACGAGATCAACACCAGTTAAACTGTTGGCAAGGAGAGCCCGGAGTTTGGCGAGTTGAGGTGCATAAGCTTGTCGTTCTTTGGCAGACAATCTCTGAGGTAAAGGGTGATTATTGCTGAGCCGGTGCGGACGGTAGCCCGGTAAAGGATTCTCTTCAGCAGGGGCAGTATTCTGACAGTAGAACCAGGTTTGGTTCCAGTCTTTTGGATGGCTGTGAAGTTTGTCATGAGGAAATTCAACCTCTTTCCTCTTTTGGATCGACACACCGCCAAGTTCAGTATTGGGTCCGTCAGAAAATTCAGTCCGGTGGTTTAAGTGAAAAAGATCTTGAAAGAGGTCGACAGTTGGTTCTTCTTGCAGGTAAACCTCGCAGAATACTTGGAAGTCGCATATGTTGGACACAGAATTCGGTCCAATATCTTGAGGATGAAGTTGGAACCTGGCAAGAACATCCCGGAAATTTTTTGATCCGGGAGGACTGAAACCTCGAGCTAAATGTTGCAAGAACACAATCACTTCTCCATCTTGAGGCTCAGGGGGGCACTCAGGGCCAGGAACTCGCCAATGGAGGACATTTTTTGAAGCTAAAGCGCCGGTGGTGACATATTCATTGATTTGCATTTCTGTGATCCGAGACGGAACCCAGTTGCAAGCAGCAAATTGCTTTGTCATCTTACGAAGTCTGTAAAAGGAAAATGGACGGTTTACGATTGGCGGTTCATATGTATTTGTCAACTGTTAAACCGGCAATTCAAGGTATACGTATGAAGTGAACCAGGCATTGTTGTTCAAAGTCTAGATGGCGGTTTAAGAGAGGGCTAATGACATACGACGGATTATCAATACTAAAGGATAAACCGCCCATTGGAGGCAGAACCCAATCTGAAAATTTGTTAAGTGTTGCGGAAGCAAGTTTCATAAGATGGTGATATAATTTTGGATCTACCGTTGTTCAAGAGACAAAATTTTCTGAGCTTTACAATGGTGTTAAACAGAACAGAGAAGATTCAGATAAGGATTTATATAGGAACAGTAAGATGCTGTAGTACGACAGATTAAAGCTACAGATCCAGCCGCAAGAGGAAACTATCAGGCCTAGCTATATTTAGTATGATGCTAAAGGAAAAGCAGAGGAAGGGCTGATGAACACTGACGAACATCGAAGAAGCTTTGAAACCCTAGTGCAGATTTAACAAGTAACGGGAAGGAGCATTTACCAGGGACACGCAGCAGCGGAGTATCTTCAGAGATCTGGTACGAACAGGGTGATGCAACAGCCTGGTTGGTGCGGACTAGAAGATCGACGACGGCGGCGTCGGTGATGCTTGAGATCTTCGGGTCACGAGGAGGAAGACGATGCGAGTTGGAAAGGGGGGAAATGGAAGGCGCCCTGGTCTTATTTATAAGGGAAGTGGGATAAAATAGCAGGCACGAAAATCGAGGAGTCGGAAGCGGCAAAAGAGGATGCAGCTGTCGCCTTGATCTTCGGGAATTAAAGAGAAGGGAATCTTTATAAATCTTCTTATACAGGGATGACGTCACAATGATTTAATGCAGTAACAGAAGATGACGTCATGGCGATTCACCAAAATTCATAGGGAGAAGACAATATGGCGGTTTATGAGAATTGTCAGAAATTTAGGTTGTTTTGCTAAGGATTGAAGATTGACATGAATAGGTTCAAATCAATCTAGGGCCTAATGTTGAGGATATAACCACTAAGGGTAAACCGCCCAGGAGGGGCCGGTTCACCTTCGCCTATACTGAAGCCCAAGGAAACCCATAAGATGGCGCTTTACGAATGAGGCTTAGAGGCCCAGAGCCCGCAAACGGTTTAGGGCCCATGGTAGTAAACCGCCATGATTGTATAAACTTGCATTGTAAGATAGAAAAGAGGAGACCGAGGCGGACACTTGTATGAGCCAGCCTCGGGACTCTGTAGACCGGCAGTGGTCCTCCTGAGTATAGAAAGGGGTGACCCGGCGGCGGTTCAGGGACGGAAAACAACAACTCAAGAGCCAGACAAAGCGGATTCGCTCCCTGGCCTTTGAGACCCTAGCAATACCAATCACAACTAGACGTAGGCTTTTACCTTCATTGAAGGGGCCGAACTAGTATAAACTCCCATGTCCCCTTGTCCGGTTTATCCCCTTCAAGCTAACCCGTAGCGATGGCTCCGTGACTAAGTCCTTTCACGAGGACATCTGCCATGACAATTCCACGACATATAGTGTGATGAAATTTACTATCACTTGTTACTATGGAAAGTAATCCTTTGAGGGGCTTGTTCGGGGTATCTTCACCTCGACCGGTTGAGCAAATAGTTACTCCTCAACCTACTCAACCTACTAAAAATGAAAATGTTTTCTTTGAAATTCCTTTGGGTTTGATAGAGAAACTGTCAGCTAATCCTTTTGCAGGGATGGAACATTGCATCCCGACTTACACTTAATCTATGTGGATGAAGTTTGTGGATTATTTAAGTTTGTAGGTATGCCCAATGATGTTATCAAGAAGAAGGTCTTTCCTTTATCTTTGAAGGGAGATGCATTGACATGGTATAGGCTATGTGATGATATGGGATCATGGGACTACAAATAGTTGTAATTGGAATTCCATCAGAAGTTTTATCCTATGCATCTTGTTCATCCTGATCGTAATTATATATATATATATATATATATATATATATATATATATAATTTTTGGCCTCGCGAAGGAGAAAGCATCGCTCAAGCTTGGGGGAGGCTTAAGTCAATGTTATATTCATGCCCCAATCATGATCTCTCAAGAGAAATGATTATTCAAAAATTTTATGCTCGGCTTTCTGACAACAATCGCTCCATGCTCGATACTTCTTGTACTGGTTCCTTTATGATGAAGACTATTGAATACAAATGGAATTTATTGGAGAGAATTAAACGCAACTCTGAAGATTGGGATCTCGACAAAGGTAAGGAGTCAGGTATAACACCTAATTTTGATTGTGTTAAATATTTTATGGATACTGATGTTCTCCATAAATTTAGCAATAAATATGGACTTGACTCTGTGATAGTAGCTTCTTTCTGTGAATCCTTTGGTACTCATGTTGATCTCCCTAAGGAGAAGTGGTTTAAATATAATCCTCCCATTGAAGTAAAAGTAGTTGCACCTATTAAAGTTGAAGAAAAGACTATCACTTATAATGATCCTATTGTTCCTACTGCTTATGTTGAGAAACCACCTTTCCCTGTTAGAATAAAGAATCATGCTAAAGCTTCAACTGTGGTCAACAAAAGCAATATTAAGACACCTAAACCCCCTAAGCAAGTTAAAGTTGAACCTAATGTTGCTATGGTTAAAGATCTCTTGGCCGATAATATTGATGGGCAGGTTATTTACTTCTGTGATGAGACTGCTAGAATTGCTAAACCTGGTGCTAAAGATAAACATAGACCTGTCGTAGGCATGCCTGTTATTTCTGTTAAAATAGGAGATCATTGTTATCATGGCTTGTGTGATATGGGTGCAAGTGCTAGTGCAATACCTATTTCCTTATACAAAGAAATTATGCATGATATTGCACCGGCTGAAATAGAAGGTATTGATGTTACCATTAAACTTGCTAATAGAGATACTATTTCACCAATTGGGATAGTTAGAGATGTTGAAGTCTTGTGTGGGAAGGCTAAATATCCTGCTGATTTTCTTGTTCTTGGTTCCCCTCAAGATAGCTTTTGTCCCATTATATTTGGTAGACCCTTCTTGAATACTGTTAATGCTAAGATAGACTGCAATAAGGATATTGTTTTTGTTGGTTTAGGGGATATGTCTCATGAGTTTAATTTTTCTTAATTTCATAGACAACCCCATGATAAAGAATTGCCTAGTAAAGATGAAATTATTGGTCTTGCTTCTATTGTCGTGCCTCCTACTGATCCATTAGAACAATACATGCTAGACCATGAAAATGATATGTTTATGAATGAAAGAAGGGAAATAGATGAAGTATTCTTTAAACAGGGACCTATTCTGAAACACAATTGGCCTATTGAAATCCCAGGGGATCCTCCTCCACCAAAGGGTGATCCCGTGTTTTGAGCTTAAACCATTGCCTGATACTCTTAAATATGCTTATCTTGATGAAAAGAAAGTATATCCTATTATTATTAGTGCTAACCTTTCAGAGAAGGAGGAAAAGAAATTATTGAAAACTCCGAAGAAGCACCGTGCTGCTATTGGATATACTCTTGATGATCTTAAGGGCATTAGTTCCACTCTATGTCAACACAAAATAAATTTGGAGGAAGACGCCAAACCAGGTATTGATCATCAACGACGGCCGAGTCCTAAGATGACAGAAGTGGTAAGAAAGGAAATATTAAAGATCCTTGAGGCAGGTATAATTTATCCCATTGTTGATAGTCACTGGGTAAGTCCTGTTCATTGTGTCCCTAAGAAGGGAGGTATTACTGTTGTTCCTAATGATAAGGATGAATTGATTCCGCAAAGAATTATTACAGGTTATAGGATGGTAATTGATTTCCGCAAATTAAATAAGGCTACTAAAAAAGATCATTACCCCTTACCTTTTATTGATCAAATGCTAGAAAGATTATCCAAACATACACATTTTTTCTTTCTAGATGGTTACTCTGGCTTCTCTCAAATACCTGTGTCAACTGATGATCAATCAAAGACCACTTTTACTTGCCCTTTCGGTACTTTTGCTTATAGACGTATGTCTTTTGGTCTATGTAATGCACCTGCTACCTTTCAAAGATGCATGATGGCTATATTCTCTGACTTTTGTTAAAAGATATGTGAGGTATTCATGGTTGATTTCTCCGTTTATGGATCCTCTTTTTATGATTGCTTGAGCAACCTTGCTCGAGTTTTACAGAGATGTGAAGAAACTAATCTTGTCTTGAATTGGGAGAAATGCCACTTTATGGTTAATGAAGGTATTGTCCTGGGGCATAAAATTTCTGAAAGAGGTATTGAAATTGATAAGGATAAAGTTGATGCTATTGAAAAGATGCCATGTCCCAAGGACATTAAAGGTATAAGAAGCTTCATTGGTCACGCCAGTTTTTATAGGAGGTTCATTAAGGAGTTCTCAAAAATTTCTCGGCCTCTAACTAATCTATTACAGAAAGATATCTGGTTTGTCTTTGATGATGATTGCGTAGAAGCATTTGAAATACTTAAGAAAGCATTGATTTCTGCACCTATTGTTCAGCCACCTGATTGGAATTTACCCTTTGAAATTATGTGTGATGCTAGTGATTATGTTGTAGGTGCTGTTCCAGGGCAAAGATTTGATAGGAAATTAAATGTTATTCAATATGCTAGTAAAACTCTAGACAACGCCCAGAGAAATTATGTGACCACTAAAAAGGAATTTTTAGCATTTGTATTTGCTTGTGATAAGTTTAGACCTTATATTGTAGATTCTAAAGTGACTATTCACACTGATCATGCTGCTATTAAATACCTTATGGAAAATAAAGATGCTAAACCTAGACTTATTAGATGGGTTCTCTTACTACAAGAATTTGATTTGCATATTATTGATAGAAAGGGAGCTGAGAACCCCGTTGCAGACAACTTGTCTAGGTTAGAAAATGTTCTTGATAACCCACTACCTATTGATGATAGCTTTCCTAATGAACAATTAAATGTCATAAATGCTTCCCGAACTACTCCATGGTATGCTGATTATGCTAATTATATTGTTGCTAAATTTATACCACCTAGTTTCACATACCAGCAAAAGAAAAAGTTCTTCTATGACTTGAGACATTACTTTTGGTATGACCCATATCTTTATAAAGAAGGAGTAGATGGTGTTATTAGACGTTGTGTACCTGAGCATGAACAGGAACAAATCCTACGCAAATGTCACTCCGAGGCTTATGGAGGACACCATGCTGGAGATAGAACTGCACATAAGGTATTGCAATCCGGTTTTTATTGGCCTACTCTCTTCAAGGATGCCCATAAGTTTTTCTTGTCTTGTGATGAATGTCAAAGAATTGGTAATATTAGTAGACGTCAAGAAATGCCTATGAATTATTCACTTGTTATTGAACCATTTGATGTTTGGGGCTTTGACTATATGGGACCTTTTCCTTCCTCTAATGGGTATACACATATTTTAGTTGCTGTTGATTACGTTACTAAGTGGGTAGAAGCTATTCCAACTAGTAGTGCTGATCATAACACCTCTATTAAGATGCTTAAAGAAGTTATTTTCCCGAGGTTTGGAGTCCCTAGATATTTAATGACCGATGGTGGTTCACATTTTATTCATGGTGCCTTTCGTAAAATGCTTGCTAAGTATGACATTAATCATAGAAATGCATATCCATATCACCTACAGTCTAGTGGTGAAGTAGAATTGAGTAACAGAGAGCTCAAATTAATTTTGCAAAAGACTGTTAATAGATCTAGAAAGAATTGGTCCAAGAAACTTGATGATGCATTATGGGCCTATAGAACTGCATATAAAAATCCTATGGGTATGTCTCCGTATAAAATGGTTTATGGAAAAGCATGTCACTTACCTCTCGAACTAGAACATAAGGCATATTGGGCTATTAAAGAGCTCAATTATGATTTTAAACTTGCTGGTGAGAAGAGGTTATTTGACATTAGCTCACTTGATGAATGGAGAACCCAAGCCTATGAAAATGCCAAATTGTTTAAAGAAAAGTTAAAAGATGGCATGATAAAAGGATACAAAAGCGTGAGTTTAATGTAGGTGATTATGTATTGTTATACAACTCTCGTTTAAGTTTTTTTGCAGGAAACTTCTCTCTAAATGGGAAGGTCCTTACGTTATCAAGGAGGTCTATCATTCGGGTGCCATAAAAATCAACAACTTCGAAGGCATAAATCCAAAGGTGGTGAACGGTCAAAGAATCGAACATTATATCTCAGGTAATCCCATAAATGTTGAAACCAATATTATTCAAACCATAACCCGGGAGGAATACATAAGGGACACTTTCCAGAACGTTTCAGACTCCGAAAAGGAACAGGTATGTGGTACGTAAGTAAACCGACTACAAAACAGTTCTAATGGCAATTTTTCTCCGTTTTGGAATATTTAGAAAAATAGGAAAATAAGAAGTAGACCGAAAAGGACACGAGGTTTCCACGAGGGTGGAGGGCGCGCCCCCCTGCCTCGTGGGCACCTCGTGTGCTCTCCGGACTCCGTTTTCTTGCACGATACTTCTTTTGGTCGGTAAAAATTCATTATATAATCTCCCGAAGGTTTTGATCACCGTATCACGCAAATGTATCCTGTCTTTGTTTCGAGCTGTCCTGCTGCAGATTAGAGCAAGATGTATTCTCAAGAGTCAGTCAGGGAGAGTTGGGTGTCTCATCCGACACTAGGTCCAGGGGCAAACAATGATGCCTATCACTTTGGGCCCTCAATGAAGGAAGAGATGGATGCTGACTTGAAAAGGATAGATGCCATGGAGGAGGACCAAGAAGTTACTTCTTGTTTCCGGGCAGGATTCACGATGGGGGAATCACAGAGCTCGGCTATTCCAAACTCGGTTATCCCTTCCAATGTTAGATTTCTTTCTTATGAAAATATGAAAAAGAGTGTTACCTATTCTCCCACAGCTATGCAACATCCTTGGGTGAAAGGAGCTTTAGCCGTCACTGGCAAGCTCCGTAAGGAAATAATGAACCTCAATCAGCAAGTCAATAAGCTTGAGGAAGAGAATCGTATCTTGAGGGGCATCATCACCAAGAATATCACATCACCACCCCCGAAGAAGGAGACATAATCACACTGGTATGTGCACTCCCCTTGGCAAGTGCCAAGCTTGGGGGAGTGCCCCGGTATCGTATCACCATCACTTTTATCTTTACCATTTTTCTTAGTTTGATCCTTTTGGTAATATCTTGATCTAGTAGAATAAAGTTTTAGTATGATCTAGTCGTGAGTTTTTGCTTTATGATCCCTCTATGTAATCGACTCAGTGAGCTATATAATAAATATTAGTGTTGAGTCAAGGGCTTGATTATTTTGCTATGATCTTGAGGTAATAAAATAAAAAGAGAAAGAATAAAAAGAAATAAAGAGATCATATGGATCTTATGGAAAGTAATGAGCTCACATATAAAGAGAATGATGAATAAAAGTTGTTGAGAGTTGACAAACATAGTTTTGGTCATTGTTGCAATTAATAGGAAGTAATAAAGAAAGAAAGGTTCTCATATAAATATACTATCTTGGACACCTTTTATGATTGTGAGCACTCATTAAAGTATGACATGCTAAGAGTTGATGTTGGACAAGGAAGACAACGTAATGGGTTATGTTTTCTTACATCTGAGATAAATTATATTGTCATGGATCATCCAACATGTTGAGCTTGCCTTTCCCTCTCATGCTAGCCAATTTCCTTGCACCAAGTAGAGATACTACTTGTGCTTCCAAATATCCCTAAACCCAGTTTTGCCATGAGAGTCCACCATATCTATCTATGGATGGAGTAAGATCCTTCAAGTAAGTTGTCATCGGTGCAAGCAATAAAAATTGCTCTCTAAATATGTATGAATTATTAGTGTGGGAGAAAATAAGCTTTATACGATCTTGTGATATGGAAGAAATAAAAGCGACGGACTGCATAATAAATGTCCATATCACAAGTGGCAATATAAAGTGACGTTCTTTCACATTAAGATTTTGTGCATCCAACCATAAAAGCGCATGACAACCTCTGCTTCCCTCTGCGAAGGGCCTATCTTTTACTTTTATCTTCTACCTTACATAAGAGTCATGGTGATCTTGACCTTTCCCTTTTGCATTTAATCCTTTTGAAAGCACAATATGTTGGAAAGATCCTGATATATATAGCTAATTTGATGTGAGTCTTCATGAACTACTATTGTTGACATTACCCTTGAGGTAAAACGTTGGGAGGCAAAACTATAAGCCCCTATCTTTCTCTGTGTCTGATTAAAACTTCATACCCATAAATATTGCGTGAGTGTTAGCAAATGTGAAAGACTAAAAGATGGTTGAGTATGTGGACTTCCTGAAAAGCTCTTATATTGACTCTTTCCTATGTTATGATAAATTGGAATTGCCTCAATGACTGAGATTAGAGTTTGTTGGTTCCCAATGAAGTTTAAGATTCATACTTGAAGTTGTGATTGAATTGTTACTTTAGCATAAGACATCTTATGACAATATGTATGTATGTATGTATGTATGTATGTATGTACGTATGTATGTATGTATGTATGTATGTATGTATGTTGCTGTTCTAAGAAAGATCACGATGCCCTCATGTTCGAATTTTATTTTTATCGACACCTCTATCTCTAAACATGTGGACATATTTTTCGATTTCGGCTTTCGCTTGAGGACAAGCAAGGTCTAAGCTTGGGGGAGTTGATACGTCCATTTTGCATCATGGTTTTATATCAATATTTATTGCATTATGGGCTATTATTACACATTATGTCACAATAATTATGCCTATTCTCTCTTATTTTACAAGGTTTACATGAAGAGGGAGAATGCCGGCAGTTGGGATTCTGGGCTGGAAAAGGAGCAAATATTAGAGACCTATTCTGCACAGCTCCAAAAGTCCTGAAACTTCACAAAAGCTATTTCCAGAATATATAAAAAATATTGAGCGAAGAAGTTCAGAGGGGGCCACACCCTGACCACGAGGGTGGGGGCGCGCCCTACCCCCTGGGCGCGCCGCCTGCCTCGTGGGCCCCCTGGTGGCCCTCCGGTGCCCACCTTTTGCTATATGGAGTCTTTCATCGAGGAAAAAAATCGTAAGCAAGCTTTCGGGATGAGACTCCGCCGCCATGAGGTGGAACCTTGGCGGAACCAATCTAGGGCTCCAGCGGAGCTGTTCTGCCGGGGAAACTTCCCTCCAGGAGGGGGGAATTATCACCATCGTCATCACCAACGATCCTCTCATCAGGAGGGGGTCAATCTCCATCAACATCTTCACCATCACCATCTCCTCTCAAACCCTAGTTCATTTCTTGTATCCAATCTTTGTATCCAAACCTCAGATTGGTACCTATGGGTTGCTAGTAGTGTTGATTACTCCTTGTAGTTGATGCTAGTTGGTTTACTTGGTGGAAGATCATATGTTCAGATCCATTATGCATATTAATACCCTTCTGATTATGAACATGAATATGCTTTGTGAGTAGTTACGTTTGTTCCTGAGGACATGGGAGAAGTCCTGCTATTAGTAGTCATGTGAATTTGGTATTCGTTCGATATTTTGATGAGATGTATGTTGTCATCCCTCTAGTGGTGTCATGTGAACGCTACATGACACTTCACCATTGTTTGGTCCTAGAGGTAGGCATTGGGAAGTAATAAGTAGATGATGGGTTGCTAGAGTGACAGAAGCTTAAACCCTAGTTTATGCGTTGCTTCGTGAGGGGCTGATTTGGATCCATATGTTTCATGCTATGGTTAGGTTTACCTTAATACTTCTGTTGTAGTTGCGGATGCTTGCAATGGGGGTTAATCATAAGTGGGATGCTTGTCCAAGTAAGGACAACACCCAAGCACCGGTCCACCCACATATCAAATTATGAAAGTACCGAACATGAATCATATGATCGTGATGAAAACTAGCTTGACAATAATTCCCATGTGTCCTCGGGAGCGCTTTCCTTCATATAAGAGTTTGTCCAGGCTTGTCCTTTGCTACAAAAAGGATTGGGATATCTTGCTGCACCTTATTTACTTTTATTACTTGTTACTCGTTACCAATTACTTTATCACAAAACTATCTGTTACCGATAATTTTAGTGCTTGCAGCGAATACCTTGCTGAAAACCGCTTATCATTTCCTTCTGCTCCTCGTTGGGTTCGACACTCTTACTTATCGAAAGGACTATGATAGATCCCCTATACTTGTGGGTCATCAAACGACACCGACTCCAACCCTGACAGTAGTGATGATGACTACGAAGACGAAGCTGGAGCGGATATCATGGAGTCATCCATGATCAAAATTTCTAGTCGACCACCATATTATCAGTAGTATCCCCCATGTATATAGTAATAGTCCGAGCACTGTAACGATAGTTAGATCAATTGTATGCCCTTGTTTGAATTGATTGGTGCGATGTGAATGTGTTTGTATCATGTGCATATGGGTAATGTTTTCTCACTAGACCTCACTCTATTCTAATCTCTCCCCTCTGAACCCATCAGATGCCTCCGAGACGTGACCCCGGATTTTTCTTCCCACCAGATCTCACTCAGTTGATCCAACAGCAGAATGCCTTGATGCAGCTACTAGTCCAGAACCAAGGCAACAACAACAACAACAACCCACCGCCACCACCTCCAGTTGACAACTTAGCCCGTTTTCTAAGGTTGCAACCACCGGTGCTTTCCAGTAGCACCGAGCCAATAGTTGCTGATGACTGGCTCCACATGATTGGAAGGGAGTTGACCACCGCAGGTTGCACAGATGCAGAGAAGGTGTGTTTTGCCGCACATCAATTGGATGGACCTGCAGCGTCATGGTGGGAGAATTACACATCCACTTTCCCCATAGCCAATGTCACTTGGGAGCAGTTTCAGCAAGTATTCCGCTCTGCACATGTCTCAACTAGATCTATGAGCATGAAGAAGCGTGAGTTTCGCAACTTACGCCAGGGAAACCGTACTGTGGGGCAGTACGTGGATGAGTTCAGTAAGTTAGCCCGCTATGCCCCAAATGATGTGGCCACAGATGCCGTGAAGCAGGAGAAGTTTATGGAAGGGCTGAATGATGAGATGAGTATGCAGTTAATGGTGGCAACATTTAACAACTACCAGGAGTTGGTAGACAAGGCTCTAATGATTGAAGGAAAGCAGCAGCAGATTGAGAGCTGCAAAAGGAAGTATGGACAAGGGAAGTACAATTCAAGAGCTCAGTAGAAGCCTTGTTTTACCCCAAACTCGGGAGGATATACCCATAACCATGGAGGCCACACGCACAATGGAGGAAGTTCGCGTAACCAAAGTGGCTCCAAAATGGAAATGGGAATGGAGCAGGTAGCAATCAGAACCACTCTAACCCAGCCACACCCGCCAAGAAGGACCAAAGTCACATTACTTGTTTCAAGTGCGGGAAGACCGAACACTATGCCAATGAGTCTTCTGAAGCAAAGAATGGAAATGGCAATGGAAGCTCCGGGAAGAAGCCCAACCCTTTCAACAGGGGACAAGTGAACCACATGAACGTGGAGGAGGTTGAAGAGAAGCCAGATGCAGTTATAGGTAAGTTTTTGGTTAAGTCATTTACTTCAATCATTCTTTTTGATACTCGTGCATCCCATTCATACATATCAAGGAGATTTGTGGATAAGTATAAGTTGCCCACTAAAGTTCTTAGGACACCTATGTTAGTAAGCTCGCCAGGAGCGGAGTATATGTCAAGCCAAGGATGTTTTCAGATGCCATTGACCATAGGTAGGCATATTTTCCCCTCAAACTTAATAATTCTGGAGTCACAAGGATCGGATGTGATACCACGAATGGATTGGCTATCGATGTATGGAGGAAACATCGATTGCACCAGTAAGTCAATTCTGCTCACCACCCCGGAGGGAAAAAGGATTAAGTATGTATCCATGCATGTGCCAAGGAAGACCCAAGTAAATTCCCTCTCATGAGTTGTTCAGGAGGAAGTGCCTGTTGTGAAGGATTACCCGGATGTATTCCTAGAGGAATTACCAAGCACGCCGCCAGATCGAGACATTGAGTTTTTGATAGAGCTGTTGCCAGGCACCAGACCAATATCGGAGAGACCATACCGGATGCCCGCAAATGATCTGGAGGAGATTAAGAAGCAGATCCAGGAGTTATTGGAGAAAGGTTACATTCGACGAAGTTTGTCACCATGGGGAGCCCCAGTGCTCTTGGTTGAGAAGAAGGATGGATCTTTGAGAATGGTTGTTGATTATCGTGCATTGAATTAAGTAACGATCAACAACAAGTACCCACTGCTGATGATCGATGATTCGTTTGACCAGCTGCAAGGAACTAAAGTATTCTCCAAGATCGATCTACGATCAGGATACCACTAGCTGAAGATCCGAGAACAGGATATACCTAAGACAACCTTCACCACAAGGTACGGGCTATATGAGTATACGGTTATGTCATTTGGGTTGACTAACGCCCCAGCCTATTTCATGAGTATGATGAATAAGGTGTTCATGGAATTCTTGGATAAGTTTGTTGTGGTGTTCATTGATGATATTTTGGTATACTCGAAGAATGAAGAGGAACACAAGGAGTATTTCTGTTTAGTTCTCGAGAAGCTCAGGGAACATCAGTTATATGCCAATTTCAGCAAATGTGAGTTTGGTTGAAGGAAGTTGGATTTCTTGGACATGTTATATCAAGAGAAGGTATAGGAGTAGACCCTACCAAGGTTCAATCAGTCACTGATTGGCTAGCACCCACCTCAGTAGGAGAGATCCACAATTTTCTGGGACTCGCGGGATACTATCGGAGATTCATTGAGATTTTTTCCAAGATTGCGAAGCCTATGACGGAGTTGTTGAAGAAGGACACCAAGTTCAAATGGATAGATGAATGTGAGGCATGTTTTCAGGAGTTGAAGAAACGTTTGGTTACAGCCCCAGTGCTGATTCTGCCAGATATACGCAAGGATTTCCAAGTGTATTGCGATGCTTCTCGCTTAGGACTTGGAGGTGTACTTATGCAAGACGGAAGAGTGGTTTCATACACCTCACGTCAGATTCGACCGCATGAGATGAATTATGCCATGCATGACTTGGAGTTAGCAGTTGTAGTTCATGCACTCAAGACCTGGAGACATTTTCTTATTGGAAACCATTGTGATGTGTACACGGATCACAAGAGTGTCGGCGTTCTGGGAACGGGGGTCCATAGACTTGCCTGCCTGTGGCCCGTTGCGTGGCTCCACCAGTGGCCCTGTATGACCCATCTTCACCACCAAACATTCAAGACCCTCGCGAGGGGCCAAGCCTCGCAAGGCAGACGATGTAAGACCTCCTCAAGGGTGGCCTCACCAGGCTGGCTCGTGAGGGGCGGAGAGATCAAGGCAAGGGACACCTCGTGAGGTTTGCGTGATGCAAGCCATGATGACTGGAGCCAGGCGGGCGCCAGCGAGCGCAGTGTCCCTGCTTCCTCTTTGGTGCTAAAGGGGCAAGCGCAGGTGAGGAGTCCCGAGGAATCAGGCAAAGGTTTCCATATCGGTGCAACAAGACCAAGGCCAGCAGGACGGCAGGACGGAGGTCACCATGGAGCCCAAGAAGGCGTCACCGCCAGAGCCTTTGCCAGGATAAGACTACTTTTGTCAGGATAACTTGTACTAGTTGTCTCCCTTCAAATTTGGCCGTTGTGGGATCCCTTCCCGCTCGATATTTGGGAAGAGGGCCCGGGCCTCTATATATAGGACTAGCCACCACCATAGAAGGGGATAAGCTCATACAGATCATCCCCAACCACACAAGCTGACCGAGCACAAGAACACCTCTCCTCGGGAGGCTGTTCTTCCCTTGTAACTATTCATCCTCAGCCCGAGAGGCAATCCACCACACCACACTGGAGTAGGGTATTACACCACAACGGTGGCCCGAACCAGTATAAATCTTGTGTCTCGTGTTCTTTGGGTTCGTCGAGCTAGGCCATGAGATTGTGTCAAGCACGAGCTAGAGAGGGGGAGAGATCTTTGTGCGCACCCTAGTGTTCAAACCTCAAGGGTTTTGCCGGAACCCAAAATCCAACGTTTGGCGGGCCAGGTAGGGGTGCGTTGAAGCCTTGCCCCCCCCGACGGCCTTGCTTCTCCGACCGACTCCCATGGACACCGCCTCTTCTCCGACTGGATCGACGAGCGCCCTCCGCAGCGCTGGGGGGCTCCGGGCCTTCACCCCCTCCTTGCAGCGGGTGGAGTGGCCGCACAAGTTCAAGTCAGAGATGCCACCCCGTTATGATGGTCCGGCGGATCCGGCGGCCTTCCTGCTGACGTATGAGGAGGCCGTCCTAGAGGCCGGGGGTGATGATAAAGTCATAGCCGGGGGTGCCTGGCTCCTCCATCTGCCAGAATCTTCTGTGGCCTCGTGGGAGGAGCTGCGCGACCTCTTCATCACGCGCTTCAGGGAAGCTATAAGTGCATTTAGTGCCACTTAATGGATTTGGTGTATTGAATACTTATAGGTTAAGGGACTAATGCGTTTGTGAGTGTACACAGGTCTATAAGTCTGTGAGGAGTTTGATATTTACAGGAAAAGTCGACCCCTAAAAATGAACATCTTCGACTGAAGATTTTGGTATTTCTGAAGACTTTCATGAAGACTTTGAAAGTGAAGAAATTGGTGTGTCCATGAAGACTTGATATTCATGCGAGGAATATGAAGCTTGAAGACTTTCGTTTTCATAGTTTTGTATTTTATCTTTCTTGAGTCATAGGAAACACCGTACTGTTAAAGGGGGTCGAGGAAATACTAAGGAAAAATTTCCATGTGATGCTCAACTCAAAATACTACACCTACCAATCCCTTCGAGTGAAGCCATTGGAAATCTCTTACAGATCAGTCAATTTCTTCAGTGATAGCGACGAAGTTCTTCTGGTCTCTGAGGAATTTGTCCTGACTGAGGAGTTAGGAATTCGCCAGTGCGGATTGCCTACACAGTGAGGAACATGATAGCCCTGAGGATTCTACTACTCAAAATTCCGACCGTTGCTGTGCTCTGCGCCAGCTGTCCCAAAATATGTATCCGCCTAATGGTCATATCATTGAAGGGCATTTATGTCTTATCATGTCGGGCTACTCCCTAGGCTATAAATAGCCTCCCCCTACAACCACTAGCTGGTTGGCTGCTCCGAGAGAAACTGACACTTGTCATTTGAGAGCAACCCATCCTCCGAGGACTTTGAGCGAAAATCATCAAGTGAGGAAAAACCAAAAACCCAAAACCCAAACACCTACAAACCCCAAGTGATTGAGCATCACTGAAGAGATTGATCCTGAGTGGATCCGACGCTTGTTACCTTTGAAGACTGTGCTTCCTCCAGACGGTTAGGCGTCATGGTCTAGAGGATCCAAGAGGAATTGTGGATCACCGAGTGACTAAGTTTGTGAAGGTTTGGAAGTCGCGTGAAGACTTACCACGAGTGATTGGACGAGGTCTGTGTGACCTTAGTTCAAGGAGAATACGGTGAGGACTGGGTGTCTTGGACTAAGTGTCCTCGACTGGGTGTCCGGGACTGTGTGTCCTCTAGTTTAAATACTCAGCCGCTCCAACCAGACGTACAACTGAGACAATAGTTAAAACTGGTCTACCAAATCATTGTCTTCACCGAGCTTACTGGTTCTATTTCCTCAAATCTTTCATTTCCTCATAACTGTACTGTGTGTTTGTTCATATCTGTGTTTGAAGACTTTGACTGAAGACTTTCTCAATTTCCTCAGTTCAATTTCTTCAGTCTGTTTGTCTTCGTCCTGTGTTATCCTGTGATTATGCTTCCTGTACTCTGTGTCTGTCTTCATTTCATCATGATGATTATGCTTGTATTCTGTTATGTTTACTTTTGAGTACTTATTCCACTGCTAGTAGTTCTTCGCTAAGGAATTTCCTCACCGGCAAATTCCTCAGTGAAGAATTTCGTAAAAATCGCCTATTCACCCCCCCTCTAGTCGATATAATGCACTTTCAATTGGTATCAGAGGAAGGTACTCCCTTGTTCTGTGTGATTTTGGTTTAACCGCCTGGAGTTTTAGTTATGTCGACCGCAGGTATGACGAAGCTGACATGCCCCATCTTTGACGGTCACGAGTATCCCAAGTGGAAGGCCATGATGAAGAAACACCTCATGGCGATGAACAACGAGTTGTGGACCGTCACTGAGATTGGCCTGACTGATCTGTGCAAGATGGCAGATGCTGATGACATTCACAAGTATACTCTTCTCAACCTCACGGCGAAGGATGTCATCTGCTCCAGCCTGTCACAAAATCAGTTCAGGAATATCATGCATCTCGATCATGCGAAGCTCATCTGGGACCGTCTCTCTGAGGTCTATGAAGGTCATCGAACTTGTCATGATCCTTGGTTTGAGGACTTCAAGGAATCTCTCAAAACAATGACATTGAACCAGAATCATCATCTTCTGCATCATGCCTTATGGCAAAAGATGCCGAGGTAACTGAATGCTACCTATCCGAGTCCAGTGATGATGAATCTGGTGATGAATTTGGACCCAGCTATGTCAAACTTGCTTCCCTTGCTACTAAACAACAAAGAGCTTTGGAAAAAGCTCACTATATGCTAAACAAGAGCGATGATATGTTGGGTGAGGAAATGGATCAGTCAAAAGCTTTGGCTGAAAGTCTTCAGAGACTTCATAATAAGTATGACACCCTTCAATATCAACATAACACTCTCTTATCGGATCGTGAGAAGCTTTCTTATGAATTTCTTCAAAGAAAGCAAGACCTTGAGAAGCTAAGAGTGAGTTATGAAGATCTTCAGAAGGAGCGCGATTCATTACTTGCTCAACAAATCAGTGCTTCTCAGGAAGAATTTGTTCCACCATGCTTGAAGTGCATTGAACGTGAATCTGCTAATTCTTCACCTGAATGTTCAAATGCTGCTTATGTTTCAAATTCTTCACATGCCTCTGCTATCACTAATTCCTCATCCGAGGACATTGCTAGTATCACTGACAATGCAAGGCTGAAGGAATTGTACACGACAGGCATGTACAAAAGCCTCAAAGGGCATCAGGCTCTTTGTGATGTGCTTAAAAAGCAGATCCTCAATAGGAACCCTAGGAAAGAGGGTATTGCCTTTGAGAGGAAACTCAATGCTGATGGTACATATTGGAAGCCTGAGCACTACCCCAAAACTACATGGGTTGCTGCAAAGGGACCTCCAGTTGATCCATCTAACTTATTTGGATTTGCATGTGAATCTCCTCATTCTGATGATGAGTCAATTGACTCCAACTATAAGCTATTCAAAAATCAGAATGGTGAAGTATTTGCTAGATATGTTGGCACTAACTGCAGGAACGGCTCCCCTATGCAGAAAATCTGGGTTCCCAAAAGATGTCTTGAAAATCTTCAGGTGAATGTCATCATGACACCACCTGTGAAGAATAGGAACCCCAGATCAAATTCCTCATACGGACCAAATTCCTCATATGGATCAAAGTCCTCATATGAACATCATCGTGCTAACCCGTCTGTTTCGCATGGAAGATCTAAGGATTATGGATATATGCATCATTCTTCAAATCATTATGTCCATAAGTCCTCGAAGAATTTCTCTGCATACTCTTATACTAACCCCTCTTATGTGAAACGAAATGGACTGGCTTCTATGCCATCCTTCTCGTATGGAGCTCGCAGAATGATGAACTCTTTGCCACCCCTTCAGATGTGGGTGGTGAAGAAAAAGAACTAATCTCTTCTGCAGGGTCAGGTCTCCAGACGCACATAATCGTCTGAAGAAATTGCTGGAGACCTGAGCATGCCTGAAAGGACGCAGGCTAACAATGAAGAAATGAACTTTCATTTCTCATGTCCTCATATTGCGTTATTAGTTCTTTTACTTGATGAAATTGATCTGATGAATTGATGTCATATTCTTCACTAATGAAGTATATGAGTTTGTAAGCTACACTAATTCATCTGCAGGATGATCAACCCAAAGCCACCGAGTGGGTCCTCGATAGTGGATGTACAAACCATATGACTGGTGACAAGAATCTATTAATGGATGCTCCATTATGTCCGTCGCATCTGAAGCATATCATCTTTGCTGACAAAGGCAAAAGTCAGGTATTGGGTCTAGGTAAGGTTGCGATTACAAAGGATCGACACATGGACGAAGTCATGCTTGTTGAGTCCTTAGGATACAACCTTATGTCTGTCTCAATGCTTTGTGATCTTGATATGGTTGTTGTCTTTGGCAAGTACCGTTGTGTTGTGGTTATGGAAGCTGACAATTCCAAAGTCTTCGAAGGCTTTAGGAGAGGAGACCTGTATATTGTTGATTTCTCTACAGGACCACAACCAGCCGTGTGCTTACTTGCAAAAGCTTCAGAAGGCTGGCTCTGGCATCGATGACTTGGTCATGCAGGCATGAGGAATTTGCACACGCTTGCGAAGATGAAGCATGTCATTGGCATCGAGAATGTCAAATTCCTAAGGATCACCTATGCAGAGCCTGTGAAGCTGGGAAGATGACCAAGGCCAAGCATCCAGCGAAGACTATCATGACCACCACTCGCCCATTTGAATTGCTTCACATGGATCTCTTTGGTCCTAATCATTATTCTGCTATTTCAAATGAAGCATCTCAATATGGCTTTGTTATTGTTGATGATTATTCTCGCTACACATGGGTACACCTTGTTACTTACAAACATGAAGTGCAGGAAGTCTTCAAACGATTTTCCTCGAGGGATTCAACCAACTTTGGTGTGAAGATCAAGCACATCAGAAGTGACAATGGCACTGAGTTCAAGAATTCTGGTCTCAATGACTATCTTGATGAACTTGGTATTACTCATGAGTTATCTGCTCCTTACACTCCTCAGCAAAATGGCGTCGTGGAGCGCAAGAACAGGACTCTTGCTGAGATGGCTCGCACTATGCTTGATGAATACAAAACGCCTCATTGTTTCTGGATTGAGGCAATTGATACTGCGTGCCACATCATCAACACAATATATCTTCACAAATTCTTCGAAAAGACTGCCTATGAACTCCTCACTGATAAGAAACCCAATGTAAGTTATTTCAAAGTCTTCGGTGCTAAATGTTGAGTTAGAGATCCTCATCACAACTCAAAATTTGCACCGAAAGCACTTGAAGGTTTTATGCTTGGTTACGGAAAGGACTCGCACACCTACAGAGTCTTCAACAACGTTCCTCACAAAGTTGTCGAAACTGTAGATGTGCGGTTCGATGAAACTAACGGCTCGCAAAGAGAGCACCTACCTACTGTGATAGATGAACCAGCACCTGAGGAAACTATCAAGTTCAAGGCTATTGAGGATGTCATTCCTACTGAAGAATCTGCTGAAGAATTCATTCCAAAACATGAAGAACGTCGAGCTCATGCACCTGAAGAAAATGCTGAAGAAAATGGTGCTGAAGAAAACGCTGATCAATTTCTTCAACGACAACCGACTCATCCTCGCATTGCAAAAGAAGTGCAAGTTGAAAAGATCATCAATGACATCAAAGCGCCAGGTCCTCTCACACGCTCAAATGCTTCACATTTGTCTAACTTTTGTGGGCAGTATGCTTTTGTCTCTATTACAGAGCCCACTAAGGTAGATGAAACATTTCTGGAGCCTGAGTGGATTCAGGCCATGCAAGAGGAATTACATCAGTTCGAGCTTAACAATGTCTGGGAACTGGTCAAACGTCCAGATCCTCGCAAGCACAATATCATCGGCACAAAGTGGATCTACTGCAACAAGCAAGATGGAAATGGGCTTGTGGTGAGGAATAAGGCACGACTTGTAGCTCAAGGCTACACACAGGTTGAAGGAATTGATTTCGATGAAACTTTTGCACCTGTTGCTAGACTTGAGGATATTCTGATATTACTTGCTTATGCTAACCATCCTGATATCACTTTGTATCAAATGGATGTGAAAAGTGCATTCCTCAATGGTAAGCTTGAGGAAGAAGTATACGTTGCTCAACCCCCAGGTTTTGAAGATCCAAAGAATCCTGACAAAGTCTTCAGACTCAACATGGCCCTCTATGGCCTCAAGCAGGCCCCACGGGCTTGGTATGATACCTTGAAGGACCTCTTCATGAAGAAAGGCTTCAAACCCGGTTCACTCGACCCTACTCTTTTCACTAAATCTTATGATGGTGAATTGTTTGTGTGCCAAGTATATGTTGATGATATTATCTTTGGCTGTACTGACCAACTTAATAGTGATGAATTTGCCTATATGATGAGTGAAGAATATCAAATGTCTAGGATGGGAGAGTTGAAATTCTTCTTAGGTCTTCAAATTCGTCAACAACACAATGGCATATTCATATCTCAAGAGAAATACCTCAAGGATGTACTGAGGAAATTCGGCATGCAATATTGCAAAGGCGTCAAAATTCCTATGCCCACAAATGGCCATCTGTGCACCGATGAAAATGGTATTGACTTCGACCATAAGGTAAACCGCTCCATGATAGGTTCCTTATTATACTTATGTGCATCTAGGCCAGATATAATGCTTAGTGTTTGCATGTGTGCCCGATTTCAAGCTGCACCGAAGGAATCACACCATAAGGCTGTGAAGCATATTCTTCGATATCTAGCTCACACACCAACACTTGGATTATGGTACCCCAAGGGCTCGGATTTTGATCTTGTTGGATATTCTGACTCTGACTATGCTGGTGATCGTGTGGATCGCAAGTCAACATCTAGTACATGCCATTTCCTCGGACGATCTTTGGTCTGTTGGTCCTCGAAGAAACAGAACTGCGTATCACTATCTACTGCTTAAGCTGAGTACATTGCCGCTGGTTCTTGCTGTGCCCAATTGCTATGGATGAAGCAAACTATCAAGGACTACGACGTCAACATGAAGAATGTGTCTCTCTTCTGTGACAATGAGAGTGCCATCAAGATTGCTCACAACCCAGTTCAGCACTCGAAGACAAAGCACATTCAGATTTGTCATCATTTTCTTCATGATCATGTGTTGAAGGGCGACATTTCTATTGAGCATGTGAAGACTGAAGAACAGCTAGCCGATATCTTCACAAAGCCCTTGGATGAGAAGAGATTTAGCAAGTTGCGGTGTGAGCTAAATATCCTAGAATCTTCGAATGTTCTGTGAAAAGGACACTCATCCTAACACTTATGCAAAATTGATGACTTAGATGTGCAACACATGAAGAAACATTTTTCTTCAATCAATGAAGAATAACACTCTTAGTGTGAAGAAATTAACGAAGAATTTGATTCTCAGAACCCTACGATAATTGTACGCGGTGTCTGAAATCATCATTCTTATACGGTGGGTCACGCCACCACCAAAAGTTGAAATTCCTCAAATTATTCATATTCTTCAACTTTGCATAGTCTTCACTGGTTCCGTCGTTTTTCTTCATTGGCTATATATATATATATATATATATATATATATATATATATATATATATATATATATATATATATATATATATATATGAGTCTATGTCCTCTACAACATTCACTTATTGCTATTTCTTCAAGTTGGTTTTCTGCTAAGTGAATGTGACCGGACCCTTCCCCTCTATGCTATACTCAACCTAATCTGATCTCAAATTCTTCATGTGCGTTCTATTTGAAACTCGTTCAAAATCTTCACTGTGTCCTTGTCAGCTGAAGAAATTGCGAACGGAACTTTAAAACCTATCTTATTGAAATTTTTGGTCTTGCCGCTCAAACTGTTCCGCATCCCACGATACACTTATCCACTCACCCATGATCTAACACGATCTCCACCTCTCACTATGTGGGTGACACATGTCATGCGAATGAGAAGGTTCAGGGGCACGTTCGTCCAATTTCTTCGGGCGAGCAGTTTTTCACCATGGCTATAAATACCCCTCCTTCCCTCCTTCACTTCTTTTACTCCGCTCGACCTCTCTCTCCAGCTCGAGCTTCTCAAACCTTAGCGTCGTCGCTACTTCATCGCCGCCGGTGAGGAAGAGCTTCACTGCCTCGACCTCATCGCTGATGTACTCGCGCCGACCGCGGACATCTTCACTCCGCCGCCATCGTAGCCGTCTTCCTCCATCGAGTTAGGGCTTGGAAGATCTGCACAGACGAACTTCACATCTCATCACTCCAGTTCATCATGTTCTTCATCCAGGGTAATTAAAAGTTACTTTTACTGCCCTCGTTGATTCGAATGATTATCTACAAAATCTTAAAAAGTGTTTTTCTTCATATCTTCACACACTGAACACCTCACAAAGTCATCTATTCTTGATTCGTTTCTCTAAGCATCATTTTTCTTCAAGATTCCTCAATTGTGTGGATCATCGATCTATACAACTCTGGAACCTAAGACAAAGAACGCTTAGTGAAAATCTTCAAGACTCATCCGGTCAAATTCCTCAAACTTGTTCTTTTTGAAAAACCTTCTAAGAACGCATATGACCTCTCCAAATTCCTCGCAACTATACTCTGTTCACAGGTACACATGTCAGCGGCTGAATCACTAGGTTATCATCAACTTAACTCATTTGCAGCGTTCCTCGAAGAAAAGTTGCATACTTCTTCAGAGAATTCGATTGTTCAAATTCTTCAACTGAAGAAAATGGCTGATGGTAAAAGGCCACAGAAGGGAGGAAAGAGGCCTAAGGTAAATACAGCGTTTGAGATCCCTGATGACATATATGCTGGGTACTGCACACCTACTGAGGAAACCAAGAATGAGCGCAAAGTGCGCATTCAGAAGATAGAGAGGAGATGGGCAAGAGAATGGAGGGAGTACAGATATGTCACTCCGAAGTATATGAAGAAATTCGCACTCAATCCTCCATGCCCAAGAGCTCCATTGGCACCTGGCCAAATAGCAGATCCCACCAGCCTCAAGCGCGGTGAGGACTATCCTGATGAATGGGCCAAGCGCCAAACCAAGTTGGCTAAGCAAGCCAAAGAAGCAGTGAGGAAATTCAATGAAGACTTTGCTGTTGCTGCTGCCTCTACTGAGGTCCTTGCTGTCAAGCCAAAGAAGGCTATGTCAAAGAAGCCTGCGCGCAAGCCAAGTGCTTCCTCAGCAATGCCCTCACGGCCAGAATCATCAAAGCCCTCACGACCAATTCCTCATGCTGCTCCTGTTCCTCCAAAGTCCTCAGCTCCTCCGCCAAAGCCTTCAGCTGTTCCGACCAAATCCTTAGCACCTGTGCATCTCGCTTCGTGCCAAAGGACTGCTGGCATCTCCATTGCCTCAGGTGTCTCAGCTAGTTCCTCAGCTGCACCAAGTTCCTCAGCTGGCCCCTCACTGCTGAAGACAAAGGCCACTGCAAGACGAGGTCCACGCCCAAGTCCTCAAAAGAAGCAAGTCGCTTTCCAAGTGTTGTCTGATGAAGACGAAGCTGATGATGATGAACTTGCAGAAATCATCAGAGACAGGCAAGTCAGGGCCGCTAGAGCCAAAGGATCAGAGGTGCCACTGCTTTTGGATCCCAAGCCGATCCTCGACTACATTGATGATTGGCACAAGGACCCCAACACTCCCTTGCCTAACTTCAAGCTGACTCCTGGCCAGAGTCACATGCTGACCCACTTCATTCAAGAAGAAAAGTGGAAATTTGAGAAGGCCAGGCAGATCAAGAAAGCGCAGTACAAGAAAGAGCGCTATCTAAAGAAAAACGTTGTCTCTATGACAACTGAAGAACTTGTCACTACTCAGACTGAGATTAAGAAACTCAGTGATGACTTTGAAGCATATCGCGCTGATTGGCTTGGAGCCAAGGTTCGTTTGGTGAAACTTGCGGATAACTTCACTTCCAATGTTGCAGCCCCAACGCTATAGGAAATTCCTCAGGCTGAAGCATCTGCTCAGCCTACTGAAGAAAATGCCAGCACCGCTGATGACAATCAGGCTGCTGAAGATAATGTGAGTTCCAGGGCTGATGACTGCATTCCGGCCGCTGAAGAAATTGCCAGGGCACCCACTAGTGGTGTGCCTGAAGAAACTAAAGAACTCAGGGCAACTGCATCAGTTGTGCCTGAAGAAAATCAACCAGATTCCTCAGTTGCTCCTGCACCAACTTCAACTCCAACCCTTCCATCTGCATCAGATGTGAAAAAGACCAAGGCTGCGGAGCATGCTGCAGTGAAGAAAAGGAAAGCATCAGCTGCTTCAGATTCTTCAGCTCCGAAGAAAATGAAGCCTATGACAAGTTCATTTGCTAATCCGATTGATGCTGTTCCCATCTCAACCAGGCCATCAAAGGACCTCGTTCCTTTTGATGAAGAATATGTGATCCCCAGCGGATCTGATGAAGAAACTCATTCTGCTACTTTGTTTGAACCATTGGATGAAGAAATTGAAGTGGATGCGATCCCTTCAACACCTATCATCTCCTTGCATGTGCCTCAGTTCACAGCTGAAGAGGCTGGCGTTGAAGAAATGGAAGATGATGATGTGGACATTGGCTGCTCCACACCCGTAATTAGTGATGAATCCTGGCAAAGTCAGCATCCAAACTCTCCAATGCTCACCCCTCTACAGCAAATTCCTCAGCCCCCCACACAAACTGTTCACCTCGGCTCTGAAGAAACTCATCCCACTGCATCTGTCCATGAGGAAATTCCAGCCACTAGCGCTGATGAAACTGCTGCTGCTGAACAACCAATTACGCAGACTGCCACTGAGGAGGAACCAGAAATTCTAACCCGCGATTGAGATTCCTGTGGTCATGATGCAACTCACAGACACTCCTCTGCCGAAACCAAAGGATCCATTCTCACGCAAGCAAAAGTTCTAGGCTGATGATTTCTTTGGCGAGCATGTATTCTTCGAATATTACAACCCATATGACTCTGCTCGCATTAGGAAGAGGCGTTTCTGGACTGCCAGTCAAGCCAATTTCTATTCCTCAGTGCTGTTCAACAAGGAGAAGATTTTCTACCATGAGCATATTCCTCACGTGGATATGGAATCTCTGCCGTGCTTCGCACCAGTCCTCAGTGTTCTTCACGACGCTGGACTGCTCAACTTTTGCTCTGACATCTGCGATTGGAATGAAGAACTGATTGTTCAATTCTATGCAACACTGCACATCACCGGAGATGCTGAAGATGTGAATTCATGGGTGCTGGACTGGATGTTTGAAAACACTCACTACACTGCACCAGCCTCTGAATTGCTTTGTGCTCTACCACTCAGTCCTCCCCTTGAAGAAGCTCGCTGCATCTACAGTGAACCTGAGCTCACACATCATTATATGCAGGTGCTGATGAAACCTTTGAAGCCAGGTCAAGCACCAAGAACCAAATTCCTCGTGAAGGAATTGCTGTACATGCCCAGAACTGTTTATCGTATTCTTACGAGGACAATCAGTCCTATCAAAGGCCACGACTCATCTGATGAGGAAATTGTTGGCATCATGAAGCATCTGGTATTCAACATCGTTCATGGCATTCCTGTCAATTATCATGATTTCTTCATGAGGACTATGGCCAATGTTGCACTATCTCCGTTTGAGATGAAACCTTATGCACCTTGGATTATGAGATTCCTCAGGACAAGGTCTTCACTCGACTACAAAGCTGATTTCCAGAATCACCTCAGCTACTTGCCCCCAATTGAAGTCCTCAAGCAGACATATTCCTCAGTTGATGGAAAGGGCAAGGCACCAACTGTAATTGATGAAGGCATTCGTCCATTGGATGGTTAGTTTCGCAAAGTTGCATCTTATTCCACAAATGATGACTCTGCCACACATGACTCTGCCAATGCACCTAAGTCCACTCCTCAAGCCACTGCTCCGCGCATGATGATTGACCGTGAACTTCTGCTTAGTCTTCACCAGAAGGTGGATCGAAATCACAAATAGGTTAAGCGTCAGTTTGGTTCACTTCTTCACAACATGACTGCCACACACAATGTAGTGAAGAAAAACCACTACTACCTCCATCAAGTCTTCGGTCGCACCTGGGCAATCCTGTCACATCTATATGGTGAAGAAGATCTGAGAACATGGGTCTCAAAGAGGTTTTTGACTGGTCTGCACCTCCACCGAAGAAATTCAAGAAGGTCCAAGTTCCTTCTTTGGTGGCCACCTCATTTTCTTCATCACGCGACACTGATGAACATGAAGAATTGGATGACACTGCGGTAGGCCCTACATCAACAAACGACCCTAACAACGCTGGCGCTTCTTCATCAACATGATTATCTTCAGGGGTGTTAGTCCTCATTTTCGATCCTTTTGGTCATTCGATGACAAAGGGGGGATATGAGTTAGCCTTCAAGCGGGTCTACTATATGGGCGTTTTTTTGCTAAAGTTACAACTCTCGTTCTTCTGAAACTTTATTGGATCGAGTTGTAATCTTAAACCCGATGGTGCTCTGATACTTTTGATGCACTATTCTGCATGCTTATTCCTCGTTAAATATTATTGCACGCATGCTGAATTTCATCAGGCACCATATTTCATCATGCATTTCAAATTCTTCATATTATATGTTAAATGCGTGTATGAATTACAAGATATAGGGGGAGATCTCCATGATTCAACTCTTCAAGTGTGCATTGCTTCAAAAGCAAATTCCTCACTATGCACATCTTCAAGGGGAGTTCTTCTATATCTTGCAATCAAATTCCTCAATATCAGTAGTTACACTTCATATGTTTATCCCCGTTGAAAAGTTAACCTATATTGTCATCAATCACCAAAAAAGGGGAGATTGTAAGTGCATTTAGTGCCCCCTAGTAATTTTGGTGTATTGAAGACTTATAGGTTAAGGGACTAATGCGTTTGTGAGTGTACACAGGTCTATAAGTCTATGAGGAGTTTGATATTTACAGGAAAAGTCGACCCCTCAAAATGAACATCTTCGACTGAAGATTTTGGTATTTCTGAAGACTTTCATGAAGACTTTGAAAGTGAAGAAATTGGTGTGTCCATGAAGACTTGATATTCATGCGAGGAATATGAAGCTTGAAGACTTTCGTTCTCATAGTTTTGTTTTTTCTCTTTCTTGAGTCATAGGAAACACTAAGGAAAAATTTCCATGTGATGCTCAACTCAAAATCCTACACCTACCAATCCCTTCGGGTGAAGCCATTGGAAATCTCTGACAGATCAGTCAATTTCTTCAGTGACAGAGACGAAGTTCTTCTGGTCTCTGAGGAATTTGTCCTGACTGAGGAGTTAGGAATTCGCCAGTGCGGATTGTCTACACAGTGAGGAACATGATAGCCCTGAGGATTCTACTACTCAAAATTCCGACCGTTGCTGTGCTCTGCGCCAGCTGTCCCAAAATATCTATCCACCTAACGGTCATATCATTGAAGGGCATTTATGTCTTATCATATCGGGCTGCTCCCTAGGCTATAAATAACCGCCCCCTACAACCACTAGCTGGTTGGCTGCTCCGAGAGAAACTGACACTTGTAGTTTGAGAGCAACCCATCCTCCGAGGACTTTGAGCGAAAATCATCAAGTGAGGAAAAAACAAAAACCCAAAACCCAAACACCTACAAACCCCAAGTGATTGAGCATCACTGAAGAGATTGATCCTGAGTGGATCCGACGCTTGTTACCTTTGAAGACTGTGCTTCTTCCAGACGGTTAGGAGTCATGGTCTAGAGCATCCAAGAGGAATTGTGGATCGCCGAGTGACTAAGTTTGTGAAGGTTTGGAAGTCGCCTGAAGACTTACCACGAGTGATTGGACGAGGTCTGTGTGACCTTAGTTCAAGGAGAATACGGTGAGGACTGGGTGTCTTGGACTAAGTGTCCTTGACTGGGTGTCCGGGACTGTGTGTCCTCGAGTTTAAATACTCAGCCGCTCCAACCGGACGTACAACTGAGACAACAGTTGGAACTGGTCTACCAAATCATTGTCTTCACCGAGCTTACTGGTTCTATTTCCTCAACTCTTTCATTTCCTCATAATTGTACTGTGTGTTTGTTCATATCTGTGTTTGAAGACTTTGACTAAAGACTTTCTCAATTTCCTCAGTTCAATTTCTTCAGTCTATTTGTCTTCGTCCTGTGTTATCCTGTGATTACGCTTCCTGTACTCTGTGCCTGTCTTCATTTCATCATGATGACTATGATTGTATTCTGTTGTGTTTACTTTTGAGTACTTATTCCGCTGCTAGTAGTTCTCCGGTAAGGAATTTCCTCACCGGCAAATTCCTCAGTGAAGAATTTCGTAAAAATCGCCTATTCACCCCCCTCTAGTCGATATAACGCACTTTCAGAACCAGCACCCCCCGTTGTCGCAGCTTTCCTCGGTGGCTCACAGGCACCGCCCTTGGACCGTCACACCAAGCCGTTCTTTCGCCAGATCGGCGCTGCCTTCACACGGCAGGGGGCTCCCCCAGGTTGGGCGGCTCCCAAGGCTGACCTGATCTTTGACTCAAGGGATCACCCAGTCACCACCGTCAGCTCAGGCGTGCTTCCAATGCTTTGCATGCCCACCATCTACAGCGTAGCCATCACCAAGACCCTCATCGACAGCGGCGCCGGCCTCAACGTGCTCTCTGTGGAGGCTTTCAGCCTACTTCATGTACCACTTGAGAGGCTCCACCCCAACAAGCCTTTATCCGGGGTCGGCGACAACTCCTCCAACCCCCCGGGGCAGGTCCATCTCCCCATGACCTTCGACGCACGCAAAAACTACCGCACCGAGCTAATCGACTTTGACATCGCCCGCATCGGCTTGCTGTACAACACCATCCTCGGGTACCCGGCGCTGGCCTAGTTCTTGGCTGCTACCCATCCTGCCTACAACCTCATGAAGATGCCAGGATGCAAGGGCGTCATCACCATGGCCGGAGACACCGAAGAAGCCGTGGAGGCCCTCAAGCTAGCCTTCAGGGCCTCGGCGGCAGCTTGCCCGGCCGACAAGGCCGTGTCCAGAACTAAGGGGGATGCACCGACCAAGAAGGAGCAGATATTCACTCAAGGTCAAGCCAAGACGAAGCAGGTACCGGTCGACGCGGATGGGGCCTCTGGTGCTACCTTTACCATAGTCGCCGACCTTGCCCCAGATCAAGAAAAGGAGTTGGTGGACTTCTTGCGAGCGAACAAGGAAGTATTCGCCTGGGAGCCCAAGTAGCTAGTTGGTGTCCCGAGGGGAGTGATTGAGCATCATCTAAGGGTGTGCCCCAACGTGCGCCCTGTGAAGCAGAAGGAGAGGCGACAATCCATGGAGAAGCTGTCTTTCATCGTTCAGGAAACCCACAAGCTGGAGGCAGCAGGTGTCATTCGCGAGGTCCGGTACCCAGAGTGGCTCACGAACCCAGTCGTCGTACCGAAGAAAGGAGAGAAGGAACACATGTGTGTTGACTTCACCAACCTCAATAAGGCTTGCCCTCAAGACCCGTTCCTGCTGCCGCTCATCGACCAGATTGTCGACTCCACCGCGGAGTGTGATCTGCTATGCTTCCTGGATGCGTTCTCAGGCTATCACCAGATCAAGATGGCGGTGGAAGATGTGGAGAAGACGACTTTCTTGACCCTATGCGGGGTATACTGCTACACTTGCATGCCATTCGGAATGCGCAACGCAGGAGCAACCTTCCAGCGACTGATGCACATCGCCTTGGGGCGGCAGCTCGGGAGGAACGCTGAGGCCTACGTCGACGACATTGTGGTAAAGTCTCGGGAGGCGAGAACTCTGATTCAGGACCTAAAGGAGACCTTCGCGAGCCAACGCCAGGTGGATTTGCGGCTCAATTCGGAGAAGTGCGTGTTTGGTGTCCCTTCCGGCAAGCTGCTGGGTTTCCTCATGTCCCACAGAGGGATCGAGGCTAACTCGGAGAAGGTCAAGGCAATCGAGGACAAACCTCAAGGAGATGAAGAAGCTTGCAGGTTGCGTGACTTTGCTGGGGAGCTTCACCTCCAAGTTCGGGGAGCGCGCCTTGCCGTTCTTCAAGCTGATGAAGAAGAAGGGTCCGTTCGAGTGGACCCCCGAGGCCGACCTGGCATTTCAAGACCTCAAGAGATACTTGACCAGCCCGCCTGTGATTGTGGCGCCTCGTCCTCGCGAGCCCTTGATACTCTACCTGTCTGCCACACGCCGCTCCGCCAGCGCGGCGCTGGTGGCCCTCAGAGAGGAGCCCCAAGTCAAGAGTTCGCCAAATGAAGCCGCCAAGCCGGATGAGGCTGCACAACACCAAGGCGGTGCTCCAGAGACAGCGGCTGCCCCGGCTAGTCATCAAGCCCCAGGAGCTGGAGATCCATAGGAAACACCTCAGTCCTCGGGAGCCAAAAACTCCGTCAGTCCTCCCGCCCTTGTCAAGAACCCAGTGTACTTCGGCAGCACAGCGCTACGAGATGCGAGAGCATGGTACCCCATGCCTCAGAAGCTCTTGCTCGCGCTCCTGGTGGCTTCGCGTAAGCTGCGCCACTACTTCTAGGGTCACCCCATCAAGGTCGTCTCGGCTTACCCGTTGGAGAGAGTCCTCAGGAGCCCCAATGCTGTGGGAAGAGTCGCTGAATGGAACATCGAGCTGCAAGCATTTGACCTGGAGTTCAGCACAACCAGGGTCATCAAAGGAGTTGCGCTCGCTGACTTTGTGGCAGAATGGACCAATATCCCAGAGCTCGAAGTAGGCGAGAAATGATCCCTCTCGCCAGGAAACGAAGCGCCATATGGTTGGGTCATGTACTTCGATGGCGGGTTTGCACATCAGGGCGTGGGGGCTGGAGCCATGCTCATCTCGCCCACTCAGGACAAGCTTTACTACGCCATGCAGCTCTGCTTCTAGCGGGGCGAGAAGGTCTCCAACAACATCGCATAGTATGAGGGTCTCATCGCCGGCCTCAAGGCTGCGGTCGCCCTGGGAGTGAAATGCCTCACCATCAAGGCAGACTCGCATCTCCTCGTCAACTTCTCCAACAAGGTGTATGAGCTGAAGGATGAACACATGGAGGCATACCTCGCGGAGGTGCGCAAAATGGAGAAGCAGTTCCTGGGCCTGGAACTACAACATGTGCCTCGTGGCACCAACAAGGAGGCCAACGACATCGCCAAAAGAGCATCCAAGCGGCTGCCCCAAGAGCCTTGCGTCTTCAAGGAGAGGCTCTTCAAGCCTTCGGCAGCACCTCTACCTGCGAAGACGACGCCATCTCAGGAGGAACTCCCCCAGCCACCAGCCTGAGGAGCCCCCGCCTACAGCCTGACCTCAGGAGCGCGCCTCCTCTTAGCGCTCGAGCCTCAGGAGGGATGCTGGATCGAGGAGTTCAAGGTGTACCTGACGCAAGGCATGTTGCCGGAGAAGGAGGAAGACGCGGAGCACGTGGCCCAGCAGGCTACATCGTACTGCATCCAGGACAGTGAGCTATACAGAAAGCGGCCAAATGATGTTTCTCTATAATGCATTTCCAGGGAATAGGGGAATGAGCTGCTGGCCGACATACATGACGGAGACTGCAGGCACCACTCGCCGTCACGCACCTTATTCGGCAAGCTTTCCGCAACGGGTTCTACTGGCCCACGATACTCAATGACGCGGCCGAGCTGGTGAAATCCTTCAAGGCCTGCCAATTCCATGCCAAGCAGATCCACCAACCGACTCAAGACCTCCAGACTATCCCGCTCTCATGGTCGTTCGTGGTCTGGGGGCTGGATATCTTGGGCCCATTCCCTCGAGTGCCTGGAGGTTACCGCTACCTCTATGTCGCCGTCAACAAATTCACCAAATGGGCAGAAGTGGAAGCCGTCCGCACCATCCCAGCTGGGTCACTAGTCAAGTTCATCAAGGGCCTCGTAAGCCGATTTAGGGTCCCTAATCGCATCATCACCGACAATGGCTCACCGTTCACCAACAATCTCTTCAAAACATATTGTGCTAACCTTGGAACGCAGATCTGCTACGCCTCCGTGGCGCACCTCAGGAGCAACAGCCAGGCCGAACATGCCAATGCGGAGGTCCTGAGGGGTCTTAAGACCAGGACCTTCAAGAAGAAGCTCGAGGCCTACGGCAAGGGCTGGCATGACGAGCTCTAGTCCGTGATGTGGTCCATCCGCACCACCGCCACCAGGCCCAGAGGCGAGACTCCGTTCTTCCTCGTATACGGAGCAGAAGCGATTCTCCCACACGAGGTCAAGCATCACTCCGCGTGGGTCCTGGCGTTTGATGAAACGCAGCAGGACGCCATGCGGGGGATGGATCTCGTGCTGGGGGAGCAACACCACCGTGAAGCCTCGCTCTAAGCTATGAGGTACTAGCAGGCGTTGCGGCGGTACCACTGCCGCATCATCCGCTCCAGGACCCTCGAGGTGGGTGATCTTGTCCTGAGGCGGGTGCTCTCCAAGGAAGGGCTGCATAAACTCTCGCCCATGTGGGAGGGCCCGTTTCGGGTCGCCCACATCTTCCGGCCTGGCGCCGCGTGCTTGGAGACACACGATGGGATCCCCATCCAGAACGCCTGGAACATCTAGCACCTCCGAAGGTTCTACCCATGAAGCAAGGCCCGGTGCCTGTGAAGCAAGGCCCAGTGCCTGTGAAGAATCTCTGATCATGACACCCTCACGTAATAATGAGTGGGGTTGTACACGTCCCGGAGTCACAGGAGTGCCACCCTCGGGCCTCGGGGGCTCCTTCCCACGCCTAGTGGCAGCACTTAGCTCCACACTGGTGAGAAGACAAGAAGACTAGACTAGGTGCCGGACGCGGCTTTTCATTTGCTTTCCGCAGTTGGTTCACCCCTCTTTAGTAAGAATTTTCTTTCCGGTGTTCCTTGCTAGCCTTGTTCCTTTGTCCTTGTTGCCTCCCTTTTTGCCCTCAGTTCCTCGTTTTGACCCGTACTCTTGCTCACATGCCTTGCAAGGGGGCTGGACAGGTGCCCTCGTGAGCGTTTTTGTTTTAGCATTTTTGTTTTCCTATCTTTCGCAAGGCACCCTCGCTCGAGTTCGCAAGCTGGCACACTCCTCTCAATCCGTGCCCCTGGGGTACCGCAATACGAAGCACTGGGTCATGACCGATAGTGCCTTCGACCAGGATCCGGAAGGATCAGAATTCGTAGCAAATTTTTACAGTTCTCAGGCGCCTCCCGAGCCTAGGAGGTCTCGTCAGGCATTGGGGAACACGTGTCTCACGAGGCGGAATCTACTTCAGGCGCATCAAGCTAAGTTATTCCTATGCCCATACATAAAACATTACGCTAGAACACAACACAAGAATGATAAACATAGCACAACCACTTAGAAATCATAATTGTTGCATGCCCCAGCGGGGCCCCATACTTGTCTCTCTCTTAATACAGGAAGGAAAGGAAAAACGAAACAAAAGCAGAACATGCTCCGCAGCAGGTCGCGAGGACGGGCCCGTGGCGCTCTCCCGAGCTCAGCCAGACCCCTCCTCGCGCTTCACTGGAGCGCGGCTGCGAGTCGACCCGCTGCCACCTTCGAAGCGGGCGCGGCGGCTGGTTGTAGCCGCCATCGCTGGAGCTGTTGTCGAAAGAGGAGTCGCCGTAGCTAGACGAGCCATGGCCAGCGCCGAGGACGAAGCCGCCTTCCTCCTCGTCACGACCATCGCCAAGGCTGAGCACCTCATCGCTGTCATTGTCCTCAGGGCAGCACCCGATGTGGCGACCATCTCCACCAAATACCCTCATGAAGAGGTGAGTGTCGCCGTCGTACTTGAAGTGGAGGGTGCACTGCCTGCCCAGCCCGCGCTCGCGGGCGAACGCCTGCCAGCCGTGGGCCAGGACCGTGTTGCCCGCGGTAGAGACTTCCACCACGACCCACGAAGCCCTGCTGCAGCAACCGTCTGCCTGCAGCCAGAGACCGCCTGGACCTGCGGACGGCAGATCACCGATAAAGAACCGCGGGAGCTGAAGCCAGGTGCCAGCCAGGTTCTCCAACCACATGATGAACTCCGGCATCACCTCCGCCGAATGGAAGTGCGGATGGGGAGGCTGTCGGTGTCAAAACCGGTAGATCTCGGGTAGGGGGTCCCGAACTGTTCGTCTAGGATCGATGGTATTAGGAGACAGGGGACACGATGTTTACCCAGGTTCGGGCCCTCTCTATGGAGGTAATACCCTAGTTCCTGCTTGATTGATCTTGATGAATATGAGTGTTACAAGAGTTGATCTACCACGAGTTCGTAATGGCTAAACCCTAGAAGTCTAGCCTATGAATATGGTAATGAGTATATGTGTTGTCCTTTCCGAGCTATTCCCTTCGGTTTATATAGACACCGAAGGGATCTAGGGTTTTACATGGAGTCAGTTACATAAGAAGGAATCTTCAGTCGCCAGGCTTGCCTTCCACGCCAAGTAGAGTCCAACCCGGACATGATGCAGTCTTCGGGCTTCATGTCTTCACAACCCATCAGTCCGGCCCATAGATAACAGGTCGGACGCCCGAGGACCCCTTAGTCCAGGACTCCCTCAGTAGCCCCTGAACCTGGCTTCCATGACGAGCCCGACGCGCAGATTTGTCTTCGGCATTGCAAGGCGGGTTCCCTCCTTCCGAACTCAAGAACAATCTTCGGATGAAGTAAGTATATCCGGACCTGTGCCTATAATAGCAGACAATATAATAACTGACGAGCCCAACTTCTTGATAACTGTTCATGACATCATATCATGCCCGCCCGGTTGCTATTTCCAACCATCAGCTAGCGAGCCGCCCCACATCTCGGGGTGCAGTTTTACTAGCACGCCTCGTTAGGGCAGAGTTCATGTCCCTGTATTTACGGGATTTTCATTAATGCAGGCATGGGTAACCCAACCGTCCCCCAGGTACAACTCCTTGGTGATAGGTAAGTTTAGAGACCCTGGGAGAGACACCCAATATCTGGGGCCTTTTTATAGAGAGTCTGCCTCTTCTTCTTCCTTGCGCTTGCTCCTTCCTCAACTCCAGCCACCCCAAGTTCCAACCCTCAGGTTCCAATCACCACCAGCCTTAGTCATGTCTGGATCCAACCGTCAGGGCCGGTGGGTGGCCTCTTCTATCACAGAGGAGGACATTGCGGAGCTTCGCGTAGTGAGGTACCTGACCTCGGAAATCTTTCATCGGCTTTCGGCGCAAGGGAAAGTCATACCGACCCCCATATCTGGCGAGAGGGTTGTATTTGTGTCTCACTTCCTTCACGGGCTAGGGTTCGCGCTTAAACCCTTCGTCCGGGGGCTCATGTTCTACTCTGGGCTAGATTTTCACAATCTGACCCCGGATCCTATTCTCCTCATCTCAACATTTATCGTCACGTGTGAGGCCTTACTCCGGACTCCTCTGCACTTCGATTTGTTGCTCAAGACCTTTGATGTGAGGCCGCAGGTGGCGGAGGAGCAGCAGGCAGAGTGCGGCAGCGTCATAATAGGCAAACTGGCCGGCGCGGTTTGGCCCGAGGGATCTTTCGCCAAATCTTCAGACCTGTGGCAACAGGGGTGGTTTTATGTCAACGAGCAGCGGAGCTCCAAGTGGGCGGCTACACTTGCGTTCCGACCTGGACCTCCAGTTCAGCTTGCTTCATGGGTCAATAAGGGATTGGATTGGGGATCCGTGAATGAAGTGCAGACTCTGCAAAGTCGCATCCAAAGCCTTATTGAGAAGGGCATCGATCTTGTGAATGTCGTTCAAATAATGCTAGTCCGCCGGATCCTGCCATGTCGGCGGCGGCCTCTTCGTATGTTGGAGTTTAACCCAGAAGGGCGGCGGACCCTACAGCACTTCTTCGGCACTACGCACGAAGGAATGTGGAAATTATATTTCGCGGAACGAGAGCAATGGCCAGACACCAGCGAAGACGTTGGCCTTGACTGCAATCATCCGGACACTTCGGTAAGTATTCGGCATCCAAGCACCTTCCATTCAGGTATCTCTTAACAAGATATTGAACAATCCGTCCCTGTACATGACTGGATAAATACAGCGGTGCTGATCTGGTGTCCGGCGCCTGTTCCCGAAGGCCCTGCGACCGACCTGCTGACGAGGATGCTGGTTCTGACACCCTACCAGGTGGCCGCGTTCGGGGAAACCAAAACCCTTTTACCCAAGGGCAAAAGTGCGGAGGAAGCCTTCTTGGGCAAGAAGAGGGCCACCTCCGAAGGTCAGGAGGGGAAGCCTTCCAAGAAGGGAAAAACGCCGTCATCGAGCGGCTTGGGCCGGGCGAACGATGATGAGGATGAACCTTACGGCAAAATGTAAGCGTGGCTGGGACACCTCATTTTTTTCCTATTAGTGAAGTAATCATCTGATATATGTTCATCCACGCAGGTTAACGCCTGGTGCTTCTCAATCGTTCTCTTCCTCGGGAGATCTTCTTCCGGAGATGATGGAGAGTGATACAACTTCTCTGGCCCCATCGCCCGATAGGGGGGATGACACTGAAGTATCGTCTCAAAGGGCTCCTCCCGAACACCAAGTGGTACAAGAAATGGAGAAGGTGTTACCTGAAGGCGGCGCCTCTATCACTCGGGGTTCCAGGATCAAGACTGGAGTCCCCGTACCGTCCGGTTTACAGCCAGAGACGATTCTGGAAGTAAGTAAGCGGGATTTTTCACAGGAAGGCCGTACTTCGGCGGCGGTTTCCGAAGACCCAAGGGTGCCGGAGCCGCTGACGGACTTGCTACGACGAGCATCCCTTTCAGAAGAGCACCGTACCTTGATGGCTACAGTGGTCAAAAAGGTTCTATCCATGAAGCGTGGATTGGACGAGGCCTTCACGGGCCTTCTGAGAGGTTTTGAGGTTTGTGATGTAGTTTTGTCAATTGAATTTTATTGATAGAATGCACCTGTTGTATATGCAGTAGCCCCTGAGACTCAGATTGTCTTCCGAAGCAAGTGGTCGGAGGATCAAAGAGATATGCTCAGGTATTAACCTTAGTTTAATTTGAAATACAGGTTGCTGCCCCTCCTGTGGCTGCCCAGAGTACGGAAGTGGCCGAACTACAACAAAAGCTGGATATTGCAGAGGATGACATTGCATTGATCAATAGGCGTCTTGACGACTCGCAAGGTACGTATTTCGAGCATTCTTTACACCAGTGTGCTTGATGCAGGAAAGTTTTGTATATTAAATGTGCATACAATGCAGATGGTGCTGCCGCCGTGGAGGCTCTTCGGGCAGAGCTAGTCCGGGCCAAGGAGTGGGTTTGGCTTAGTGATGCTGCTGCTAAAGAGGCATCGGTTGAACTGAAGGCCGAACAAGCTGCACGATGCCAGGTCGAGGAGAGGGTATCCACAATGACACTTGCTGTGGAGAATGCCACTGGCCGCTTCGAAATTCTTGAGAAGGAGAATGAAGCCCTAATGGCTGAACTGGACAAGGCCCGACAAGAGGCAAGAGAAGCGCGATCAGAGTCCAGAGCACTCCGTGAGGAGGTTCGGTAGGCGAAAGAGATAATGGCTGGAAATCCTTTTCTGCTGCAGACTAAGTTTGGCGACCCGGACTATGCTCAGCTAAACCAAGTGTGGATTTCTCCGGACGAGTATTTGGACTTGCTGAAGAGTTCTTCCGATGCAGCGCGGTATTATCAAGTGCGAGTTGGATATGCAATGGAGAAGCTTTTTTGGTCACAGCTCGGTGCGTCGAAGCGCCCGCTGCTGCTTAATGAACATATTTCCAAATGGGCTGAACTTCATAGGGTATCCAACGCTGCCATGAAGGATGTTATAATCTGGCTGTGGCCAACCGAACCTGTTCCGAGTAGCTATTTCGCCTTGGTGCAGAAGCTTGTCGACGTGGTGCCGCGAATCGATGCTGCGAAACGATTGGCGTGCATTGAAGGTGCATGGATGGCCCTTGCCCGAGTCAAGACATTTTGGGGAAAGATGAAGGCCGTCGACGTCGCTACGAAGGGTCCGCCCGGGGGAAGGGACCGTTCGGAACCGGAGAGTTACTTTGATGATGTCCTGGAGGCCGCCCGCTTGATAGAGGGTCAATGTTTGAAAAACATAATGTTCGAGTGAAGTGTATGATGATTCTAAAAGACAACTTTATAGTTAATCTATTTGTGTTTTGCTCGAAAGCTTGAATTCCTCCTATGCGGTTGTTTTAATATAATCTGAAAGTTTTCCAGTCGTCGGCTTCAGCCCCCTCGTAGGAAGTACGGGGGTGTTCGGTAAAGCATTTAATCACTCTTTATCCAACGTCATGGTCCATGAAGGAGGTGATAATGTGGCGAACTAGGCAATCGGACTATAAGGCGTTAACACTTTCACTTAACCGTAGGAGTTTCATGGTGGGGCTACGACATAGCCCCTGGTGTGTATGCCGCGTGTGGTGCCTTGCATCTCTGATCTAAAAAAGATCCTTCGTGTTACATGGAGAATCGCTAAGGATTCCAATAAGTCATCAAGTGGTTGACCAGCTCTCGCCGCATCATGACAGTCAGTTTTCGGCTTTCTCTACTGAGGTGCTCATCCGGTCTAGGCCAGGGCACAATCGCAGTAGTTCTCCCTTTACTACCCTAGCCGATAGAGGGGAACGTAGGGTAGCAAACACAGGAGCCGGGCAACCCAACTATTGACCCAAGACAATGATTTGGAGCTGATGCATATAAGGCCAAACTTGCGACGCCGAAGTACGCTATAGAGCTGTTCGGACTTTTACTGGCAGCTCATTCATTCCCATGCCGAGCCCCTGGCAGGGTATGCCGAGGTGTATCCGCAGAGCAGTCGTTAAGGCCGTACTAAAAAGAGTATGGAAGATCAGTTCGGATGAGACTTACTAAGAACAGAGCGATGTGCCAATGCTAAATTTATGTATATATATAATAATAATAAAAAAAGACCGCGGACCCAGCTATTTGATATGCATGGGGTCGGGATCAGAGGAAAGAGGGCATAGTACATGCTCGGAATAAAGAGTGCGGTCCACAAAAAGTTATTTTTGGGCCTCCTGTCGCAAGTCTGCGTCGCCCGTCCTCGGGGAGGGGAGTCCTTAAGGGAAGTAGCCCCTTAGGTGAGCGTATGGATCCGGACTCCGATAGAGTCCGTTGTAGATGCTGTCCGGCTGGTCACCTATTATTTAGGGATGATACATAAAAATTAAGTGAGCAGATAGAAAATGTTACGGAAATGCTTACAGGGTGTCCGTATTATGCTTCTGCCGATGCCCATGGTATCTTGAGTGCATAGTGATGCGCGCGTGGTGCAAAGTTTTCCAGTACAGTACGTGGGTGGCGGAAGACAGAGTGCTATTCGCATTCCTGGAGTAGTCGAATGTCAGAGGGAAACTGTTTCTGGCCCCTGGCGTTCTGCTGGCGAGCCGATCCGTCGTCTTTATCGCATGTGTTAAGCCTGCCTGCCTGCTTGAAGACCCAACAATTTCGGTTGGTATAATTAGCTGGCATATCAGCTTGAACGTGAATCTGACAAGTTCGGTCCAATATCCTGTCGAGGGTAGATGGTCCATCCTGGTTTGCCTTTAGTGGCTTCTTCCGTTAACCGGGCTTTGGATTGTGAAATCCAGCGTTCACCACTATGTCGCGTATATTACCGTGACTGTTGTGTTCGGTTTGTCGTGGCTTGCCGTTGCCATCTTGGATTTCGGAGGTGCCTGGGCTACTGGCGTCATTGCTTTTATGAGGCAGCCAGTTGTCTTCTCCCGCACAGAAGCGGGTCATTAGAGTGGTAAGGGCTGCCATGGATTTGGGTCCTTCCTGGCCGAGGTGACGCGCTAGCCATTCGTCCCGGACGCTATGTCTGAAGGCTGCGAGGGCTTCTGCATCCGGACAGTCGACAATTTGGTTCTTTTTGACTAAGAACCTGGTCCAGAGCTCCCTAGCTGACTCACCAGGCTCCTGGACAATGTGACTTAAGTCATCGGCGTATAATGGCCGGACATATGTTCCCTAGAAATTGCCTCGAAAGGCGTCTTCCAAATCTTCCCAGTTGCCAATGGATTTTTCTGCCAAACTGTTTAGCCAGTACCGAGCTGGCCCTTTAAGATTGAGAGGTAGGTATTTAATGGCATGGAGGTCGTCTCCACGGGCCATGTGAATATGAAGGAGGTAATCCTCGATCCATGCCGCTGGATCTGTTGTCCCATCATATGATTCGATGTTGATGGGTTTAAACCCATCTGGGAATTCGTGCTCCATTACTTCGTTAGTGAAGCAAAGAGGGTGTGCGGCTCCTCTATGTTGGGCCACACTATGAAGCACCTCTGGCGGGTTCCATTTACGGTGTATGGCCCGGGCATGGTCAACTTTATAGTGTCCAAATAGGCAACCATCATCGTCCGTCGGGATATATCTTCGCGATCTGTTTTGTTTTGATGGCCGGATGGGTTTTTATGGTGCTCTGCTTGGGCTGCTGTCTTGACTGGACCGAACTATGGTCGACCTGCCGCATTGTTCGATGGTGGTATGGGCTCCATTGCCCTGCCATCGTATTGAGGGGGCCACCTGTTCTTTGGGTGGCTTTTGACTGGGCTCCTAAGGCCATGTTCTTCGGCGGCCAAGACCTCGGTCCATCTATCATTGAGCAAATCTTGGCTTGCTTGAAGCTGCAGCTACTTCTTTCTTAGGCTCCTTGCAGTGTCTATAAGTTGGCGTTTAAAGCGCTCCTGCTCGAGGGGTTCCTTGGGCATGAGAAAGTCTTCGTCATCGAGGATATCCTCTTCCTCGGAGGGTGGGAGATAATTGTTGTCCTCTGAGTCCCCATATGTGGTATGTTCATCAGAGTTGTCCTGCCCGCCTTCCTGTTCATCCTACTCAGATTCTACCTCAGCAGGGTCTTTGTTGTCCGGGGTGTCGTCTTCTCTGGTGTTGGCAGTGTTTTCTCTTGGGCGATGTGGCCTAGGGTGCCAGTTTCCGGGCTGTGTACCACGCAGTTTATTCTTGACCGGATCCTTCATGTCATCCTCGAGAGCGCCGTGAGGTGTGTCTTTCATACACATGTCATACCAGGAAGTGGATTTCCCGTATCGAACGGGTAATAAGCTCTAGCCTTGCCCCTCATCGTCGTCCAAACTGTTGATGTCTTCGGGGCAGGGGTCAGGCGTGTTTGTTAGGTCTTCGACAGTGGCTACGAAGTGGGCGGCGGGTGGGAAACAAAGTTCTCCATCGTCCGCAGAAAGTTCAAACCGAACATAGGTCGGCGACGGGTCGCTTGCGAGTGATAGGTTTTTTAGCGAGTTTAGTATGTCACCCATGGGCGAGTGTTGGAAGACATCTACGGCGCTGAACTTGAGGATCGATAACCGATCGAGTTCGGTATACGCGGGCCCGCAGGGTTCAAAGTTTGACATCGGACGCGAGTCCGAGGTTCCGATGATGCGGACACCGAATGTAGTGGAATTTGCGTGCGGCTCCAGCGCCGCAGAATCGGTAGCTCTCATGACAGGGTCGAGCTTCCCGTCTTCGGGCGACTTGATCTGCTCCGGATTTAAGGCCAGAGCTGCTACAGGAGCTATCTCCTGGATGCGACCCGATGACAGGTTTAGGCCATGTTCATCGAGGCGATGGGGAGCGGTCGCCTCGGTCTCGTATCCGTTGAAGATCAAATCTCCACGGACGTCCGTGACGTAATTCAGCCTTCCGAATCTGACCTGATGGCCAGGGGCGTAGCTGTTGATCTGCTCCAGATGGCCAAGCGAGTTGGCCCACAGTACGAAGCCGCCGAATACAAAGATCTGTCCTGGGAGGATGGTTCCTCCTTGGACATCGTCATTATTGATGACCGAAGGGGCCATCGAGCCTTCTGCCGATGGCATAGTGGGACTCTCAATGAAAGCACCAATGTCGGTGTCAAAATCGGGGGATCTCGGGTAGGGGGTCCCGAACTGTGTCTAGGATCGATGGTAACAGGAGAAATGGGACACGATGTTTACCCAGGTTCAGGCCCTCTCTATGGAGGTAATACCCTACTTCCTGCTTGATTGATCTTGATGAATATGAGTGTTACAAGAGTTGATCTACCACGAGATCGTAATGGCTAAACCCTAGAAGTCTAGCCTATGAATATGGTAATGAGTATATGTGTTGTCCTTTCTGGACTATTCCCTTTGGTTTATATAGACACCGAGGGGATCTAGGGTTCTACATGAAGTCGGTTACATAAGAAGGAATCTTCGGTCGCCAGGCTTGCCTTCCACACCAAGTAGAGTCCAACCCGGACACGGTGCAGACTTCGGGCTTCATGTCTTCACGGCCCATCAGTCCGTCCCATAGATAACAGGCCGGACGCCCGAGGACCCCTTAGTCCAGGACTCCCTTAGAGGCCGCTCAACCACGGCACGCCTCACCTCATCAACAGGACTGCCACGGCCTGGGTGGCTGCCACCACGAGAAGAGGCGCCACCACGGCAGCGAAGGGTCGCAGTGTGCTTGCGGGGATGGCCGCGCCCCCTCTTGGGCGGCGGTGAGCCGGCCCCCTCCTGGTGAGCCTTCCCTTTCTCCGCAGCCGAGAGCCTCTTCGTAGGCACCATGGGTGTTGCTGCTGGCAGTGGAGCAAGGAAAACAAAGAAGCGGGAGAAGCAAAGGAAGAGACGGGTGATGGGGGCTCCGCCCCACTTCCCATTTATAGCCAAGGGGAGGCTAATTGCTGGCCTCCATGATCTAAGGTAATAATGATCTTTTTCTGCATGCAGCAAGGACCCGTCAAGTCGGGTAGTTGCCGAGGCGGCATGGGGAAGCGGAGACACCCATGTCCAATCAATCGCCACAAGTCAAGCGGGGCCGCAGGCTGTTGGGGCCCGCGGGGCCCCGCACTTGTCCTTGGGCTTCGCCTCGAAGCCAAGCCCGAGCGTGCCTTGGGCCCGGGGGCTACTGTCAGTGTTCTGGGAATGGGGGTCCCCAGACTTGCCTGCATGCGGCCCGTGGCGTGGATCCACTAGTGGCCCTGTACGTCCCATCTTTGCCAGCAAACATTCAAGACCCTTGCGAGGGGCCAAGCCTCGCGAGGCGGATGAGGCAAGACCTCCTCAGGGGTGGCCTCACCAGGCTGGCTCGCGAGGGGCGGAGAGATCAAGGTAAGGGACACCTCGTGAGGTTTGCATGACGCAAGCCATGACGACTGGAGCCAGGCGGGCGCCAGGCAGGGCCAGCACGCGCAGTGTCCTCATTTCCTCTTTGGTGCTAAAGGGGAAAGCGCAGGCGAGGAGTCCCGAGGCATCAGGAAAAGATTTCCATATCGGTGCAACAAGACCAAGGCCAGTAGGACGGCAGGACGGAGGTCACCGTGGAGCCCAAGACGATGTCACCGCCAGAGCCTTTGGTAGGCGAAGACTACTTTTGTCAGGATAACTTGTACTAGTTGTGTCCCTTTGAATTTGGCCGTTGTGGGATCCCTTCCCGCTTGATATTTGGGAAGAGGGCCCGGGCTTCTATATATAGGACTAGCCACCACCATAGAAGGGGATAAGCTCATACAGATCATCCCCAACCACACATGCTGACCGAGCACAAGAACACCTCTCCTCAGGAGGCTGTTCTTCCCTTGTAACTGTTCATCCTTAGCCCGAGAGGCAATCCACCACACCACACTGGAGTAGGGTATTACACCACAACGGTGGCCCGAACCAGTATAAATATTGTGTCTCGTGTTCTTTGGGTTTGTCGAGCTATGCCGTGAGATTGTGTCGAGCGCGAGCTAGAGAGGGGGAGAGATCTTTGTACGCACCCCAGTGTTTGAACCTCAAGGGTTTTGCCAGAACCCAAAATCTGATAAAGAGTTTGAAGTACATTTTCACACAGAAGGAGCTGAATCTCAGACAAAGGAGATGGTTGGAGCTTATAAATGATTATGATATGAAGTTTCACTATCATCCAGGCAAGGCCAATGTCGTAGCAGACGCTTTGAGCCGAAAGTGTTATGCCAATACCCTTGTGAGCGGAGGATTACCCAAGGAGTTAATCGAATATCTCAGGGAGCTTCGTTTGGAGATTGTCCCTAGAGGTTTTGTTGCAGCAATGGAGGTTCAGTCAACATTATTGGGAAAGATTCGAGAAGCTCAGAAGGATGATAAGGAAATTGTTGAGATAAAGGAGAATATGAGCAAAGGAAAAGCTAAGGGTTTTTGTGAGGATGAGCATGACACCTTATGGTTTGAGGACCGTGTTTATGTACCAATAATGCAGAGATCAGGAAGTTAATACTTCAGGAAGCTCATGACTCGCCATACTCGATACACCACAGAAACACCAAGATGTATTTGTATTTGAAGGAGCATTTCTGGTGGACTGGTATGCAGAAGGATATTGCCGAGTATGTGGCCGTATGTGATGTATGTCAGAGAGTGAAGGCAGAACATCAGAAGCCAGCAGAATTACTGCAGCCTATGCCGATACCTGAATGGAATTGGGACAAGCTTGGCATGGATTTCATCACCGGATTACCTAGGACCCGGTTAGGATATGATTCTATTTGGGTAGTAGTGGATCATTTGACCAAAGTGGCTCACTTTATCCCAGTGAAAACCACCTATACAAGTGCGAAGTTGGCCAAGATATATATGACCAGGATCGTATGTCTGCATGGAGTTCTGAGGAACATCGTATCAGATAGAGGGACATAGTTTACTTCAAAGTTTTGGCATCAGCTGCACCAAACTTTGGGTACCAGGCTAGAGTTTAGTACAGCCTTTCATCCGCAGATAGATGGGCAAACCGAGAGAGTCAATCAGATTTTGGAGGACATGTTGAGAGCTTGTGCGCTAGATTATGGATCTAGCTGGGATGATAATTTGCCTTATGCGGAGTTCTCATACAACAACAGCTACCAGACCAGTTTGAAGATGGCACTTTCGAAGCTTTGTATGGAAGGAGGTGCAGGACACCATTGATGTGGGATGAAGTTGGAGACCGTCAGTTGTTTGGACCAGATTTGATTAAAGAGTCCGAAGAGAAGGTTAAGTTGATTCGCGATAGGCTGAAGGTAGCTCAGTCTAGGCAGAAGAGTTATGCAGACTCAAAATGCAAGGAGGTAGTTTATGAAATCGAAGACAGGGCATATCTTTGTGCGTCACCTCTATGAGGAGTTAAACGCATTGGATTCAAGGGAAAGTTAGCCCCGAGATTTGTAGGACCATACCGAGTTAGGGAACATATGGGATAAGTGGCCTACAAGTTGGAGTTACCCGATGGACTGTCAGGAGTTCATGATGTGTTTCATGTTTCCCAGTTGAAGAAGTGCCATGCTGAGATGGCCGATATTCCTCTGAGAGATACAGTGCCCTTGGAATCAATACAGTTGGATAGCGATTTGACTTACGAGGAGAAACCAGTCAAAATTTTCGAGTTTGCCAGTCGAGTCACACGCAGCAAGGTTATCATGTTTTGCAAAGTTCAGTGGAGCCACCATAGCGAGGATGAAACCACCCGGGAACGAGAGGAAGACCTACGGAAAGACCACCGACACCTATTTTCTAGCCAACCCGAATCTCGAGGGCGAGATTCATCTTAAGGGGGGTAGGTTTGTAACATCCCAAATTTTCAATTTGGAATGTTATACATAGGTCATCATATGCATATCATATTTTATTTGCATTTTGGTTTTGATCCTAGAAATTCGAAGCAACTCAAGGACCCACAGAGAGAGTTGGGGATTTCGTTTATTTTCATATTTGAATTTTTCTCAAATTTGAAAAGAGGATCATTTTGGTTTTAATTATTTTTCTATCCAAAATATTTCTGATATTAAACAAAATAGGACATAATATGACTTCTCCAAAATAAAATAAATATTGGAGGAAAAATGTTAAAATCAAATAAATAATTTATTTGGATTTTTATTGCCATTTTATTTGAATTAGAAAAATATGCATTTTTCAAAATTGCATTTTTAGGCCAGGAAAATGTTCACTTTGTTCTAAATATTTTATTTAGACGGTGAAAATTGTTTTTGGCATTTTTAGAACTATTTTTATATTTATTTAGGATTTTTTTTTATTTCAGCGGAATTCATTTAAAAAAAAGTCGCGCGCCTGACTGGGCCAATGGCCCAGCCGAGCCAGGCCAAGCCCAGCGTCGCGCCGCCTTCGCCTCCGCGCTGCCCGTGCCGCCGGCGCACTCCGCCTGGAGTCCGGCTCGGAGCGGCCACCGCTGGCCCCTGCCCCAAGCCGACTGCACCCCAGCCCCCCCTTTAAATCCCGAGCCGCCCCGCTGCCTCTCCTCGTCCCACCCCGAGCCGCAGCCCCGCCGCCGAGCCCGCGCCGCTGCCATCGCCGCTGCTCCGCTTCGTCGCCGAGCCCGCTCCGCCGCCCGCGCCGCGCCGCGTCGCCGCCCCGCTGACCCGCGCCGCGCCGCCACCGGATCCCGATGCTGGCGGTTCTCGTCCGAGAACCGGTAAAGACCCGCAAAGCCGCCGTCATTTTTTTGTAAACCCTAGATCATTTTTTAGATCGGTTCGGTTTTCTCGGTTTTATTCGGTTAGCTCTAATCTATGAACGTCCGTTCGTTAGTTCGTTTTAACGAACGAATTCGTTCGTTAGTCTCCGTTAGTGAACATTCGTCCGATAGATTTTTCTTTTTATTTTTTTTCAGTCAGGGACCTATCTGCAATTATTTTTATCGCAAATTAGCCCCTGATCTTCAAACCCTCACAACTTTTTAACCGTTCGTCCAAATCCAGTGAAACCAATGCCAAATTCTTCATCTCGAGCCCATCTTTCTGGTTAATCAACTTGAACATGGTTTTGACAATTTAAAATTTGGTTTCAAGAAGATTTGAATTTGAAGTTCTTTTGACCGTAGTTTTAGTTCCGTAGCTCCGATTCGATTAATTCTTTTTGCAAATTCTAGTTCTTTGGTTGGATTTTAAAATTTGACTTTCTCATCTGAGTTTTACTCGTGCATCTATGCTTGAGTGCTTATGTATGCCATTGTTTGTTTGCGATAGAATTCCCGGGATGCAAAGCATGCTACTACGAGTCTCTAGGGTTTGCAGATCATCAGCAAGGCAAGTAACACATTGATCATACCCCTTTATTACCTAGTTTTTTTGCATTAGCTACAATCCTCAAACATTGCATGAGTAGGATCTTTTAACTTGTGGCTTTTGGAAAGTAGATGATGAGGTAGAACCTATTACCCTTTTATTATCAAACCCTGGGAGTTACTTCTACGTTATGCTTATACCGCTATGCTATGCTCGTAGACGTGGTTTGGGTTTGAGTGTATCCATGACAGATGTGAAATTGTTAATTAATGGTTAACTTAAGGTGGCTACTTAAATACACATTTGGGTGGATTGGTTGTGGGCACCTGGGGATATACCAGTGTTGTCCTTTGGTTCGCCACCTAGGCTCAAAGGGATCATAAGATTATTCATGCTAGAAACTTCCTTGTGCAGCCACAAGCTATTATGGGCTCTAGCATAGTTGAGTATGTTGCATGACCTCTTTCAGTGGTAGGCTAGCAGATGTAGGGGAAAGTAGGTGTAACTGTCTACCCAGAGTAAAGAGTTAATGCTTCTGAAAGACTGTGTCTCGGTCATCCGTTTCTCAAACACCATGTAGTGCGAGAAATCGAACGGAGGAGATCGAGTCTTGTGGGGAGAAGTGCGCAAACCTCTGCAGAGTACAAACTAATCATGGTTGGCCATGTCACCGGTTATGGACATCTTGAGTATCTAGTTCTTGGATTATCATGTTGATCTCATCACACTAAATTAATTTGTTGGGTTGTTAACTACTGTTTAAATGGGATTGAGATGGGGTTACCATTCTCAATGTTTATCAACTACCGTGATAGTTAAACAAAATATATTGCTTTGTTGTAGGAAAAATGGCTTTTCGCAAAAACATTATAACCATAGAGCCTCCACCAGCCATATATGCATGTAGTGATAGTATTTGCTTGTTCATTGCTCTATTGTGTTATCTTGCCAGCATATTCCATGTGCTGACCCGTTTCGGGCTGCAACATATCATGCTGCAGACTTTTCAGACGAAGAGTAAGGTGCGCTAGGTCGTTGTCATGCACTCAGCTATGCCATTGGAGTTGATGGACTCACTTTATTTTCCAAGCCTTCCGCTGTTATTTTATTTAGATGGCCTTAAGCCATATTATTCTATTAAGTTCTCTCTTGAGACTATCGATGTAATAAGTGTGTGATTGCTACTTTGTTATAAATCCTTCGAAGTACTGTGTGTGTCAGCATTACCATCCAGGGATGACACTTATGCACAGAGATTTGACTATTTGAGGTCAGATCGCTACAGGTTTGTGGCAGTGGCTATGTCAATTGAACTCGGTGGCGATGGATATAAAGTTTCGGTGGGGCCGAGTTTGACTTTTGGCTTGGGACATATTTGGACATGAGAAAGTGGTTGAGGGTTTTTGGAGCATATCACTAAGCACTTAGAGCAAGCAAGCCATTAAGCAACACCTCATCCCCTTTTAATAGTATTGGCTTTTCCTATGGACTCAATGTGATCTTGGATCACTAAAAGTAAAATGTAGAGTCTTGAGCTGTAGAGTCTGAGCCAATCTTTTGTCCTTAGCATTTTGAGGGGTCCACATTTCTAATCCATGCCATGCCAATCATTGAGCTTTCCTGAAATATTTATCTTGAGATATCATTAGCTCATTGAGTTATATGTTGTTAGGAATTACCAAAACCACCCAGGGATAGTTGCACTTTCAATCTCCCCCATTTTGGTAATTGATGACAGCATATAGATCAAAGTTTCGACAAATGATAATAAGATTGAAATACATCGTCGCTTTGAGAAGTATGTGATAAACAAGGGCTCCCCCTAAATTTGTGCATTATTTAAAATTTGCTTTCGAATGCAAATGCACAATCAATTAGGATCATGGGTTACTCTTCCATGTCACATACATCTTTGTGGAGCGCTCAAAATGATGGAAATTAAAAGCATGCACTCATCACCAAGCAAAGTGAATGATCATATATGGGATATACGAGATAGTATCATCCAGGCAAGCATTAAAGTAGCATATGGTCAAACACATGATCAAACAAGTATCTCACATAGACATAGAGGATCAACCAAGCACACAATAAAGTTCAACCAAAAGCAAGAGAGACAAAGAAGCAAAAACACTCTCTCTCGAAGCCTATGATCTATACATTTCTCCCCCTTTGGAAACAAGTACCAAAAAGTTTGAAAATGCATTGTGCTATGCGTCTCTCAGGCTTGGTCTTCGGGAGGTGGTGTAGAGAGAACTCTGAAGGAAGAAGGCATCTGTTGATGTAGTTGGAGCTGGTGGAGTGGGTGCTGGAGGTGGCACTTAAGCTGTAGCTGCTGGTGCTGACGATGTAGCTCTAGAATCTGGTACTGGCACTTCAGCAGACCTCTGACCTCTTGGTACTCACTGAAAAGCATCCGTAGTTTCCTTCCCTCTCTTGTCCTCAGCTTCCTCCTGGAGCTACTCAACTGCAGTCTGTATCTCACTCACCTTGAGGTCAAGATCATAGAAATTTGTCACAACAATCATTTCCAAGCTCTCTTGATTCTTATTCAGGGTGGACAATCCCTTCTCAATCCTCAATGTTGCTTGTATCAGATAACCCAATTGATCTTGTTTGTTTTTTAAGAACACCTAAGATGCTTCCTCAGCAGTTGGCATCCTTGCAGCCTTTTCTAACTTTGCCTTGGCTCTCTTCTCCTGTGCTTGTGCTGATGAAGGTTCATCCTCATTCATCACAACTGTGTTATCTTCAAGTTCTGGGTGCAAAGGTAAGTGATTCTTGTCCAACAGGTAGGTTCATGTGCCCATCTTTGAGTTGATGAGCTCCTGAATGTGTGGACCATACCCACAAGATCTTTTCTGGCCAGAAGCTTTCCTCTTGATTGTCTCCACAATCATACTCATGACCTTGAACTTTGAGGTACATCAAAGATTTGCAGCAGGTTAATGGAATGTCCTCTAATCATCTTGTGATCTCCAGACTTGGGTAGCAAAGTATGCCTTAAGAGGGTGTTGATAGTAGGCAGACCAGACACCAAATAGTGCACAGATCCAAGCTTGTGTGTCTCCAAAGCTTTATCAGGGATCTCTTTGTACATGTTTGCCATAGAGTTGTGGTCTTTCTTCTTCTTGGCGTACACATCCAAATCATCATCATGTTCCTCTGGGGCATTGATTAACTTGGCCCATTCTTCAACAGTTGATTGGTACCTCGTACCTTCAGACATCCATATTGTCCTTCCATCTGGATAGAAATGAGCAGTGGGGTAAAATTGCATAACTAGCTCATCATTCCATTTGGTCAACTTTTGACCTACAAACTCATCAACTCCACAAGCTCTGAAGATTTCATGTACACCTGGGAAATAGTCTTCATTATCATCAATGAATTCCTAATCGACCCATTTCATATCACAGACAATTGGCTTCTTGTCAAGGAGAATGGTCTCATAGAAATCATGTTGTTTTTTGGTGTGGAACCTATAGTCATCAGCAGTCCTCCTCATCACAGCATAAGGATCAGATAGTCTCCATGATGTCAGTCCTGCATCCTTTCTGATATTCATTTCCTCAGCTACTGGATGAGCATCATTGTGGTCTGGAATCTTGGGTTTCATTTTTCTTAGCACTAGGGCTTCATCATCCTCTTCTTCATCCTCAGGCACTTGGGCCTTGTTCTTCTCTTCAGCTGGGATGTTTCTGGTGCTTCTCTTGGGCTTAGACTTGGTGGATTGAGTAGCAGGTTTGGGCTTTGAAGTAGTGGCCCCTTATTTGATAGCATCTCCCATAAGCTTTTGTGACTTGGGTGCTGGTACAGCATCCTCTTCCTCTTCCTCTTCCTCTTCTTCTAGATCTTTCATTATGGAGGATCTTCCAAGAACTCTGGCTGTGGTGTTCTTGACCCTCTCCTTCCTCTTCTTTCCTTCTCCAGCCTCTTTGGGTTCAAGAGTGAAATCCATAGTTTGTTGAGTGGAGGCTCTAGCCTTAGACATAGGAATCCTTTTTGCTGGTGCCTTCTTATTCAACCCTGGCTTAGTTGTTGCAACTATGCCATACTCTTTCTTTAGCACCTTCTTTTGGGAGCTAACTTCCTCCTCAGTAGCCACATAGTCCTCATCTTCAGAATATGAGGTTCTCTTCTTCCTTGACCTGGTGGCTGCCTTTGGCAAATTACTTGGAGTGCTCCTGCTGCCATCATCTGAGGTACTTGAGGGACTAGTGCCCTCACTTAATTGCACTTGCTCTTCTGACCTATTCTGACTGTCACTCTGGTCTGACATTCTGGCAAGCAAACTGACAGCAAACCCTGTGAATAGATATAGGTGAGGTAGAATAGATGAGCATCACAAAATGCAGAGTTTTTGCAAAACTGATGACTCAAAAACTTAGTTTTAGTTCTCCGCAGAAAGCATTTCGGAGCTATCGATTTGTTAAACTTGGTGATACCGAAGCAATTTTGGAACCTAAACTAGTGAACTCGGTCACACCGAGTCATAGTTCTGTGGCACCGAGACTGCTAGGGTTTCACAGAGAATCGAACTCGGTCACACCGATTTGCAATTTTCGTTCAGACCGAAAACGCATGTGCAATGGCCTAAGCCAAATCGGTGAGACCTATTTCTACAACTCGATCAGTCCGAGATGAGTTCGGCGGAAACCTAGCCCTAAATTTTCGAATTAAACCTAACCTAAATGATGTTTTCTCTGGATATATTGTTTTCATAGGTGGTAAAGATCATGGCAAAGCAATGTGCTAAGAATCGAAGTAAGGAAATAGCACAAAGCATCGATCCCATACCCTATTTCGGCAGGAGTTCGCTACGGCGACAACGGCGGAGCAGAATTCCATTGACAACGATGGAAACCAGTGGCGGGAGGTCGCTTGTGGCGAGGAGACGATCCGGAGACCCGAGGAGGCAGAGCAGGTCACACGCGCGGGCTGAGGAGTTTGAAGAAATTTCCAAAATCTCACCCGTGGGTATACATATCCCAACCCTGTCGGTGTGATCGAGTGGAACAACTCGGTGGCATTGAGATGCAGAATCGCAAGCGGTTACTGCAACTCGGTGTGACCGAAAAGTTCAAATTGGTTGCACCGAGATGGAAACCCTAGATCAACTTAGTGAACTCAGTGTGACCGAAGTGGATGACTCGGTCATACCGAAATGTACAAAGAGGTTTTGGAAGTTTAAGTCTATGACGAATCGGGGACTCCGAGTGCTCCTCACACAGAGTGGTTCGAATCTGACTTGATCAAACTTTGTGATGTAGCATGAATAGAGTTTGAGATGAGGAAAGCATAGATAACTAGAGGAGGTTCTTAGGCATTCTTGTCCATCCACTTGGCAAAAGAGAAAATGCAAAACAATCAAAACAACAAGTGGATGTCCTCAAATGAGTAAAATATGCAATCAACATGCTCACACAATAAAATGGAAAATGAAATATGTGACAAACCATGCACAAACACTCTAGCGTCTATCAAGCAATTGGCGATGACTAGGTCATCTATATATGAGTATATTGACTGAGGACTCAAATGAGAACGTGGGGTTGCCACTTTTACATAAAGCATTGTTGTGCTCACACCTTTAGAGTTTCTTTAGCTCAATTGATTAGAGTAAAGCTCCCCCTAGATGTGATATCCCCCCTAAGAGGGATGAACTAACCTTGGGTTTTGTCGATGATGACTTCATGTAGGTGTTGAAGATGTAGATGCTCAATGTTGACGTAGATCATTCGGAGCAATCCATTGGAGTGAGTTGCACTTTCAATACCTACACGGGTTAGTCCCACAAGGAACAAACGAGGATATCCATAGACATAGAGTGATGTTCACATAAGATGATGTTCATGAAAGCATTTGGTTACCATGTCCCTTGTCTTACCAAAAATAGGGTTTGTGACTCCTAGAACTAGTGCAAGATGTGGAAGTTGTTTGCACATGTCCTTGCTGAAAGATATGAGTGAAGTATGTTGGCGAAGTCACCCTCAAGAACTCTCTAGTTCTTCTTCTTCGGGATCCACATCATCTTGATGGGAATCCTTGGAGTTGTAGTCATACTTGATGTAGTAGAACTTGATGTAGTCTTGGGAACCCACTTGACCAAGGCCTTGGGAGCTTCTTCAAATGCATCAATCTCATCTTGAAGCTTGTCCTTCCCTTTTAGCTTGTGGTCTTATGCTGGAAGATCATCTTGAGCTTGTGTCCCTTGGAAAGATGTGGGATCATACTTCTCTTGTTGAGGAATAAACTTCGTCTTGGGGTATTGATCTTCTTGCCACTCAACTCCATTGGCATTGAACTTCCGTTCAAAACCAACACCTTGATTCTTCCGGTGTCTTCCTTGCTTGCGTACAATTTCCTAAATTTGCTTGCTTTCGGCAAGGCTCTTGTCAACACCTTTCTCTGTAATTCCCTTCAATAAGCTATTTTCTTACTCAAGTGTAACTTGGCTAAGAGAATCATTAGTGGAATCAAGAGAACTACTAGAAGCAACAATATTGGATTTGACATGATTGTTGTTACTACTAGAAGAAGAATCTTTCTTACTTTTGTTGCTAGATTTTACTTGTGGCATTTAAGTAGACAAGAGTAAACGCTTGGCAATGTAAGAAGAACTTTTCTTGTGAAGACCATCATTGATTGCCTTTAAGAACCCATGCTCTCGCTCAAGGTTGAGCTTTTTAAAGCGTAACTTTTCATGAGTCTTTAAAAGTTCTCGATGATTTTCCAAGGTAGTTTCATGAGCTAACTTAAGAGTGTTTATTTCTTTAGTTAGATGCTCAATCTCCTTCTTATCATCGTCATTCGTTTTATCTTGATTAGCATGATTAATAGCAAGTTCATCATAGTTTTCATAACTAGAGTTGTCAACAAGTAAATCATCATGTCCTAGCAAATCATCTTCATCACTATTGAAATCAACATACTCGGGGTGTGATACCTTTGGGCCTTTAGCCATGATGCATCTTCCAATTCCTTCATTCGGTGAGTCAAATATGTCGTAGGAGTTGGTTGGCACAAGTGCTAGACCGGCAACACCTTCATCTTGAGTATATTCGGAGTCGGAGTGATAACTTCTCTCGGAGTGATTGTCGGATTCAGTGCCGGATACCCATTCACCAACATGAGCCTGATGTCTTTGTTTTTTGTAGCTCCTTGATGATTTGTCCTTCCTCCCCGAATCCTTGCTTCTCCGTGATGTTCTTCGTTCATAACGGTCATCTCTACTCCATCTCTCTCTAGGTGGTGATTCTTCTCTTCCACTTCTCCTTTTGGGTGAATCTTCTCTTCTTTTGTAGGGAGTCGTACACTCATTGGAGTAGTGTCCGGGTCTTCCACAATTGTAGCAATTTCGTTCATGACTTGAAGATCTTTTGTCATTGTAGGACCTTGACTTGGAACTTCACTCCTTGCTTCTATTCTTGCAGAACTTGTTGAAGTTCTTCACCATTAGGCTCAATTCTTCATTGAAGGTTTGTTTCTCACTTGATGATGTGGGAGCATCACATGAGGCTTTGTAAGCACCACTTGACTTGTTGTGAAGCTCTTCCTTATCCTTGAGTGACATCTCATGAGCAATAATTCTTCCAATGACTTCCGTTGGCTTGAGATCATTGTAATTAGGCATCATATGAATCAATGTACACATGGTATCATATTTTCCATCCAAGGCTCTTAGGATCTTCTTGATGATGAATCTATCGGTCATCTCTTCACTTCCTAAGCCGGCAATCTCATTTGTGATGAGAGCAAGCCTAAAGTACATTTTAGCGACACCTTCACCATCCTTCATTTTGAACTTGTCAAGTTGACTTTGAAGCACATCCAATTTGGATTCCTTGACAGAGTCGGTACCTTCGTGCATATCAATCAAAGTATCCCAAATTTCCTTTGCATTCTCAAGACGGCTGATTTTGTTGAATCCTTCGGGGCACAATCGGTTGAAGAGAATATCACAAGCTTGAGCATTGTATTGCAACATCTTCAACACTTCCGCGATAGCTTCGTGGTTTGGTTCTCTCCCATCAAAGAATTCACCTTGCAAGCCAATACACACAATAGCCCAAACGGTGGGGTTATGTCCAAGAATATGCATTTTCATCTTATGCTTCCAACTAGCAAAATTAGTACCATCAAAGGACCTCTACGATGGTAATTTCCCTCACTAGATGCCATACTCTCCTAGGTTGTGAAACCAAGGCTGTGATCACCAAACGCTATGGAAATCAAGGAAAATGGAGACCAAAGCTCTGATACCACTTGTAGGATCGAAAGAATGTCTAGAGGGAGGGGTGATTAGACTACTTGACCAAATAAAAATCTAGCCTTTTTCCAATTTTAAGTCTTGGCAGATTTTAGCAACTTAGCCCTAGTCAAGCAATCAACCTACACATGCAAGTCTAAGAGTATAGTAGCGGAATGTAAAACATTGCACATGAAGGTAAAGGGAGGAGTTTGGAGGGAGAAAACGCAATGTAGACACGGAGATTTTTGGCGTGGTTCCGATAGGTGGTTCTATCGTACATCCACGTTGGTGGAGACTTCAATCCATGAAGGGTAACAGTTGCGCGAGTCCACGGACGGCTCCACCCATGAAGGGTCCACGAAGAAGCAACCTAGACTATCCCACCATGGCCATCGCCCACGAAGGACTTGCCTCACTAGGGTAGATCTTCACGAAGTAGGCGATCTCCTTGCACGTACAAACTCCTTGGTTCAACTCCATAATCTTGTCGGAGGCTCCCAAGTGACACCTAACCAATCTAGGAGACACCACTCTCCAAAAGGTAATAAATGGTGTGTTGATGATAAACTCCTTGCTCTTGTGCTTGAAATGATAGTCTCCCCAACACTCAACTCTCTCTCACCGATTTGCATTTGGTGGAAAGAATATTTGAGTGGAAAGCAACTTGGGGAAGGCTAGAGATCAAGATTCATATGGTTGTAATGGAATATATTGGTCTCGACACATGAGTAGGTGGTTCTGTCTCAGAAAATGAATGTTGGAAGTGTAGGCATGTTCTGATGGCTCTCTCCATGAGTGAAGAGTGGGTGGAGGAGTATTTATAGCCTCCACACAAAATCTAACCATTACACACAAATCACCAAACTCGGTGGGACTGAATAATGAAACTTGGTCAGACCGATTTAGTTCAAAATGTGAACATTAGGATTTTCGATGGGACTAACATATAAACTCAGTGTGATCGATTTCATTAGGGTTAGGGCATAACGTAATCTCGGTGAGACCGATTACACAAACTCGGTGGGACCGATTTTGGTAATAAGCTAACCAGAGAGTTGGTCGGGCAAATTCGATGGGACCGATTCGCTCATCTCGGTGAGACCGAAACATTACGAAGGGGAAACAGAGAGTTTGCATTGCGAACTCGGTGGGACATATCACTCATCTCGGTTGGACCGAAATGTTACGACGGGAAATAGAGAGTTTGCAATCCCATCTCGGTGAGACCAAGATCCCTATCGGTAAGATTGAAGTGACTAGGGTTTGTGGCAGTGGCTATGTCAAACGAACTCGGTGGCGTCGGATAGAAAGTTTCGGTGGGACCAAGTTTGACTTTTGGTTTGGGACATATGTGGATATGAGAAAGTGGTTGAGGTTTTTTTAGCATATCACTAAGCACTTAGAGCAAGCAAGTCATTAAGCAACACCTCATCCCCTTTTAATAGTATTAGCTTTTCCTACGGACCTAATGTGATCTTGGATCACCAAAAGTAAAATGTAGAATCTTGAGCTTTAGAGCTTGAGCCAATCTTTTGTCCTTAGCATTTTGAGGGGTCCATATTTGTAATCAATGCCATGCCAATCATTGAGCTTTCCTGAAATATTAATCTTGGGATATCATTAGCTCAATGAGCTATATGTTGTTAGGAATTACCAAAACCATCCAGGGATAGTTGCACTTTCAGGCTCCCAAGTGACACCACTCTCCAAAAGGTAATAGATGGTGTGTTGATGATGAACTCCTTGCACTTGTGCTTCAAATGATAGTCTCCCCAACACTCAACTCTCTATCCTATATTTAGCTATGGTGGAAAGATGATTTGAGTGGAAAGCAACTTGTGGAAGGCTAGAGATCAAGATTCTTGTGGTTGGATTGGAATGTCTTGGTCTCAACACATGAGTAGGTGGTTCTTGCTCAAAAAATGAATGCTAGAAGTGTAGGCACGTTATGATGGCTCTTTATCCAATGGAGAGGAGGGTAGAGGGGTATATATAGCCTCCACACAAAATCTAACCGTTACACACATAAGAGCCAACTCGGCCAGACCAAATGTATGAACTCGGTGAGACTGATTCAGTTCAAAATGTGAATGTTAGGCTTTTCGGTGGGACCGACATGATCAACTCGGTGGGACCGATGTGCTAGGGTTAGGGCAAAACCTTATCCCGGTTTGACTGATTACACAAACTCAGTGAGATCGATTTCAGTAATAAGCAAACAGAGAGTTGGTCATGCAAACTCAGTGGGACCGATAGCTCCTTTCGGTGATACCAAAACGTTACGAAAGAGAAACAAAGAGTTTGCACTGCGAACTCGGTGGGACCAATCGCTCATTTTGGTGAGACCGAAACGTTACGAAGGGAAACAGAGAGTTTGCAGTCCCATCTCGGTGAGACCGAGATCCCTATCAGTGAGACCGACCTGATTAAGGTTTCTGGCTATGGCTATGTCAAGTGAACCCGGTGGCGCCAGATGAATCAAGTCGGTGGGGCCGAGTTTGACTTTAGATTTAGGACATATTTGGATTTGAGAAAATGGTTGAGGGCTTCGGAGCATATCACTAAGCATTTGGAGCAAGTAGACCATTAAGCAATACCTCATCCCCTTCTAATAGTATTGGCTTTCCTATGGACTCAATGTGGTCTTGAATCACTAAAATAGAAATGAAGAGTCTTGAGCTTTTGCCAATATTTGTCCTTAGCACTTTGAGGGGTCCATATCTCTAGTCCATGCCATGCCAACCATTGAACTTTCTGAAATACTCAACTTGAGTGGATATTAGTTCAAAGAGCTATATGTTGTTATGAATTACCAAAACCACCCAGGGAATAGTTCCACTTTCACATATCGTAGAAGCTATGATAAAAGCTCATGAAGAAAAGCTAGAATTGGAGGTTTCTATACCTAGGAAATTGCAGGTGAATGGGAACCTACTATTAAATTAAAGATTAAAGATTATGAATGTAATGCTTCGTGTGATCTAGGTGCTAACATCTCTACTATACCCAAATCTTTATGTGACGTGCTAGGTCTCACCGATATGGATGCTTGTTCTCTTAATTTGCATTTAGCGGATTCAACTATTAAGAAACCATTGGGTAGAATAAATGATGTGCTCATACTTGCTAATAGAAATTATGTGCCCATAGATTTCATTGTGCTTAATATTAAATGCAATCCGTCTTGTCCTATAATACTTGGTAAGCCCTTTCTACGAACCATTGGAGCTATTATTGATATGAAAGAAGGAAATATAAGGTTCCAATTTCCATTAAAGAAATGGATGGAACTCTTACCAAGGAAGATAATTACACAACCATATGAATCTATTATGAGGTCTACCTATGGAATTAATTTCAAGGATGGCAATACTTGAAACAATGCCTTGCGACTAGCTAGGGGCGTAAAACAATAGCGCTTGTTGGGAGGTAACCCAATAGGTATCCCCTCTTTCGTCTACAATCCATCGGTATACTACTTGGAGCAATATTTTATTCATCAGATGATATGAGTTTTGCTTGGAGCGTCTTGTATTATAGTACTCTTTGCTTTGTTTTCTTTTTAGCTTGACAATTTTTTTTTGCTGCACACACCTTTTGAGAGGGACGCGCATTTATTCACAATTTATTAGAAATAGGTAGTTGCTCTAGTGCTTCACTTATATCTTTTAGAGCATGGCGGTGGTTATATTTTATAGAAATAGTTGTAGTGCTTCACTTATATGTTTTTGAGAGTCTAATAAATAGTAATGGCAATATGCACATGTTATGAAATTGGTCCTGATATGATAGGTATTCAAGAGGGATATAATAAAAACATTCATGTAGATCACTGAATATGATAATTTTGATTCCTTGCAATAGTTTTGCAATATTGAGATGGTAATATGTGGGGGTACTAGTGAATGATAGTGGTTTAGTAAGAATATTGGTTTTGAGGTTTTTGATTCCCAAAGCCTGCACGTATAGTCTCCCATTATGCGATGAAGTTGGAGCATGATTTATTATTGAGTGTCTACCTTATGAGTGGCGGTTGGGGACGAGCGATGATCTTTTCCTACCAATCTATCCCCCTAGGGGCATGCGTAGTACTACTTTGCTTCAAGGGCTAATAAACATTCACAATAAGTATATGAGTTCTTCATGACTAATGTGAGTCCATGGATTATACGCACTCTTACCTTTCTGTCATTCGCTAGCCTCTTTGTTACTTTGCATTGCCCTTTCACACCTCGAGAGTCAGTGCAAACTTCGCTGGTGCATCCAAACCCCGTGATATGATATGCTCTATCAAACATAAGCTATGAAGCCCCTGATTCAATCGTACCCTAATCATACACGCAAATGTGTACGATCAAGATCATGGACTCACGGGAAGATATCACAACACAACTCTACAAATAAAATAAGTCATACAAGCATCATATTACAAGCTAGGGACCTCGAGGGCTCGAATACAAAAGCTTGATCATAGACGAGTCAGCGGAAGCAACAATATCTGAATACAGACATAAGTAAACAAGTTTGCCTTAAGAAGGCTAGCACAAACTGGGATACAGATCGAAAGAGCCGCAGGCCTCCTGCATGGGATCCTCCTAAACTACTCCTGGTTGTCGTCAGCGGCCTGCATGTAGTAGTAGGCACCTCCAGTGTAGTAGGAGTCATCGTCGACGGTGGCGTCTGGCTCCTGGACTCCATCATCTGGTCGCAACAACCGGGTATAGAAATGGGAAAAAGGGGGAGCAAAGCAACCGTGAGTACTCATCCAAAGTACTCGCAAGCAAGGAGCTACACTACATATGCATTGGTATCAATGAAAGGGGTAGTATATGTGAACTGAACTGCAGAATGCTAGAATAAGAGGGGGATAGCTAGTCCTATCGAAGACTACGCTTCTGGCAACCTCCATCTTGCAGCAGAAGAAGAGAGTACATGGTAAGTTAACCAAGTATCATCGCATAGCATAATCCTACCCGACGATCCTCCCCTTGTTGCCCTGTGAGAGAGAGATCACCGGGTTGTATCTGGCACTTGGAAGGGTGTATTTTATTAAGTATCTGGTTCTAGTTGTCATAAGGTCAAGGTACAACTCCGGGTCGTCCTTTTACCGAGGGACAAGGCTATTCAAATAGATAAACTTCCCTGCAAGGGTGCACTGCATTTCCCAACACACTCGATCCCCGTTGGTCGGACACACTTTCCTGGGTCATGCCCGGCCTCGGAAGATCAACACGTCGTAGCCCTACCTAGGCACAACAGAGAGGTTAGCACGCCGGTCTAAATCCTATGGCACAGGGGTCTGGGCCCATCGCCCATTGCACACCTGCACGTTGTGTGGGCGGCCGGAAGCAGACCTAGCCCCCTTAATACAAGAGCAGGCTTACGGTCCAATCCGGCGCGCGCCGCTCAGTCGCTAACGTCACAAAGGCTTCGGCTGATACCACGACGTCGAGTGCCCATAACTGTTCCCGCATAGTTGGTTAGTGCATATAGGCCAGTGGCCAGACTCAGATCAAATACCCAAATCTCGTTAAGCATGTTAATTGAATTAACTGCGGACGCCGACCAGGGCCAGGCCTGCCTCTCTCCTAGGTGGTCTCAACCTACCCTGTCGTTCCGCCACAAAGATTCACTGAGAGGGCCGTCAGGACAAACGCCCTTTCGGACCCAATCCGTGAATCACTCGCGGGTACTCTACGAGCCGACTCGTCTTTAGTCACCACAAGTATCATATATTATGTATAAGTATATACCCGTGATCACCTCCCGAGTGATCATGGCCCGATAGTATAGCATGGCAAGCGGACAATAATGTAGGGCCACTAATGATAAACTAGTGTCCTATACTAAGCATTTAGGATTGCAGGCAAGGTATCAATAATTGTAGCAACAATGACAGGCTATGTATCATGATTGGATTAACGAAAAGCAGTAACATGCTACACTACTCTAATGCAAGCAGTAGAGAGAAGAATAGGCGATATCTGGTGATCAAGGGGGGGGGGCTTGCCTGGTTGCTCTGGCAAGTAGGGGTCGTCAACAACATAGTTGACTGGGGCACCAGCAGCGGCGTCAGTCTCGTAGTCTACCGGAGAGAAGAGGGGGAAGAAACAATGAATACAATGCAAACAGATGCATATCGATGCATGACATGACAAGTAACGGTGCTAGGTGTGCCCTAAAGCAGTATGAGGTGATACCGGTGAAGGGGGGAAACATCCGGGAAAATATCCCCGGTGTTCCGCGTTTTCGGGGAGATGAATCAGAGGGGGAAAGTTGCGTGTTCGCTATGCTAGGGATGTGTGGCTTACGAATGGGTTGCGTATCCGGATTCGTCTCGTCGTTCTAAGCAACTTTCATGTACAAAGTTTTTCCATCCGAGCTACAGTTTATTTTATATCAATTTTAAAAGATTTAAATCATTTTTAGCATTTATTTAATTATTTCGAAACAACATTATCTAGAATAGTGCTTGCTGACGTCATCATGATGTCAGCATGACGTCAGCAGTCAACAGAGGTGTTGACTGGGTCAAACTGACATGTGGGTCCCACTGGTCATAGACTGTTGACTAACTATTTGTTAACATTTAATTAGCAGGTTAATTAGAGTTAATTAGTTAACTAAACAGTGTTAATTAAGTTAATTAATTAATTAATTAATTTTTATTTATAATTTATTTATTGAATTCTTTTAATTAATTTTTTTAAACAAACGTTCTAGGGCCATGGGCCCCATGTGTCTGTGGCCCAGAGGGGCCGATGCGGGCTAATGGGCGCGGGTGCGGGCGACGGGTACATGTGTTGGGGCGTGCGGGCGCCCGAGCGGAGGCCGAGCTCGGGCGGCGACGGGCACGACAGCCCGGGGCGGGGCCGGCGGCGAACAGTGGGTGCGGGGGTGTGCAGCAGCGCGGGAGGAGGAGAGCGGGGCGACGAGCGCGAAGGGAGGTGGTGGCTGGGCGCGCGGGGCGAGCAGCGGCGGCGGGTGGAGGTGTGGGTGAGCCAGAGTTGGCGGCGGGGCGCGCGCGCACGCCGGACATGGCCGGGGCGCGGGGCAACAACATGCGAGGAGGGGGAACGACGGATGCGGCGAAGCAGCAGCGGGCCGCGGCGGAAGCCGAGAGCGCGTGCGCGCGGGCGGAATGCGGCGGACGGAGGCGGGCGCGCAGGGCGGCGATGCGGCAGTCGCAGTAGGGGCGAGAGGGATGTAGGCAGTGAGTGCGCGCTGCAGCAGCGGCGGAGGCGGGGCGGCGCAGGCGAGTGAGGGGAGCGGCGCGTGGCCGCTGCGGTAAGGTGGGGCGCGGGCACGCGTGGGCGCAGGGGAGCCGGGAGGGCGTGCCGCCCGCAGCGGCAACAGCTAGCAGGAGCAGCCAGCGGCGGGCGCGACGAGCGGGAGGGTACGGCAACGCGTGCCCGGGGAGGCCGGTGAGCGCGGCAGGATCCGTTCGGCGCGATGGTCGCATGCACCGGCGAGCGGCGGAGAGGAGAAGAGGAGGTGGAGGGCCTCACCACGGGCGTAGGGAACGGGGCAACGGGGCTTGGGAAGGAGGACGGAGACGATGCGCGCAGGGGAGGTAGTCCGACGAGGAGGAGGACGGCGAGGCGGCATTCTGGGCGGCATCGAGGTAGCGGGGATCGTCGGCGGGGTCGGGGCGACGTGGGGTTCTTTCCTCCGATCCAGAATGGGGAGGGGAGAGAGGAGTGGGGCAAGTGGGGGGTGTCGGTTAGGGTTTGGGATGGGGTGGGGGTAAGTAGGCCACAGGGTAGACGGACCGGCCGGCTGGGCCAAGGCCCAGTTGGGCGGGGGGTTTTCCTTTTTGTTTTTTTATCTTTTGTTTGTTTTGTTTTCTATTTTTCTTTTTATGTAATTTTCCTTTACTGTTTTATTTAACTTAGGGCATTTAAGTATTTTATAAATTTGTGTTTTCTTTACTACAATTACCTTTGTAATATTTGGCACAAACCGAACATTTTTGTTTTGATGTTTGAAAACTTTTGAAGTTTGGCAATATTTAAATTTTGAATTTAAAAAGTTTCGAACCGACGCGAGATTAAACAATGATGGAGGTGACATGGCATATTTAGCAGAGGTTTACTGTAGCCTAATTATCCGGGCATTACATAAGCCTCCTTATATCTTCCTCAAAACAGCCACCATACCTACCTATCATGGCATTTCCGTAGCCATTCCGAGATATATTGCCATGCAACTTCCACCGTTCCGTTATTATGACATACACCTTCATTGTTATATTGCTTTGAATGATCATATAGCCGACATAGTATTTGTGGCTCAGCCACCATTCATCATTTTCATACATGTTACACTAGCATCATTGCACATCTTGGCACAGTTCAAGAGCCATTCGTAGTCATATTATTCTAGATATCAAGTTGTAGTATTGAGTTGTAAGTAAATAAAAGTGTGATGATCATCATCATTAGAGCATTGTCCCAGTGAGGAAAGGATGATGGAGATTATGATTCCCCCACAAGTCGGGATGAGGAACGAGATGAAAAAAAGAAAGAAAAAGAGGCCAAAAGAGCCCAACAGAAAAAATGAGAGAAAAAGAGAGAAGGGGAAATGTTACTACCATTTTCCACACTTACGCTTCAGAGTAGCACCATGTTTTTCATATAGTGAGTCTCCTATGTTGTCACTTTCATATAGTAGTGGTTATTTTTCATTATAGAACTTGGCTTGATATTCTGATGACGGGCTTCCTCAAATGCCCGAGGTCTTCATGAGCAAGCAAGTTGGATGCACACCCACTTAGTTTTCATATTGAGCTTTCATACACTTATAGCTCTTAGTCATCTGTTGCATGGCAATCCCTACTCCTCGCATTGACACCAAATGATGGGCATCTCCATAGCCCGTTGATTAGCCGCATCGATGTGAGACTATCTTCTTTTTTTGGCATCCCCTTATTGATCTCTATCGCTGCATTCTATTCCACCCATAGTGCTATATCCATGGCTCACGCTCATGTATTGCGTGAGGTTTGAAAAAGCTGACCTTGTGGGCCCCATGCAGCTTCATTTGACCTAATTTGACTTCTATAAATTTAGAAATAATCCCAAACCAACAAAGAGCCACCCGAAACACTTTTTCCACTGCCGCAAGCTTCTGTTCTTCCACGATCCCATCTGGGGTCCTTTTCCGGTACTCTGCTAGAGGGGGAATCGAACACAGAGGGCTTCTACATCATCCTTGCTGCCTTTCGATGATGCGTGAGTAGTTCACCACAAACCTATTGGTCCATAGCTAGATGGCTTATTCTCTCTCGTTGATCTTCAATACCATGTTCTCCTCAATGATCTTGGAGTTCTATCCGATGTAATTTTCTTTTCCGGTGTACTTATTGGGATCCGATGAATTGTGGGTCTATGATCTGAATATTCATGAGGAGTAATTGAGTCTTTTCTGAACTTTATTATGCATGATTGTTACAGCTTTGTATTTCTATCCAATCTATCCATTTGGTTTGGCCAACTAGATTGATTTATCTTTTGTGGGATAGGTTCTTTGTAATGGGTTCAATCTTGCGGTGTTCTATATCCCAGTGACAGAAGGGGACAATACACATATTTGTATTTTTGCCATTAAGGTTAAAATGACATAGTTTATTCATATTGATTGGGTTTACTTTGTCGGCATCATGTCATCTTGTCCATTTTTATGAACTTAATAACATACATGCATGTTGGATAGTGGTCGATTGGTCGAGTAATAGTAGTAGATGCAGGTAGGAGTCGGTCTACTTGTCTCGGACGTGATGCCTATATACATGATCATTGCCTTGGATATCGTCATAACTATGCGCTTTTCTCAATTGCCCAACAGTAATTTGTTCACCCACCATATGCTATGTGTTCGAGAGAGAAGCCTCTAGTAGAACTATGGCCCCGGGTCTACCTTTATCATATTACAAAAACTAAAATTTCTTTGCTGCAATTTTTTCTTTTATTTTGTTTTGCAATTTATCCATTTACCTATACAATATTTGGTCCTTGCAAGTAACGAGTTCAAGGGGATTGACAACCCTCTTGCCCATGTTGGGTGCAAGTATTTGCTTTTGTGTGTGAGGGAGTCCTGGACTAAGGGGTCCTCGGGCATCCGGCCTGTTAGCCATGGGCCGGACTGATGGGCTATGAAGATACGAAGATCGAAGACTGCTCCCGTGTCCATATGGGACTCTCCTTGGCGTGGAAGGCAAGCTTGGCGACCGGATATATAGATTCCTTTCTTTGTAACTGACCTTGTGTAACCCTGCATCCTCCCGGTATCTATATAAACCGGAGGACTTAGTCCGGAGAGGATAGATTCATTATCATAGCCATACAAGCTAGACCTCTAGGGTTTAGCCATTACGATCTCGAGGTAGATCAACTCTTGTAATACTCATATTCATCAATATCAATCAAGCAGGACATAGGGTATTACCTCCATAGAGAGGGCCCGAACCTGGGTAAACATCGTGTCCCTTGTCTCCTTCTACCATCGACCTTAGACACGTAGTTCGGGACCCGCTACCCAAGATCCGCTGGTTTTGACACCGACATTGGTGCTTTCATTGAGAGTTCCACTGTGCCGTCGACAACAAGATCGATGTCTAGCCTTATTCTCAAGGATAATATCGCCACCGGAGGAACGCTGGCTCCAGGCCAAACCCTCCGGCTGGGCGGCTTTACCATGACTGCCTGTTTAGTCATTAAGCCGACGATGACCTCTCGGATCATCGAAAACCCCCTTCATATCGATTCCGAACACTCCAAGCAGATGGATCCGGCAGAGCTTTCGGCCTTAAACGAGCTCCTAGATCACATCGCCCCCCTGGGGGTCGCTACAAACTACGATCGGATTGGGCTTAAACCCGATCAAAGAGAAATCAAATCTCCCCCGATCACCCACCAGATAGCGGTAATCGAGGAGCGAGTCGACAACTCTTCCTCCATATTAAGGACGGACTATGTCCGGATATCCAGTCTCGAAGAGCCGGACACCTACTCGCGAGGCGAAGCATCCTGCCCTCCGAACATGGAATCGGATGACGGGCCTAAGAAATTAGTGGGCATCCTGGAGCCCGATCTGCTAAGTTCAGAAGACCTTCAGACTCCGGATCCAAAACTGGGGCAGGGTTCAGATTTAAATCCACCCACCCACCCGAATACAAGCGCCCTCATGAGCATAAAATAGCAGTCTCAGCAAACGGTCCACCACTTCTGGGCCAGATTCCTCCTTATCAAAAACAATATTAAAGATTGCCACGACGAGGAAGCTATCTCAGTGTCCCACAATAATTGCAGGGATGAAGGAATCCTCAACGCCATCAACCGCCGTCGCATCCTACACTTCGCTGACTTGGCAACTATCATACAGAAGTACAGTGCAATGGAAAGCGCCTGGAAAATTCAAACAACTCATTGGGAATCATTAGTCCCCACTCAACCCCTTATTCAGGCAAAAAGGGTGCATTCGGGCAACACGCCCGGTTCAATAGTAAAGAAACACAAGTCCAGTATGGGGCGCGTAACCGTTCTGGAAGGATGGCTCGATGGGCCATGCAAAATACATGCAACACCGGATAACATACCAACACACAACCTTAGAGCATGTTGGATACTCCGGCAAGTGGCCAAGAGCAGCGAGGATATCTTGACCAAGAATAACCCAGCACAACACCCCCTAGAGGACAATGACCCCAAAGTACTGACGGTTTTCGAGACATTCGCCTCAAACAATAGGCGCAAAAGAGCACTATGCGAAATCGCCGAAGTCTGTCAAATAGCAGCAATAAACCCTTGGAACAACACGGCTATAACTTTTAATGCCGGCGACGAACCAAAATACAAGACATTCTGAGCACCAGCCGCCTTGGTCCTTAATCCAATCGTGGACGGCTTTCAGCTCACTAAGGTCCTCATGGATGGTGGCAGCGGACTAAACCTCATCTACGAAGATACACTCCACAAAATGGAAATAGACAGGAGCCGCATTGAGCAAAGCAGCACGACCTTTTGAGTTATTATTCCCAGTCGGGAGGTGCGGGGTGCGGGAAAAATAACACTTGACGTTGTATTCGGCACGCCGGAAAATTATCGGTTCGAAGAAATAACCTTGCAAGTGGCCCCTTTCAACAACGGATATCACACCCTCTTAGGGTGAGACGCATTTATGCGCTTCCAAGCGGTACCTCATTATGGATACATGAAGCTTAAGATGCCTGGGCCCAATGGTATAATCACTCTAGCTAGTGATCCGGACATAGCACTCCGCGCTGAGAATAAAACCACATCATTGGCCCTTGAGGCATTATTTGAAGCCCTTGCGGCCGAAGAATTAACCGCGCTGCGCTCCACGGTGGACAGGAATTATGTGGGCCTAGACAAATGATCCAAATCCACCTCCTTCAAACCAGCAGAAGAAATAGTCAAATTCCAAGTCCATCCAACGGATCCCAAGAAGACATCATCCATTGGAGCACAATTAGACCCAACGGTCGACGCCGCGCTATGAGAGTTCTTGCGCAAGAATTGGGATATATTCGCCTGGCACCCTTCTGATATGCCAGGAATCCCACGCAAGTTGGCCGAACATAGCCTCAATATATTAAAGGGATACAAACCGGTCAAGCAAACACTACGGCACTTTTCGGAACCCAAATGTCAAGCTATGGGGGAGGAGCTAGCCAAGCTAATTGAGGCCGGATTCATTAGAGAAATAAAACATCCGGACTAGCTGGCAAACCTGGTGATGGTACCAAAGAAGGACAAATCCTGGCGGTTGTGCGTCGATTTTAAAGACCTCAATAAGGCTTGCCCAAGGATCCCTTCCCCCTCCCCCGCATTGATCAGATCATTGATGCTACCGCAGGACACGACTCACTGTGTTTCCTTGATGCATATTCCGGATACCTTCAAATCAAAAGGAAGGAGTCCGATCAAGCTGCAACAACATTCATTACCCCATATGGGTCATTCTGCTTCAACACCATGCCTTTCGGGCTCAAGAACGTCGGCGCCACATACCAACGCATGATCCAAACATGCTTGGAGAAACAGATCGACAAGATGGTTGAAGCTTATGTGGGCGACGTCGTCATAAAGACTAGGTGCGTCGAAACATTAATGTATGATTTACGTCTCACATTTGATAACCTCCGCGCATATGACATTAAGCTCAATCCTGAAAAGTGCGTTTTCGGTGTCCCCACCGGAAAACTGCTGGGCTTCATCATTTCCAACAGAGGAATTGAAGCAAATCCAGCCAAAATCCGAGCAAGTCCAATAGACCTTAAGCAAGTCCAAAAGCTCGCGGGTTGCGTGGCAGCTCTAAGCCACTTAATCTCTAGATTGGGAGAAAAGGCACTGCCACTCTATCGCCTTCTATAGCGAATCGATCACTTCGAGTGGACGGACGAGACAACAACCGGACTGGAGGAAATAAAAACCCTTCTTGCGAGCAACCCAATCCTGACCGCGCCAAACGCCAGCGAACCGATGTTGTTATACATATCAGCAACACATCAGGTGGTAAGCGTCGTGCTCGTCGTCAAACGAGAACAGGACGGACACAAATTCCCGCTCTAGAAGTCAGTATACTACGTATCCATTGTCTTTAAACCATGCAAATCCCGGTACCCCCATTATCAAAAGATAGCATACGCGGTCGTCATGGCATCTTGAAAGCTCCGTCACTACTTCAAGGAGTGTTCGATCACGGTGGCTTCTGAAGTACCACTCAACGACATTATAAACAACCGCGTTGCCACAGGCCGGATTGCCAAATGGGTGATTGAGCTCCTCCCATTTGATATTACATACAAACCAGGTCGAGCTATTAAATCCCAAGTACCAGCTGACTTCGTCGCCGAATGGACAGAGGCCGAACTCCCTAAAGAGTACGCCGCATATTCCAATTGGGTTATGTATATTGATGGCTCCAAAATGCTGGCAGGGCTAGGGGTGGGTGTCGTCTTAACGTCACCAACTGGAGACGTCATTCAGTATGTATTCCAATTACTATACATAGACTCCAACAATGCAGCCGAATATGAGGCCTTATTGCATGGTCTCCTGATGGCTGTCTCCATGGGCATACAACGCCTAGAGGTGCGAGAGGACTCAAACCTTGCAATATCTCAAATAAATGGAGACTTCGACGCCAAAGATCCAAAGATGCAGCTTACGGTAATGCCGTCATAACAATGTCGGCCCGGTTTGAGGGGCTTGAGTTCCACCATGTGGCTCGAGAAAGTAATCTGGCGGCGGACGTTCTTGCTCGTATCGGCACTAAGCGTGACCCCGTTCCACCCAATATCTTTCTGGAAAGGCTTTTTAAGCCATCTGCGGTGTGGCAGGGGGAAAATGGCATCACTAGTACGGATCCGAACATAACCCCATATTTCGAAAACACCGACATCATCGGAGGCTCAGCCACCGAAATAACGCTGTCGGCGCATCTCAGCATGGCAGTCATTGCTCCATGGACTAAACCCTTCCTGGCCTACCTTAACAAGAAGGAGCTTCCTGAGGACTAGAATGAGGCCTGCTGCATCGTCCAGCGTTCGAAGGCCTACAAGGTTTCTGGTGGAGAGCTCTATAAGAAAAGCGCTACCGGAGTTCTTCAAAGATGTATCTCCGAGGAAGAGGGGCGGCAATTCTTGGCCGAGATTCACGCTGGACTCGGTGGTCACCACGCCGCAGCTCGGGCCCTTGTTAGCAAGGCCTTTCGTACAGGGTTTTATTGGCCGACGGCCCGAGCAGATGCACATGACCTTGTCCAACGTTGCGTTGGATGCCAACTCTTCGCCAACCAAAGCCATATGCCCCCCACTGCCTTACAAACAATCCCCTTCACTTGGCCTTTTGCAGTCTGGGAACTTGATACGGTCAGACCCTTAAAAGAGGAAGCCATAAGAGAAAGTATCTGCTGGTCATGGTGGATAAATTCACTAAGTGGATAGAGGCCAAACCAGTCAAAACAACTGAAGTGGGGCCGGTAATAGATTTCATATCCAGCGTGGTACACCATTATGGTGTCCCACACAACATAATCACCGACAATGGCTCTAGTTTCACAGCCTATGGAGTGAAAACCTGGTGCGCTAATATGGGCATTAAGCTAGATTACGCCTCTATCTATGACCCGCAGACAAACGGTCAAGTCAAACGGGCTAATGGTCTTATTATGAGCGGCATCAAACCTAGACTAGTGCGGTCTTTGAAAGATTCATACAAGCACTGGGTGGAGGAACTTGACTTCGTACTTTGGGGCCTGCGGACCATGCCCAACCGCACTACTGGATATACACCTTTCTTCATGGTGTACGGTGCAGAAGCAGTGTTACCCTGCGATATTATTCATGACTCACCTCGGGTGCACATGTACGAAGAGAGAGAAGCCGAGCTTCATCGGCAGGATAGCCTAGATGCCTCGGAGGAGGAGCGCGATGTCGCAAAAGCCCGTTCCACATTTTATCAACAGTAGGCTCGCAGGTATCAAAGCAGAGAAGTGCGGGCCAAGACTTATAACGTTGGTGAACTTATTCTACACCTGCTGGAGAAGAAAAAGGACAAACTGAAGCCCAAGTGGGAGGGTCCCTTCATCATTGACGAAGTTCCCACCGGAGGAGCGTACCGCCCGCGTGATGCGCCAGGCAATCACCTAGAGCTGAACCCCTGGAATGCGGCTAGACTACGGCGATTTTATGGCTAGCGCCGAACTCTGTGTTCGTCTCCTCCCTCCTGTTATTAACATTATTTTTTTCACTCTTTTCGTTTTTTGTGTTTTTTTTCATTTTGCTCTTTAGCCTTACAGTTTTAGCACGGCTAGACCGTCCTTACCTAATGCGTACATCTCTACATATGTACGTTCATTATACCTAGGGGCTTCTTGTACGGAAGCTTGCTATTATTCTTCAAGCATCAAGCTCACTACATATGCGTTTTTTCATATGTACCTTTTCTTCGCCATTATATGCATCAATATGACTTAAGTTTTGGCCAAGCTGGGTTGCCTGGCTCCTGTGCTTATGCCCTACGTTCCCGTTAGGTCGGCTAGGGCATAAAGGGAGCACCTCTGCGATTGTTACTGCCGGGTCATCTGGATGTGTACCTCAGACTGGGTGAATCCGAAAGCTAGCATTCTTAAGGGAATATTCGGTCGGCGAATTAAAGACGTTTCCGCATTCACTCCATTGTGAAACCCTAGATGTTACTTACTCTATGATTTTTTCAATCACAGTTCGAACATGCACATTAAACGCATGCACACCTAGGGAAAGGAACCCTTAATGAAACTATTCTCTCTGGAAGATGTTTCTTACATAATTTAATATAACATAACTAGCCGGATACACATTATCTGTTGAAGCAACTATGACCCCTACGTCTGGTTCCCATGCATACCCCGGTATATTCTACCGTTAGGGTATTCGAAAACACTCTGCACCTTTGGGTCCAGAGGTCGAAGTGAAAAGGTTGGCCATGACGATTGTCTTTATTATCCAGCTAGAAGGAAAGTACATAGTCACTCAAGACTTAAAGACTTCCTCCTCTATACCGTCCAACAGGTAGTCTAACTTACAATCCTGTTGGGAATATCTAGCGGCCACCTCCACTTGGTCATATACTAAACTAACGGGAATTTCTTCCCCATTGGACCCTAACGGTCCAACCCGGGCCATGTGATTCAATTCCAGCTTGGTATACCGCGTTTTTACCATGGCCCAGGCCTCTTGCGCACCCTCTTAGCAGGTCGATATCTTCCATAGTCGGATACACCACCGCGCTCCCTTGAACAGCTCTACCAGCTTCTCCATACTCCTTGGAGGGGAGTCGGATGGCCATAAGGCCTTGGCCACACTCTGCATTGCCTGCCGAGCTTGCTCGTGCAACTGCGACAGCCCTTGTAGAAGGTCACTTGATGATCCGGACACCTCCTCTTCGGGGCGGGCCGTCAATACACCTGCAATCACAGCTATATCAGCTACTGTTACTTCCAAACTATTACAAGATCAATCCGGCCACACATTGAATATGCCGCCTCGCAGTTTTTTGTTCTCCTTCACGGAGTCAGCTAGCCGAGCTCGCACATCTTTCAGTTCTTCACCCAGTTTGGTGTTCGAATCCTGGAGTTTCTTTTTCTCCTGAACGACTTTTGTTAAAACACACTCGCCCACTGCTAGTAGTTTTTTGGCTCCGTGTTCTTCGCTTCGAGTGGCATCCAGCTGCTCTCGCAGTTGGTCTAACGATCCAATACAAAGATAAGCAAACAGATTAGCATTATTAGTGTACAATTATGATTTCTCGATGGAGGGAAACATTACCGGGGGAGCCTTCTTAGATTTCTCCAGTTCGACATTGGCAGCAGACAGCTGGCTCCGACACTTTTCTAGTTCCAGAGTTAACAGGGGGTTGTTCTCCGTAAGCACCTGGTTGTACATTGATCCTTAAATCAGTTGTTTCAACTACTTTAAGTCTCGGGGGCTACTGGCATATGGTTATCATAGTCAGACAAAACAAACTTACCTGCACATCTTTTAAATGCTGTTTTGTGGCTCTGTTAAGCCCATCTCGAGCAGCCCGGATATATGCATCGACCGAGCTGAAGGCGTTAAATGACTCTTCTAAGAAGCTAGGGTCTTGTAAAACGGCCCTGCAGCACTAATGATTCATGGCGCTCTCCACTTCCGAGTTGGTGACGGATACATCATCCGAGTCCTCGGCTGGAGGACAATCGGCGTCACCCCCGCTTTAGCCCCCGTCTTCACGGCAGGATTTGAATCCTGGCTACGGGAAGTATGACCGGCCAGACCGCCGGATATAGTCCGGCACACCTTTTTCCTGATACAGGGTAAATGGAAAGGTCATAGTTGGATGTGACTGCCAAGGTGCATACTTGCAAATTCATACCTCTTTGATGAAGGCTCAGTTGTATCTTCATTTGCCTTACTCTTTGAAGGCTTTCTTGGTATGGGGGACGCTCTCTTCGGAGATGCTCCTGGGGCAAGATGGCGCGCCGAAACTCTTCCCCTTCTAAGCACAGGAAAGTGTGGTGGGTAAGGAGGAATGAGAAAACTCTTTTGGATAAGGTGTCTTCGGAATACTTACACGTGAAGCAGGAAGGAGGCCGGGATAATCAGTGATAATGGGTACATATGTACCATCGTAGCTCATCTGATAGAATATTCGATCCTCAAGCTCCACAAATATGTCCGGACCTTCCTCATATCCGGGGTCGAGATCCCGGTTGTGATTCTCCGGCTGAGGGGCAGGGTCATGGATCCCCTCGATAGCCTTTCACCATTCCTGTTATGAGCAGATAAGATGCTGCGTGTCTAGAATGATCCATGGACAAGAGTAAAATAGTGAAGCTGAACCTTACCCAGCTGGGAGGATTATACATGGAAAATTTGTCTCGATATTAGAGACAGGTGAACTCCTCCTTCTCCCCTTTATATAGCTCGGCTTGTATTTTTGCCAGGGCGGCGGCGGTCTTCGGGCCCTTCCGACCATATCGTGAGGCGTCGTCTTCCCCATTATTATGCCACATGGGCAGCCCTCTGTATTGGAGTGGTTGGACCCCCCGCATTATAGAGATCGGCATTACCTCGACTATTGACAATCCGGACAGGGCAAGCGCCTTAATCTTGCCCAGCAGCAGGATGACCTCTGCACTATCCTCTTCCTCGAGGCTCCAAGGACGCCATCTATGGCGTTTCTTCAGTGGAGCATTTGAAAACTCGGGGAGGCCCATGTGGACGGGGTCGGGTAGAGCGACGTTGTCGATGTAGAACCATTTGGAAGGCCACTCTTCGGGAGCTTTCTTCGGCGTGCCGGACAGGTATCCGGTCATGGCGATGCGCCACACTTCGGCACCTCCCACTTCAAAAATTGATCCACCTTGATTACGAGGGACGAGGCAGAATAGTCTTCTCCACAAATCGAAATGGGCCTTGCAACCCAGGTGAGGGAGTCCTGGATTAGGGGGTCTCTAGACAGCTAGATTTATCCTTTGGCCGGACTGTTGGACTATGAAGATACAAGATTGAAGACTTCGACCTGTGTCCGGATGGGACTCTACTTGGCGTGGAAGGCATGCTAGGAAATACGGATATGCATATCTCCTCCTTTGTAACCTACCTTGTGTAACCCTAGCCCCCTCCGGTGTCTATATAAACCGGAGGGTTTTAGTCCGTAGGACGACAGATAATCATACCATAGGCTAGCTTCTAGGGTTTAGCCTCTCCGATCTCGTGGTAGATCAACTCTTGTAATACTCATATCATCAAGAACAATCGAGCAGGACATAGGGTTTTACCACGCTGCAGCTCAGGCCCTTGTTAGCAAGGCCTTTCGTACAGGGTTTTATTGGCCGATGACCCAAGCAGATGAACATGACCTTGTCCAATGTTGCGTTGGATGCCAACTCTTCGCCAACCAAAGCCATATGCCCCCCACTGCCTTACAAACAATCCCCTTCACTTGGCCTTTTGCGGTATGGGGACATGATATGGTCGGACCCCTTAAAGGAGGAAGCCATAAGAGAAAGTATCTGCTGGTCATGGTGGATAAATTCACTAAGTGGATAGAGGCCAAACCAGTCAAAACAGCTGAAGCGGGGCCGGTAATAGATTTCATATCCGGCGTGGTACACCATTATGGTGTCCCACACAACATGATCACTGACAATGGCTCTAGTTTCACAGCCGATGGAGTGAAAACCTGGTGCGCTAATCTGGGCATTAAGCTCGATTACGCCTCTATCTATGACCCGCAGACAAACGGTCAAGTCGAACGGGCTAATGGTCTTATTATGAGCGGCATCAAACCTAGACTAGTGCGGTCTTTGAAAGATTCATACAAGCACTGGGTGGAGGAACTTGACTTCGTACTTTGGGGCCTGCGGACCATGCCCAACCGCACTACTGGATATACACCTTTCTTCATGGTGTACGGTGCAAAAGCAGTGTTACCCTGCGATATTATTCATGACTCACCTCGGGTGCGCATGTACGAAGAGAGAGAAGCCGAGCTTGATCGGCAAGATAGCCTAGATGCCTTGGAGGAGGAGTGCGATGTCGCAAAAGCCTGTTCCGCATTTTATCAACAGTAGGCTCGCAGGTATCAAAGCAGAGAAGTGCGGGCCAAGACTTATGACGTTGGTGAACTCATTCTACGCCTGCTGGAGAAGAAAAAGGACAAACTGAAGCCCAAGTGGGAGGGTCCCTTCATCATTAACGAAGTTCTCACCGGAGGAGCGTACCGCCCGTGTGATGCGTCAGGCAATCACCTGGAGCCGAACCCTTGGAATGCGGTCAGACTACGATGATTTTATGCCTAGCGCCGAACTCTGTGTTCGTCTACTCCCTCCTGTTATTAACATTATTTTTTTGCTTCTTTTATTTTCTTTATCTTTTTTTCGTTTTGCTCTTTAGCCTTACAGTTTTAGAACAGCTAGACCGTCCTTATCTAATGCGTACATCTCTTCATATGTACGTTCATTATACCTAGAGGCTTCTTGTACGAAAGCTTGCTATTATTCTTCAAGCATCAAGCTCACTACATATGCGTTTTTTCATATGTACCTTTTCTTCGCCATTATATGCATCGATATGACTTAAGTTTTGGCCAAGCTGGGTTGCCTGGCTCCTGTGCTTATGCCCTACGTTCCCGTTAGGTCGGCTAGGGCATAAAGGGAGCACCTCTGCGATTACTGCCGGGTCATCTGGATGTGTACCTCAGACTGGGTGAATCCAAAAGCTAGCGTTCTTAAGGGAATATTCGGTCGGCGAATTATAGATGTTACTTACTCTAGGATTTTTTCAATCACAGTTCGGACATGCACATTATACGTATGCACACCCAGGGAAAGGAACCCTTAACAAAACTATTCTCTCTGGAAGATGTTTCTTACATAATGTAATATAACATAACTACCCGGATACACATTATCTGTTCAAGCAACTATGACCCCTACGCCTGGTTCCCATGCATACCCCGGTATATTCTACCGTTAGGGTATTCGGAAACACTCTACACCTTCAGGTCCAGAGGTCGAAGTGAAAAGGTTGGTGAGGGAGTCCTGGATTAGGGGGTGTTCGGATAGCCGAACAATACCTTCAAGCCGGACTCTTAGACTATGAAGATACAAGATTGAAGACTCCGTCCCATGTCCGGAAGGGACTTTCCTTGGCGTGGAAGGCAAGCTTGGCGATACGGATGTTCCGATCTCCTACCATTGTAACCGACTCTATGTAACCCTAAACCTCTCTGATGTTTATATAAATCGGAGGGTTTTAGTCCGTAGGACAACATACACATCAACAATCATACCATAGGCTAGTTTCTAGGGTTTAGCCTCTCTGATCTCGTGGTAGATCAACTCTTGTAATACCCATATCATCAATATTAATCAAGCAGGACGTAGGGTTTTACCTCCATCGAGAGGGCCCGAACCTGGGTAAAACTTCGTGTCCCCTGCCTCATGTTACCATCCAGCCTAGACGCACAGTTCGGGACCCCCTACCCAAGATCCGCCGGTTTTGACACTGACATTGGTGCTTTCATTGAGAATTCCTCTGTGCCGACGCCGTCAGGCCCGATGGCTCCTACGATCATCAATGGCGATGTAGTCCAGGGTGAGACCTTCCTCCCCGGACAGATCTTCGTCTTTGGCGGCTTTGCACTGCGGGCCGATTCACTTGGCCTTCTAGAGCAGATCGAAAGCTATGCCCCTGACCGTTAGGTCAGATTCGGAAGTTTAAACTACACGGCCGACATCCGTGGGGACTTGATCTTCGAAGGATTCGGACCACTGCTGAGCGCATCGCACTGTCACGACGAGCATGATCTAGCTATGCCGCAAAATAGAGCCCTGGAGGCCGCACCCGCATCGGCTCCGACCCCTAGTTCAGAGCCGACTGCGTCGATCGAGGATGGGAGGTTGGACTCCACCTCGGGGGCTGCGATCCCAACGGCGGTTGAGCCGAACACCAGCCCCATACTCTGCAAGACTCGTGACTCCATGGAGCCGGATTCTTCTCCGGACTCCGAACTCTCCGCGCCCCTGCCGAGCGAATCCGATTGGGCACCGATCATGGAGTTCACGGCCGTGGACGTCTTTTAGCACTCACCTTTTGGCGATATCTTGAAATCAGTAAAGTCTCTCTCTTTGTCAGGAGAGCCCTGGACGGACTACGGTCAGCAAGGTTGGGGTACGGACGATGAAGAAATTCAAAACCCACCACCCACTTTGTAGCCAGTGTCGACAACTTAACCGACATGCTCGACTTCGACTCCGAAGACATCGACGGTATGGACACCGATGAAGGAGATGATGAAGAACCAGCGCCTACTAGGCCCTGGAAAGCCACCTCATCATATGACATATACATGGTGGACACCCAAAAAGAGGGAGAGGGTGATGGAACAGCGGAGGATGACCCCTCCAAGAAACAGCAAAAGTGCCGGCGTCAGCGGCGCCACTAAAAATCCCGCCAACACAAAAACGGCGATTCCAGCACGGGAGATAATAATACCCTAGAAAGCGCCGAAGAACATCCTCCCGAGCAAGATTTAGCACAGGAGGATGGAGAAACCAGCCCTCATTAGAGAGCGGCCAACAGAGAGGTCGAGGACGATAATTGTATGCCTCCCTCCGAAGACGAGGCAAGCCTCGACGACGACGAATTCGCCGTGCCGGAGGATCCCATCGAACAAGAGCGTTTTCAACGCAGGCTTATGGCCACGGCAAGAAGCCTCAAGAAAAAACAGCAACAACTTAAAGCTGATCAAGATCGGCTAGTTGATAGATGGACTGAAGTCCTTGCGGCCGAAGAGCATAAACCCGAACGCCCCTCCAAGTGCTACCCGAAGCGCATGTTGCTACCCCGATTAGAGGAGGAAGCACTCGACATGGCCGACAGGCCACCTCGTGGCCTCGACAGAGAGGCCTCATGGCCCTCCACCCAAGCCGCACCCCGTACCAAGGCACGGGAATATGCGCCGGACTTACGAGACATGTTGGAGGACAAGGCAAGGCAAACAAGATCGATCTACAGATCGCGTAGGCACCCCACGGCTTGAGACGATAACCGTCACGCCGGCCACAAATTCGGCAGGGTCGAACACAGTAGACAAAGCTCATTGGAGCTACGTCATGATATCGCCCAGTAGAGAGGTGCCACACACCCATTGTGCTTCACAGACGAAATAATGGATCATCAAATCCCCGAGGGTTTCAAACCCGTAAACATCGAATCATATGATGGCTCAACAGATCCCGCAGTATGGATCAAGGATTATGTCCTTCATATTCACATGGCCCGCGGCAATGATTTCCACGCCATCAAATACCTCCCACTCAAGCTTAAAGGACCAGCCCGGCAGTGGCTCAATAGCCTGCCAACAGGGTCAATCAGCTGTTGGGAGGACCTGGAAGCCGCATTCCTCGACAATTTCCAAGGCACTTATGTGCGACCCCCAGACGCTGACGACCTAAGCCACGTAATTCAGCAGCCAGACGAATTGGCCAGGCAATTCTGGACATGGTTACTAACAAAGAAAAATCAAATACTCGATTGTCCGAATGCAGAGGCCTTAGCAGCCTTCAAGCATAATATCCGTGACGACTGGCTTGCCCGGCACCTAGGACAGGAGAAGCCGAAATCTATGGCAGCACTCACGGCACTCATGACCCGCTTTTGCGCGGGAGAAGACAGCTAGCTTGCTCGTAGCAACAATATGACCAAGAACCCTGGTCGTCCGGACACCAGGGACATTAGTGGCAGGTCGCGTCGCAACCAGCAAAAGCGCCGCATCAACGGTGACAATGCTAAGGATACGGCAGTTAATGCCGGATTCAGAGGCTCTAAATCTGGTCAGCAGAAAAAGTCATTCAAAAGGAATCCTAGGGGTCCATCCAGCTTGGACCGAATACTCGACCGCTTGTGCCAAATACATGGCACCCCCGAAAAGCCGGCCAATCACACTAACAGGGACTGTTGGGTGTTCAAGCAGGCAGGCAGATTAAGCGCCGACAGTGAAGACAAGGGGTTGCATAGCGATGATGACGAGGAGCCCCGGCCGCCGAACAACAATGGACAGAAGGGTTTTCCCCCACAAGTGCGGACGATGAACATGATATACGCCACCCACGTCCCCAAAAGGGAGTGGAAGCGCGCGTTAAGGGACGTATACGCGGTAGAGCCAGTCGCCCCAAAGTTCAACCCATGGTCCTCCTGCCCGATCACCTTTGATCGAAGAGACCATCCCATTAGCATCCGTCATGGCGGATTCGCCGCATTGGTTCTCGACCCAATTATTGACGGATTTCATCTCACTAGAGTCCTTATGGACGGCGGCAGTAGCCTAAACCTGCTTTAGCAGGATACAGTGCGGAAAATGGGCATAGATCCCTCGAGGATTAAGCCCACCAAAACGACCTTCAAAGGCGTAATATCAGGTGTAGAGGCCAGCTGCACAGGCTTAGTCACACTTGAAGTGGTCTTCGGATCTCCGGATAATTTCTGAAGCGAGGAGTTAATCTTCGACATAGTCCCGTTCCGCAGTGGTTACCATGCACTGCTCGGGTGAACCGCATTCACCAAGTTCAATGCGGTCCCACACTACGCATACCTTAAGCTCAAGATGCCAGGCCCTCGAGGAGTAATTACGATCAATGGAAACATGGAACGCTCCCTCCGAACGGAGGAGCACACGGCGGCCCTTGCAGCGGAAGTACAAAGCAGCCTCTCCAGGCAGTTCTCCAGACTGGCCATTAAACGTCCGGACACCGTCAAGCGCGCCCGGAGTAACCTACAACAAGACCGCCTGGCACGTTTCGAGCAGGCGTAGCAATGCGGCACCAACCCCAACCCTTGCAAAAAGGCGACGCCAGTACTTCGCGTACATAACTACGCTCTAGAAATACCATGGGCATAGGGGGAGGGGCACCATCACGGCACGCCCAAAACACGGCTTAAACCGCACCAGGGGCTGCCGATTTTTTTACTTTTCTCTTACTTTCAGGACTCTACTCTTCGGAAGGCCTGTTCGGCAGTTCAACTGCCGCACAAAACGATGCAAGAACCAGAGAAACAAACAAGCCATGCTGCATTACGGAAATCCCAGGTGGTCTCTATCACGAGCAGTATACCTGTTCTGCATACTATTCCACAGCTTGCCCCTGGAACAGACATGTTAAATAGTCCATATTTTCATTTATCGCATTACTTGTATCGTGCTGCTTTGATCGCAGCTATTTTAATGAACAATGCATAGCTTTTGTCCATTTTTTGCATTACCTTTATATATATATATATATGTTCCTTAATGACATGTTGCACCCGTACACTTGGGTACAGCCAAAATACGCCAGGGGCTTCAGTACCCCTCAACATGGTGTGAGAAGTCCAAACACTTTCACAAGTGCGGCACCCCGAACTTATAGCATTATATGCATCGGCTCCGAATCATGTCTTGGGTCAATAGTTGGGTTTGCCTGGCTCCTATGTTTTGGTGCCTTACGTTCCGCTATATCGGCTAAGGTAGCACTAGGAGAACCACTGCGATTGTGCCCCAGTTGAGCTGGGCCGAGCACCTCAGTGGAGAAAGCTAAAACTGACCGTCATGGTGAGGCGAGAGCTGGTCGCTGTTCGAGAGGTCTTTTCGAGTCCTTAAAGACTTATGCCGCTTAGGGTGAGGAGTCGGCTCTGTCCGGCCAAGGCGTGGAGAGCGCCCCGAACTCGGTCTTCTGAATACTAGGGGCTTCGCCGAAATTTAAAATTATAGAATTCTATGGCTAAGTGAGAGTGTTCACGCATTATAGTCCGATTGCCTCGGTCGTTGGGCTGAGCGCCTCCCTCAAAGGACCCAAATATGGGAAAAAGAGCGCCCAGGTTTAACCCCGAACACCGCAGCACTAGCGGCAAGGGGGTAGAAGCCGACGACTCGCCATCTCTCAGTATTGATAAACAGCCGCACAGAAGGTAATATTTTAAATTCAAGCAGCATTGCTTAGCGCATATGAACAAGTTTTCAGTGCACAGGATAACACGAGCGGGTTTTACTCAAAAAATACATCCTTGGTACATTCATCCGCAACAAGGCAGGCACCCTTCAGAACATCCTTATAATAATTCTCGGGCTTGCGATGCTCTTTCCCCGGCGGCCCGTCCTTCACAAGCTTCTCCGCATCCAGCTTGCCCTACGGGCACCTTCAATGCAGACGAAGCGCTTGATGTCTTCAAGCCTTGGATAGGCCACCACCAGCCGCCACACCAGCCCGAAATAGCTCCCAGGCAGGGCCTCTCCAGGCCACAGCCGAACTAGGAGGCCCTTCATGGCCTGTTCGGCCGCCTTGTGGAGCTCGACCAGTTGCTTCAGCTGGTCGCTCAGGGGCACGGGGTGTCCGGCCTCAGCGTACTGAGACTAGAACACCTTCTCCGTCGAGCTGCCCTCCTCGGCTCGATAGAATGTGGCGGCATCGGATACACTCCGGGGAAGATCTGCAAATGCCCCTGGAGAGCTCCGGATTCGGGTAAGTATCAAGTAACCCACGTTTATATGTTTACTTTGCATAAAAAATGCCTTACCCGCCGCTATCTTCTTCACCTCATCCAACTCCTGGAGGGTCTTCTAGGACTCGGTCTTGGCAGACTTGGCATTTTCTATAGCTGCCGCGAGCTCGGACGCTCGCGTCTTCGAGTCAAGCTCCAAACTCTCATGTTTCTTCATGAGAACCTGGAGCTCTTGCCGCACCTTGCCAACCTCAGCCTCATACCTCTCCCGCTCGGTGCGCTCCGCGGCCGCACTCTTCTCGGCCTCGAGCAGCGCTTGCTTAAGGGTCGCCACCTCAGACGTGGCCCCACAATAGCCATGTCAATCATGTCATTTTTTGCAATTGCGCCTTTTTTATATACATATTCAAATAGGGTATTTCTTACCTTCCTTCTCCTCGAGCTGCTTCTTGGCACGCCCGAGCTCTTTCTCGGACTTCTCGAGGCTCTGCTTCAGCACGTCCACTTCCGCAGTCAGTGCGGCGGACGCTAGCAGAGAAGCCTGCATACGCATATTGACTCCTTTTGGTAGACTCCTGCGAATTCTTTGATCCTCTATTCGGCTTTTCTTCCCGAACGCCCAACAGAGCATCAGGGGCTACTGTCTATGCGGTTCTATTATTTACGCATTCTTTACTTACCTCAAAGCCTGTTAAAAGGCTTGTACAAGCTTCAGTCAGTCCGCTTTTGGCGGACTAAACCTTCTGGATCACCGCACTCCTAATAGTGCGGTGCCCCTCGTCGATGGAGGCACCTTGGAGCGCCTCCAACATATTGTCCGGCGCCTCCGATTGGATGGAGGTCACCGGCACGGTAGGCTTGCTCCTCTTGGAAGGAGGTCGCCCATCGGACTCTGGAACCCTTGAAGATTCCAGAGCTATGTCCGGCCTTAAGCCGGACTTGGAGCCCTGGGGGGTTTCCTCCCCTTTACTCCTAGAGTCCGGGAGGTCGCCTTGCGGCGCCTCCAGGACCACCTCCTCCCTGCTTGGAACCTGTTGGGACAACACTTCGGTGTCACCCGTAGGGCGGGGGGAGGAAGCCGTCGGAAGCGAGTTCACCTCTGACGAGTCCAGTGAGCCGCTCGAAGACGCGTCGAGCCGGTCTTTGGGTGGGCTGCATAAACACATTCGACATAAGGGAAAGCTGTGCAATAAACAAATACTATGAGTCACTCCGGTATCCGGATACTTACGATTTCGCCAGGGGCTTGGCCCTGGGCTGCCACTCCTCTTCGTCGTCGGCGGCGTCGGTGGAGCAGTCCGGAGGAAGGGTTTTCCCCTTCTTGGACCCTCCGGCCTCCTCAGAGAGGGCGGCCTTCCTTTTCTTCTCTCCTCCCGCTGGAGGGGGAGAGGTCTCTTCTTCTTCCTCCTCGTCTTCATGAGAGGAAGGCGCTTCGGGACCGTCAGATGACGAATCCGACACCTCCTAGCGCCGGGCACTCTTTCGAGTCCCTGTGGCCCTTTTCGTGCCCTTCTTCTCCGGCACCACATAGGGCGCCGGAACCAGCAGCTTCGCCAAGCGAGCGTCCGCTGGGCCTTCGGGCAGAGGAGCCAGATAGTTGATCTGTCCGGACGTCACCACCCAATCCTATCAAAGATAAGGGAACTTGGATCCCGCATAGAGTCAAACTATGAAAAACTGATACCCTGTAAAAGGACAAAAGCAGCTTACCGCATGAGCATGATGCTGAGTACTGAATCCGCGATCCTCGGCAGCGGATGCGGGAGCCTCGGCGCCCTTGAAAAGCATCCTCCAGGCATCTTCGTACGTCGTGTCGAAGAGGTTTAGAGTTTGATGTTGCGTCGGGTCGAACTCCCACAGATTGAAGGCCCGCCGTTGACACGGGAGGATCAGGCGGATGAGCATAACCTGGACTATGTTGACAAGTTTGAGCTTCTTGTCCACCAGGGTTTGGATGCATGTTTGGAGTCCGGTCAGCTCTCCTTTTTTACCCCACGACAGGCCGGTCTCCTTCCAGGAGGTGAGCCGCGTAGGGGGTCTAGACCGAAACTCGGGGGCTGCGACCCATTCGGGGTCGCACGGCTCGGTGATGTAAAACCACCCTGATTGCCACCCCTTCAGGGTCTCCACAAAGGAGCCCTCGAGCCACAGGACGTTGGCCATCTTGCCAACCATGGCACCGCCGCACTCCGCCTAGCTGCCGCGCACCACCTTTGGCTTGATGTTGAAAGTCTTAAGCCATAGGCCGAAATGGGGGCGGATGCGGAGGAACGCCTCGCACACGACGATAAACGCCGAGATGTTGAGGACGAAGTTCGGGGCTAGATCGTGGAAATCCAGGCCGTAGTAGAACATGAGCCCCCAGACAAATGGATGCAGAGGGAAGCCCATTCCGCGGAGGAAATGGGGGAGGAATACCACCCTCTCATGGGGCCTAGGAGTGGGGATGAGCTGCCCCTTTTTGGGAAGCCGGTGCGCGATGTCGTTGGCTAGATATCCGGCCTTCGTCAGCTTTTTGATGTGTCCCTCCGTGACGGAGGAGACCATCCACTTGCCTCCCGCTCCGGACATGACTGGAGAAGGTCGAGGTGGTAGTGTGGACTTGGGCGCTGGAGCTCGAGTGCGCAAGAATGGATAGGCAGAGGAGGAAGAAGGCATGGGTGAAAAGGTGGATCTTATCCCCTTATATGGGTATACGCGATTATGTGTCCCCACTAGCCTGGTAAAACTTCCTTATCTCCAAGCGCCGTAATCAAAGGCGCGGTTGGGTTACCCGCACCCGTATTGATGAGAATCCCGGAATAAAGGGACACGATAATGAAGCGATTTGGATAAAGGCTTGGCCGTGGCGTGTCGCACCATGGAATACGTCAGCAGATTAGATTTGTGTTAATATTATTATTCTCTCTATGGCAATTTGTGGAAACTTATTTTGCAGAGCCAGACACTATCTTTGTGTTCAAGATCTTCTATGAAGTATTTGGAGGAGGAACCCGCCTTGCAATGCCGAAGACAATTTGCGCGCTGGACTCGTCGTCATTGAAGCCTGGTTCAGGGGCAACTGAGGGAGTCCTGGATTAGCGGGTGTTTGGATAGCCGAACTATACCTTCAAGCCGGAGTCCTGGACTATGAAGATACAAGATTGAAGACTCCGTCCTGTGTTCGGAAGGGACTTTCCTTGGTGTGGAAGGCAAGCTTGGCAATACGGATGTTCAGATCTCCTACATTGTAACCGACTCTATGTAACCCTAACCCTCTCCGGTGTCTATATAAACCGGAGGGTTTTAGTCCGTAGGACAACATACACATCAACAATCATACCATAGGCTAGCTTCTAGGGTTTAGCCTCTCTGATCTCGTGGTGGATCAACTCTTGTAATACCCATATCATCAATATTAATCAAGCAGGACGTAGGGTTTTACCTCCATCGAGAGGGCCCAAACCTGGGTAAAACTTCGTGTCCCCTGCCTCCTGTTACCATCCGGCCTAGACGCACAGTTCAGGACCCCCTACCCGAGATCCGCCGGTTTTGACACCGACGGTTGGCCATAACGATTGTCTTTATTATCCACCTAGAAGGAAAGTACATAGTCACTCAAGACTTAAAGACTTCCTCCTCTATAACGTCCAACAGGCGGTCTAACTTACAATCCTGTTGGGAATATCTAGCGGCCACCTCCACTTGGTCATATACTAAACTAACAGGAATTTCTTCCCCATTGGACCCTAACGGCCCAACTCGGGCCATGTGATTCGGATCCAGCTTGGTATACCGCATTTTTACCATGGCCCAGGCCTCTTGTGCACCCTCTCGGCAGGCCGATATCTTACATAGTCGGATACGCCGCCGCGCTCCCTTGAACAGCTCTACCATTTTCTCCATGCTCCTTGGAGGGGAGTCGGATGGCCATAAGGCCTTGGCCACACTCTGCATTGCCTGCCGAGCTTGCTCGTGCAAGTGCGACAACCCTTGTAGAAGATCACTTGATGATCCGGACACCTCCTCTTCGGGGCGGCCCGTCAATACACCTGCAATCACAACTATATCAGCTATTGTTACTTCCAAACTGTTACAAGATCAATCCGGCCACATACTGAATATGCCGCCTCATAGTTTTTTGTTCTCCTTCACGGAGTCAGCTAGTTGAGCTCGCACATCTTTCAGTTCTTCGCCGAGTTTGGTGTTCGAATCCTGGAGTTTCTTTTTCTCCTGAACGACTTTTGTTAACACACGCTCGACCGCTGCTAGCAAGTTTTTGGCTCCGTGTTCTTTGCTTCGAGTGGCATCCAGCTGCTCTCGCAGTTGGTCTAACGATCCAATACAAAGATAAGCAAACAAATTAGCATTATTATTGTACAATTATGATTTCTCGATGAAGGGAAAAATTACCGGGGGAGCCTTCTTGGATTTCTCCAGTTCGACATTGGCAGCAAACAGCTGGCTCCAACACTTTTCTAGTTCCTGAGTTAACAGGGTGTTCTTCTCCGTAAGCACCTGGTTGTACATTGATCCTTAAATCAGTTGTTTCAACTACTTTAAGTCTCGGGGGCTACTGGCATATGGTTATCATAGTCAGACAAAACAAACTTACCTCCACATCTTTTAAATGTTGTTTTGTGGCTTTGTTAAGCCCATCTCGAGCAGCTCGGCTATATGCATCGACCGAGCTGAAGGCGTTAAATGACTCTTTTGAAAAGCCAGGGTCTTGTAAAACGGCCCTGCGGCACCGATGATTCATGGCGCTCTCCACTTCCGAGTTGGTGATGGATACATCATCCGAGTCCTCGGCTGGAGGACAATCCGGCGTCACCCCTGCTTCAGCCCCCGTCTTAATGGCAGGATTTGAATCCTGGCTGCGGGAAGTATGACCGGCCGGACCGCCGGATATAGTCCGGCACACCTTTTTCCTGATACAGGGTAAACGGAAAGGTCACAGTTGGATGTGACTGCCAAGGTGCATACTTGCAAATTCATACCTCTTTGATGAAGGCTCGGCTGTATCTTCATTTGCCTTCCTCTTTGAAGGCTTTCTTGGTATGGGGGACGCTCTCTTCGGAGATGCTCCCGGGGCAACATGGCCCACCGAAACTCTTCCCCTTCTAAGCACAGGACAGTGCGGTGGGTAAGGAGGAATGAGAAAACTCTTTTGGATAAGGTGTCTTCGGAATACTTACACGTGAAGCAGGAAGGAGGCCAGGATAATCAGCGATAATGGGTACATATGTACCGTCGTAGCTCATCTGATAGAATATTCGATCCTCAAGCTCCACAAATATGTCAGGACCTTCCTCATATCCGGGGTTGAGATCCCGGTTGCGATTCTCCGGCTGAGGGGCAGGGTCATGGATCCCCTCGATAGCCTTTCACCGTTCCTGTTATGAGCAGATAAGATGCTGCCTGTCTAGAATGATCCAGGGACAAGAGTAAAATAGTGAAGCTGAACCTTACCCAGCTAGGAGGATTATACATGGAAAATCTGTCTCGATATTGGAGACAGGTGAACTCCTCCTTCTCCCCTTTATACAGCTCGGCTAGTATTTTGGCCAGGGCGGCGGGGGTCTTCGGGCCCTTCCGACCATAGCGTGAGGCGTCGTCTTCCCCGTTATAATGCCACATGGGCAGCCCTCTGTATTGCAGTGGTTGGACCCCCCGCATTATAGAGATCGCCATTACCTCGACTATTGACAATCCAGACAGGGCAAGCGCCTTAATCTTGCCCAACAGCAAGCTGACCTCCGCACTATCCTCTTCCTTGAGGCTCCGAGGGCGCCAACTATGGCGTTTCTTCAGTGGAGCATTTGAAAACTTGGGGAGGCCCATGTGGACGGGGTCGGGTAGAGCGACGTCGTCGATGTAGAACCATTCGGGAGGCCACTCTTCGAGATCTTTCTTCGGCGTGCCGGACAGGTATCCGGTCCCGGCGATGCGCCACACTTCGGCTCCTCCCACTTCAAAAATTGACCCACCTTGATTGCGAGGGACGAGGCAGAATAGTCTTCTCCACAAATCGCAATGGGCCTTGCAACCCAGGTGAGGGAGTCCTGGATTAGGGGGTCTCCGGACAGCCGAACTATATCCTTTGGCCGGACTATATCCTTTGGCCGGACTGTTGGACTATGAAGATACAAGATTGAAGACTTCGTCCCGTGTCCGGATGGGACTCTACTTGGCGTGGAAGGCAAGCTAGGCAATACGGATATGCATATCTCCTCCTTTGTAACCGACCTTGTGTAACCCTAGCCCCCTCCGGTGTCTATATAAACCGGAGGGTTTTAGTCCGTAGGACGACAGACAATCATACCATAGGCTAGCTTCTAGGGTTTAGCCTCTCCGATCTCGTGGTAGATCAACTCTTGTAATACTCATATCATCAAGAACAATCAAGCAGGACATAGGGTTTTACCTCCATCAAGAGGGCCCGAACCTAGGTAAACATCGTGTCCCCTGCCTCCTGTTACCATCTGCCTTAGACGCATAGTTCGGGACCACCTACCTGATATCCGCCGGTTTTGACAACGACACCAAGAATAGTTTGCATAAAGCGACATAACCCACAATGTGTAGGACGGAGGCCGGGGTAAAATTATGCAGCTGGAGGCCATAGTACTCCAGAAGCCCTCGGTGGAATGGGTGAATTGGAAATCCCACACCCCTCAGCAGATAGGGGATGAAGCACACTCGTTCTCCCGCAGACGGATTGGGGAAATCCTCCTCCTGGTTTTTGCCGTTGAAGGAGGCCAATCTTGCTCGAACAGGGACCAGATCTGCAGGAGGGAGAAATCCCTGCTTTTACGACTTCACCAATTGGCTATGGGACACGGAGCACCTCTCCCACTCGCCTCTCTCCAGGTTGTAACGGGAAGAGGAGCTGGGAATGTTGGCCATGTTGGAATGGTTTTTCCTGGTAGTATCTGAGGATTTTCTCCGTGTGGTGCCGAAATGATCTGAGATCCAATCTCTTTAAATATACACTCTTTCTTGCATGTCTAGGGTGTTATTTGCAAAAAATACCCTGACCGTCCACATTCGCCCGACACGTGGAGGACGAAGTCATAAGTGCACAGAAGCTGAGGGGTGCGGCATTGAATTGGAAGCCGAACACATTACTTGGAAGACGTCGGAGGTGGAACCCGCCTTGCAATACCGAAGACAGTCTGCGCGCCGAACACCTCGTCATTGAAGCCTAGTTCGGGGGCTACTGAGGGAGTCCTGGACTGGGTCCTCGAGCGTCCGGCCTGTTAGCCATGGACCGGACTGATGGGCTATGAAGATACGAAGACCGAAGACTGCACCCATGTCCGGATGGGACTCTCCTTGGTGTGGAAGGCAAGCTTGGCGACCGAATATATAGATTCCTTTCTTTGTAACCGACCTTGTGTAACCCTAGATCCTCCCGGTGTCTATATAAACTGGAGGACTTAGTCCGGAGAGGATAGATTCATTATCATAGCCATACAAGCTAGACCTCTAGGGTTTACCCATTACGATCTCGAGGTAGATCAACTCTTGTAATACTCATATTCATCAATATCAATCAAGGAAGACGTAGGGTATTACCTCCATAGAGAGGGCCTGAACCTGGGTAAACATTGTGTCCCTTGTCTCATGTTACCATCGACCTTAGACGCGCAGTCCAGGACCCCCTACCCGAGATCCGCCGGTTTTGACACCGACAGTGTGTACAGGTGCTGATCACGAGTCTTTGCTTCATTCTCCTATTGGTTTGATAAACCTTTATTCTCATTGAGGGAAATTCTTATCTCTACTGTACTGCATATCCCCTCCTCTTCGGTGAAAATCCCAACACAGCTCACAAGTAGACCTATATACATGATCATTTCCATGAATACATCATAACTATGCACTTTTCTATCAATTGCCCAACAGTAATTTGTTTACCCATAGTATCCTATTTTTGAGAGAGAAGCTTCTAGCGGAAACTATGGACCTCGGGTCTACTTTAATCATATTATAAAAAACCAAAATAATACCTTGTTCCAATTTGTTTACTTTTATTTTGTTTTGCAAATTATCTAGCTACCTATACAAGTTTTGATCCTTGCAAGTAACCAGTTCAAGGGGATTAACAACCCTCTTGCCCGTGTTGGGTGCAAGTATTTGCTTTTCTATGTGTAGGTGTTGTTCACTAGGATTTGGTTGGTGCTCCTTCTAGTTCTATAAACCTTGGTTCTCAATCGAGGAAAATACTTATCGCTGCTATATTGATTCACCCTTCCTCTTCGGAAAAAGTCCAAATGCAGCTCACAAGTAGCAGGGAGGTGTCCCTTCCTATAAGGAAGGAGACCGAATTGGGAGGGGGAGGAGTCAGACTCCTCATCCCCTTGGCCGGTGCAGCAAGGGGGAAACTTTCCACCATTGTGGCAGCCCTCCCTCTCCCCTCTATCCTATATATACATGAGGATATGTGCTCTTTTATTCAAACAAGTTTTTGGATCCTCCTCTAGTACTTCTAGATCTAGTTCTAGTCAGTCCTAGTTGACTAATCCTCTTGTCCTCATAATTAGAAGCCCCATGTGGTTCTAATCTCCTCCCTCTAATTCTCCAACGACGATTAGCTCTAGACGGCAAAGCGCTGCCAGATCATGAAGCCTGCACGCTTGTAACCAAGTGGAGAGGCCATGCTTTCAGTGTTCGGTTCAAGGGACTGTTCATGGGTGGTATGAGGGATCGTTCATCGACGGTTCGATGGACTCCAAGTATGATTTACACTGACACATTCTTCTTTCGCTGCAACTCGGTGACAGTAACGATCGCAATCCCAACCCTTTATGCATCTTCATATTGATCCTGGGTGTGCGTAGGCGCGTTTTTTTTGTTTTCTACTATGTGTCCCAACAGTTGCATCATGAGAAGCTATAGGAGTAGGTTCAGGTTGCAATCTAGATCACATGTGATTGTGAGGTTGATGTTCCTGCTATGCTTCCCTTGATTGTTGCGTTGGTTCAATTCATCAACAACATGGTGTCACTTTTCACAAGGTTCTCACAATCGGTCGGCTCTGGCTATCAACGATCTGCTAATAGTTCTTTGGGCTTCACCATAGTTGAGAATAGTAAATTGTCGTTTACACAAGAGTGTCTCGAAGATGGACGATCTTCTAGGGGGTCACGCGTATTGGACGAAGTCTAGTGTGGGGGACGAGACTTTTAGTTAAGTCTCTTCTTTCACACAACCCGAAACTTAATCTAGCATCAAGACTCAACGCCTAAATTGTTGATGTAGGTAGCTAGTATTACTTGTTAAAACTGGTTAACCGCGTAACTACAATTTTGCTAAAACCGATTAGAGGACATCTAATTTGGTTTGGGTATGCATATGATGTGGTATAGCCTTCGTCATGATAATGAGTTTATGTATGAGATGGTTATATGTTGTAATGTTAAGTGGTCTGCGTGTCACGGCAGGATGGTTGGAGCCATGAGATTTCCATGTTAATGTAAATGTCGTAGAGATAGCCTATAGGTTACATGTGACAATGGCAACTGTACACAGAGGACCCCGACAGGGGGGAGGTGTACATGGCGCGGGACGAGGAGCTATAATTTTTTGCCACAATGGAATTTCTGGATTTGGTGCTATGACAATGTTTTTTGAAACAAATGCCATGGCAACGCTTTCTAAAATTTCAGCCATGACAACTTTTTTGAAAGGGTTGCACGGAAACAAAATATTGGTTGTCATGATGCTTCAACAGAAGATTGAACATGATCACGGAGATTCCTAGCGCCCAGGGCTATACCATATCATGCTTTTATAAACCGCCTAAGATGTGTATCCCTTTCTTGTTTGCACCCTTTGATTGCACTATAGTCAATTATTAGTGTGATCTCTCACAGTAACTATCAAGTTAAAAAGGTGCTCTTGCCAGTGTTGTGACCGTCTATAACATGTAACATTTTGAAGTGCGTAATGTATACATGAGTACAAACGGGACGTCGTGTGTAAGATGGGACTGGTCAGGCCATGTTAGCATATAACACTCGGTTGTCTACAAGTTCTAGCAGAATCTTTCTGAGCTCGAAGCACAAAGCATTGAAAGATGAACAAGAGTCATATGGGGATATGATCGGCAATAGTTTGCCCCCTGGTCAAAATTCTCATCATCGGTGATGTCCACATTAATGGTTGAGAACTAGATTTGGATCTTGAATCACTCACTATCAGTTATGAGAGATATTGATTTGAGTGGGAGTGAACTTCATATTAAATTCATTTAAACACTAGTGCAACATTAATTATAAATAAATTTCCAAGTTGGATCTTATGGTTATTGTTGTAGATCAATGGCTTGCAATAGTTTAAATTTAGCACCTCTGTTTGGGTAAGAAAATTTGACTACAAATGGTGGAAACTATGAGGATTGGATCCACACTTGGAGATTTGTTCTCAGGAGTGATAAGGAAGAATATGTGCTGGATCAACCACTTGGTGATTGCTCGGCGCCTGGAGCGTCTCAAGATGTTATCAGTGTGTTTATATCCCGCAAGAATTATTCCAGTGTCGTCAAAAGTACTATGCTATCATGCATGGATCAAGTGTTACAGAAACATTATCAAGTACTCGGTCCCATCGAGATTGTCGAGGCACTAGAAGTTCTGTATCACAAAGATCCAACTGAGGTTCATGAGATGACTGGAGCAATGGATGAATGCAAGCTAGTAGAGCAAGGTGACAGGATTGCAAGCTATTATGATAGTGTAACTGCAATTGGAGTTAATATCCCAAAGACACCAGAGAATGATTTGATGTGATCCTTGCTTTATGAAGCAATGCTCAGGAACCATGAGATTGGATTGCAGAAACAACAAAAGTTGATGGTAAACAAAACAAAAAGTTTAAAAAAGAAACGCAACACCAAGAACAACAAGGGTGGAGTATCTTGTGAAACTATATGTTTCTTTTGCAAAGAGAAAGGACACTAGAAAAGAAATTGCTTGAAGCATCTGGCGGATAAGAACAATGCATCTTCTGGTAAAGGTATAAAAGTTATACAAGTTAATGTTATTGACATTCTACTTGCTGAAAATTCTAAGTCATGGTTTTTTGATACCAGATCTGTTGCTAACATTTGCAACACGATTCAGGGATTGAGCAACGTTCGCAAGCTAAGAAGAAATGAAGTCGCGATGCTTGTCGGGAATGGTGATGGGATCGCTGCTCAAGCCGTCGGTGTCATGTCTTTGAGTTTACCTTTAGGATTGATTTTTGAACTAAGTAATTGTTATGTTGTCTGAAGTCGTGTAAAAACGTTATCTCTGGATCATGTTTGATAAATGACGATTATTCTTATAAGTCAGAGAACAATGGTTGTTCTATATATTATAAGGATGTGTTTTATGGATTTGCACCCATGATTGGTGGATTATTCATATTGGATCTTGACAGTGAAAAGGTTTCCTACAACATTAATGCTAAACGTATTAAGAATACTGATAATACCACATACATGTGACACTGTTGTCTTGGTCATATTGGAAAGAAACATATGCAAAAGCTTCATAAAGATCGAGTATTAACTTCATTTGATACATGTGAAGCTTGTCTGATGGGTAAAATGACTAAAACATCATTCACTGGAACATGCGCTTGAATTACTGGATATAATACATACTGATGTATATGGTCCAATGAGTATTTCGGTGCGCGGTGGATACTTATACTTCGTAACCTTCAATGATGTTTTAAATAGATATGGATATATTTACTTAGTGAAACATAAGTCTGAAACATTTGAAAAGTTCAAAGAATTTCAGATTGAAGTCAAGAATCATCGTGGCAAGAAGATGAAATTTCTACAATCTGATCATGGAGGAGAATATCTGAGTCATGAGTTTAACAAACATCTAAGTGATTGTGAAATTGTCTCACAACTTACTCCTCTAGGAACTCCATAGAGAAACTGAGTATCTGAAAGGCGTAAACGAACTTTGTTGGACATGGTAAGGTCAATGATGTCATTTACCGATATGCATTTATCATTTTGGGGATACGCACTTGGAACAACAATATATACACTAAACAGAGCATCGTATAAGTGTGTTGAGATGATGACATATGAGTTATGGAATGGGAAGAAACCCAATTTGTCACATCTCTAGATTTGGGGTTGTGGGACTTATCTAAAACGTTTACAACCAAACAAACTCGACCCCAAAGAAGACAAGTGTTACTTTATAGGCTATTCCAAAGAAACAGTTGGGTATTCCTTCTACCAAAAGCCCAAAGAAAAAGTGTTTGTCACTAAGAATGGACACTTTCTCGAGAAGGAGTTTCTCGCTAAAGAAGTAAGTGGGAGGATAGTACAGCTCGATGAAATTACTAAATCTATAGATGTGAGGACTAACGAAAAAGAATCTGTTCCAGAAGTTGTCCACACAACTGAATCGAAAATTGCTACACCAGCTGTTGAAACTCTAGTTAAGACTGTAACTGAACTGCGTAGGTCAGGAAGAGTTATTGAACCTCCTGAATGGCTTCACAATGAAATATTCATCTTAGAGGAAGATGAACCTGTGCATTACAAGGAAGTGATGGTGGTTCCCAGCTCAAAAGAATGTCTCAAAGCTATGCAATCCGAAATGGAGTCCACATACGAAAATCAAGTTTGGAACTTGGTTGATCCTCCAGAGGGTGTTAAACCCATATAATGTAAATGGATCTTCAAGAGAAACACATATGCGGATGGTAATCCCAGCATTTACAAAGCAAGGCTAGTTGCGAAAGGGTTTTTGCAAGTCGAGGGAGTTGATTATGACAAAACTTTCTCTCCAGTAGTAATGCTAAAGTCTGTACAGATTATGATGGCTATAGCTGCATATTTTGATTACGAGATATGGCAGATAGATGTCAAAATGGCTTTCGTAAATGGGAATCTGAAAGAGGATATATATACATGATACAACCAGATGGTTTTTTCGATCCAAAGGATGCAGGAAAGGTGTGCAAAGCTTCAAAGGTGAATCTATGGTTTGAAGCAAGCCTCCAGGAGCTGGAATCAACGTTTTTATGAACTAGTAAAAGAGTTTGGCTTCATTAGAAATGATGAAGAAGCTTGTGTATACAAGAAGTTTAGTGGGAGCTCTGTAGCATTTCTAATATTATATGTAGGTTACATATTATTGATTGGGAATGATACAAAGTATCTTGGCACAATAAAAGACTATTTGAAGAGTATGTTTTCAATGAAAGACTTAGGTGAAGTTGTGTATATATTGGGCATAAAGATCTATAGAGATAGATCAAGACACCTGAGGGAGTCCGGGATTAGGGGGTCTCCGGACAGCCGGACTATATCCTTTGGCCGGACTGTTAGACTATGAAGATACAAGATTGAAGACTTCGTCTCGTGTCCGGATGGGACTCTACTTGGCGTGGAAGGCAAGCTAGGCAGTACGGATATGGATATCTCCTCCTTTTGTAACTAACCTTGTGTAATCCTAACCCTCTCCGGTGTCTATATAAACTGGAGGGTTTTAGTCCGTAGGACAAGAACAACAACAGACAATCATAACATAGGCTAGCTTCTAGGGTTTAGCCTCTCTGATCTCGTGGTAGATCTACTCTTGTACTACCCATATCATCAATATTAATCAAGCAGGACGTAGGGTTTTACCTCCATCAAGAGGGCCCGAACCTGGGTAAAACATCGTGTTCCCTGCCTCCTGTTACCATCCGCCTTAGACGCACAGTTCGGGACCCCCTACCCGAGATCCGCTGGTTTTGACACCGACAATGGTGCTTTCATTGAGAGTTCCTCTGTGTCGTCGCCTTTAGGCTTGATGGCTCCTACTATCATCGATAGCAATGCAGTCGAAGGTGAGACTTTCCTCCCCGGACAGATCTTTGTGTTCGGCGGCTTTGCACTACGGGCCAATTCGCTTGGCCATCTGGAGCAGATTGAAAGCTACGCCCTTGGCCACCAGGTCAGGTTTGGAAGCTTAAACTACATTGCTGATGTCTGCGGAGACTTGATCTTCAATGGATTCGAGCCTCTGCCTTGTGCGTCACACGGTCACGATGAGTACGATTTAGCTCTACCATCAGACAGTGTTCAGGAAATCGCACCGGCAGCCGCTTCGACCCTCAATTCGGAGCCAGTTGTGCCGTCCGTGGATGGGTGGATGGACACCGCCATGGAGCCCTTACCCTCACCAGCGATCGAGACGAACATCGACCTTACCTTGCACGAGAGTCCTATTCTTAAACTGCCGGATCTTTCTCCAGCCACGGACTCCGAACCTCCTGCGCCCGATCCTATTGAATCCGATTGGGCGCCGATCATAGAGTTTACCTCCGCGAATATTTTCAGCACTCTCCCCTTGGCGACATACTGAACACACTAAGGTCCCTCTCCTTGTCAGGAGGATCCTGGCCGAACTATGTCCGGCAGCATTGGGATGTGGATGACGAAGAAATTCGCCGCCCACCCACCACCCACTTAGTAGCCACTGTCGATGACCTAACTGACTTGCTCGACTTCGACTCCGAAGACATCGATGGTATGGAAGGCGATGCCGGAGACGAACAGGAACCACTGCCCACAGGGCACTGGACGCCCACTTCATCACATGACATATACATGGTGAACACACCAAAAGAAAACGACGACGAGGAATGGAAGGATGCAACGAAGGGTTGTCCCCTCGAGAAGCAGACAAAGCGGCAGCGTAAGCACCGCTCCAAATCCCGCCTCGACAAAAACAACAATCATATAGACCCAGCGTTAGAGCAGGGTGAACCATCGCTGGATCACGGCAATACGGAGAATCAAACCGAACTACCTGACTCTGTCAAAGATAATAGTCCGGACGACCTCACACCGGACAGACACCCGGAGCATCAGAATGCCCGTCAACGGCTTGTTGCCACCGCGAGGAGTCTAAAAAAGCAGAAGCAAAGACTCAAGGCTGCACAAGACACACTCGAAATCAGATGGAGCAAAGTACGCAATGCAGCAGCGAAGTACGGCGGTAATCGCCCCACCAAGAGCTACCCGAAGCGGAAGTTGCTACCCGAATTCGATGAGGAGGCCTTAGATCCCCCGCAACCAAAAATCGAAATGGCCACCTGGCCGGATAGACGTCCTCACGGCCAACATAGAGCGGCAAACAACGCCACACATAAGCCAATACGCGATCCACGCGAGGGCTCGCATCAAAAGGACGGCGCAACCAGATCCATCTATGGACCACGCAAGCGCGCTCCAGCATACAATGCAACACAACAAACATCCGAACAACGTGTTACACCCAGATACAGGGGTGCCGCACACCCCCTATGTTTCACCGATGAGGTGCTGGACCATGAATTTCCAGAGGGATTCAAACCCGTAAACATAGAGGCATACGACGGAACAACAGACCCTAGGGTCTGGATTGAGGACTATATCCTCCATATCCATATGGCTCGAGGAGATGATCTCCACGCCATCAAGTACTTACCCCTCAAACTTAAAGGGCCAGCTCAGCACTGGCTTAAAAGCCTCCCCGAAAACTCCATTGGAAGTTGGGAAGAGCTTGAAGACGCTTTTTGGGCAAATTTTCAAGGGACTTATGTCCGACCCCCGGATGCGGATGATTTGAGTCATATAACTCAACAACCCGGAGAGTCCGGACGCCGAAGCCTTAGCAGCTTTTAAGCATAGCGTCCACGACGAATGGCTTGCCAGACACCTCGGCCAAGAAAAGCCGAGAACAATGGCAGCATTAACAAGCCTCATGACCCGCTTTTGCACGGGTGAGGACAGCTGGCTAGCCAGATGCAGCACCAGCAACCCAAGTACATCCAAAGTTAGAGATGAAAACGGGAAATCACGACGCAGCAAAAATAATAAGTGCCGGAATAAAGAAGACAGCCCGAGGAGCACGGCTGTAAACGACAGATTCAGAAGCTCTCGGCCAGGTCAGCAAAAGCCGCCCTCCAAAGGTGCCAAAGATGAACTGTCCAGCCTCAACAAAATTCTGGACCAAATATGTCAGATCCATAGCACCCCTGGTAAACCCGCTAATCATACCGACAGAGAATGTTGGGTCTTCAAGTAGTCCGGCAAGCTCAACGCCGTACACAAGGGGGAGGATACACCAAGCAAAGACGAGGATGAGCCTCTCAAGAAAGACACTGGGAACAAAAGAAATTTCCACCATAAGTCAAAACAGTAAACGTGTTACATGTGATCAAGGGGAGAAACAAAGTGGCACTCCCAGATAAATATGCCCAAGGGCCTATCACCGCGGAGTCCTGCCATTGGTCATTTCAACCAATCACTTTTGACCATCGGGATTACTCAGCAAGTATCCGGCATGCAGGATGGGCTGCCTTGGTGTTAGACCCAATAATTTACGGATACCACTTCACACGAGTCCTGATGGACGGTGGCAGCAGTCTAAACATGATATATCATGACACAATCCGCAAAATGGGGATAGACCCAATGAAAATTTGCCTCAGCAATACTACCGTTAAAGGAGTAATGCCAGGCCCAGGGGCTCATTGCACGGGCTCCCTGCTACTAGAAGTTATATTCGGCTTCCCCGATAACTTCCGTAGCGAAAATTTAACCTTCCACATTGCTCCATTCCAATGTGGCTATCAAGCACTACTTGGACGCGAAGCTTTCGCTCCCTTTAATGCAATACCGCATTACGCTTCCCTCACGCTTAAGATGCCCGATCCGCGTGGCATCATTACAGTAAACAGAAATATTGAGCGATCCCTGCACGCCGAGGAGGGTGCGGCTGCCTCGGCAGCCGCACACTAAAACGGCCTCACCAACTAAAGTATTCAATAGGTCGTCAAGACCATGGACACGGTTAGATGAGTCCGGCGCAGCTATATGAAATTCGTACAGGTTTGATGGCCACACCCCTATCACAAATACAAGGGGCTCAACGCGCACAGACAAGTGGCAATTTTTACTCATCTTGAAATTTACATGGTTCCTTTAAAACCTACATTTTTGCACGAAAACTTTTCACCTAAGTTCCTCTCTTTTACAGATGACCACCATGCTACACCCGTCTAGGATACGACACAACGGAGACACAGGCGCAGACGTGCAGTAGGGACCCGTCCCAAGGATTCTTTTTAGATTAAGACCCTGCGTCAACCTTTTTACTGTCTCTTGTTGATACACATCCCTCGGATTCTCAGTACATTGAGAAGGATGCTGGCGTCTTGGCATGTGGCCACGTCAGAATAATGCACGTACCTGGACACCATGGGCTTCTTACAAAGGGCACTATTTAGGCCAGGTTTATACCATAAAGACAGAATACCTTAGGGAGTGTTCGGCGTCGCGAGTTTGGCCTTATATGCATCAGCTCTGAATCATGTCTTTGGTCAAATGTTGGGTTTTTCCGGCTCCTATGTTTTGGTACCTTACGTTCCGCTCTATCGGCTAAGGTAGCACTAGGAGAACTACTGCGATTGTGCCCCGGGTCATCCGGACGAGCACCTCAGAAGAGAAAGCCAAAAACTGACTATCATGATATAGCGTGAGATTGGTCAACCACTCGATGACCTATTGGAATGTTAGAATTCCTCCGCCTTAACGAAGGGCCGTTTCCCGACCAGGCATGCACATTCGGGAGAGTGCAGAGCCACCAGGGGCTATATAGTAGCCCCACCGTCAAACTCCTATGGCTAAGTGAAAGTGTTAAAGCATTATAGTCCGGTTGCCTTGTTTGCTGCGTTACACCTCCTTAATAGGGCCAAGACGTTGGGTTAAGTGTGAACACGCATCTTCTGCGAACACCTCCGCATTATATGCGTGGGGGCTGAAGCCGACGACTGCAATCTTTCAGGTTATACACATGTATACATAAACGACCGCACATGAGGCATCATAATTACTTTCAGGAAAAAGTATAAACATAGCCTTAATAAATTTCATAAAAACATTGTGTTTACAATGGGAATACATGTCACTCAAACATAATATTCTTCGAGCACTGGGCCTCTATCAAACGAGCACCCTCGAGAACCTCTTCGAAATAGTGCTCGGCAGCCACATGGCCTATGGCCGAACCCTGCGCCGCAACAGTGGTAGCATCCATCTCCGCCCAGTATGCTTTGACACGGGCAAGGGCCATCCGCGAGCCTTCTATGCACGCCGACCTCTTCATCGCATTGATGTGCGGCACCGCACCAAGGAACTGCTGCACTAAGCTGAAATAGTTGTTCGGCTTCGGCTTTTCCGGCCACAGCTGATCCACGATAGACCTCATGGTGAGTCCGGACAACCTATTGACTTCGGCCCATTCGGCTAGCTGATCAGTCAATGGAAGCGGACGCTCCGGAACATTAAATTCCGACCAGAACAACTTGCCCACTTCACGATCCGTTTGATCTTGGAAGTATTTGGCCGCATCGATAGCGCTCGCCACCAAGTCCATATATGCGTCTGCCGAACTCCACAGCCGATCTGGAGGGGCATACCATGGATCTTTGAACTTCCTCCGCAGCATGAAGGGCTTCCCAGCCGCAATATCCCCGGCTTCACGCAGCTCCTCCTTCGCTCTCATAGCAGAGCGGGTGTCTTTGGTCGTCATCATGGCCTTTTCAAGGTCCGTCGCCTTCATTCGGTTTTCTTCTTCAAGGAACTAGCAACGGTCGGCAGTGTATTTTAACTTTACAGCCATCTTGGCCATTTTCTCTTTGCTCTCGCAATGTGCAGCCTTCTCGGCCCTCAACTCTTCGGCCACCTTCAAAGCAGCCGCATTACTACTCCTTGCTTGTTCTTTGGCTCGGGCAAGTTCCGTCGAAGGGCCTCCACAGTGGCAGCTCCATCTGCAGTCACAACATATTAAAGATACTGGCATCATGCTGCTCTTACTATGTGACACTCACCAGAAAGCATTACTTACCCTGTGCCTCGTCAAGCCGCCTATTAACAAGCTCGATGTTGGTATCTGCCGCATCCAGTTGCCGCTTCAGTTCGGCAAACTCATTAGTCCGGCTAGCCACCGGAGCTCCCACCACCTGCACATAAAGGCGGTTTGGTTACTACCTGGGACTATGATCCTCTGTTCGCCGCCGTTCTCGACGACAACCAGAGTCTCAGGGGCTACTATCTACACAGGGCACACCTAAAAATGTGTGATACTATCAAAATGTATCACGTACCTCAAAGCCTGTTAGTAGATTCATAAAGGCTTCATGCAATCCGCTTTCGGCGGACGAAATTCTTTCCATCACCGTACCCATTAATGTACGGTGTTCTTATGAGATGGCCGCTCGCTCCAACAGCTCCCTCAGTACGTTCGACCGGATACCAGACGGTGCGGGACTCTTTTGTTTGCTCTCTTCAAGAGCCGGACACTGAGGACTTCTGGTGACTATAGGATTATCTTTTGGCCTCACCGGATCCGGAGAGGCCCTCCGTGACGACACTTCAAGGTCACCCGCTTCTTGAGCGGGGGAGTCCGGGGGAGGCGTTTTGCTCTCCATCATCTCCGAAAGAAGATCCCCTGAAGACGAGCTCTGCTGAGAAGGGCTAAGATCCGAACTACAAGATAAATGCTTCGGTTATTTTCCTCGTAAGTGAAGTAGTATATCTTCACTATTAAAGTACTTTTTGATTACTTACAGCTCGTTAGAGGGCAGATCCCCGCACGGACTTTGTGCAGCAAGAGCACCCTCCAAGGCAGGACCCTCTGGTGGAGACTTCTTCTCCCGTTTGGAAAACGTGGTTTCCGGATCTTCAGGGGTAGTCCTCTTCCTTCCCCGGGGTGAGAGAATACCAGATTCCTCCCCTGGGTTATCCTCCCTCACACAGGAGTCGTTCCCTCGGTCGGAATGGGTAGCAAAGGAGGCCCGCTTTCGCCCCCTTCATTCCCCCCTTTATCTTCCTGTGAGGGCTCTGGGCAAGGTGCTAGCTCGAGCATCTTTTCCAGCACCGGATTCTCCAAGCCTTCTGGAAGGGGGGCCGAACACCGGATCATCTTTGCCTTTGTTGTCCAGTCCTGGTCATAGAGCGATTTCTCCGAATGACGTCATGATAAATGAAAGAGGGTGTGTTCGGCTAGAGGATAACTTACTTGGTCCGCAGTGTGGTTGCTGCTCAGGCCCACGTCCTCGGTAGTGTCCGGACACTCTATATGGGGTCCGAAGAATGATTTATACATCTCCTCGTGCGTCAGGCCGAGGAAATTCTGAATAGCACGCGGTCCTTCTGGGTTGAACTCCCACATGCGAAGGGGCCGGCGTTTGCATGGCTGGATTCATCGAACCAACATGACTTGCATTACCATAATCAAACTAAAATCTCCTTCGAAGAGATCTCGAATGCGGCTCTGCAGTATAGGCACGTCCTTGGTTGGAACCCAGCTCAGCCCTCTGCTAATCCATGACATCAGTTGTGGTGGAGGGCCTGAGCGGAAAGCAGGGGCAGCCGCCCACTTGGCACTTCTGGGAGCTGTGACGTAAAACCACTCCCGTTGCCATAATCCGGACACCTATGGAATGGAACCCTTTGGCCATGGAGCTCTAGCGATCTTGCTTATTAATGCGCCTCCGCACACTGCGTGCTGCCCCTCAACCATCTTCGGCTTCACATCAAAGGTCTTGAGCCACAGGCCGAAGTGAGGGGTAACACGGAGGAAGGCCTCACATACGACAATAAATGCCGAGATATGGAGAAAGGAGTCCGGGGCTAGATCATGGAAATCTAGCCCGTAATAAAACATCACCCCCTAACGAAGGGATCCAGAGTGAGGCCTAGACCTCGGAGGAAGTGGGAGATGAACACGACGTCTTCGTTGGGTTCAGGAGTAGGGACGACCTGCCCTCGGGCAGGCAGCCGATGCGAAACCTCGGTGGTCAGGTATCTGGCCTCCCTCAACTTCTTGATGTCTTCTTCCGTAACGGAGGAGGACATCCACCGGCCTTGAAGGCTAGATCCGGACATGATTGAAGATCCGGAGCACCTGACCTGGGCTTTGGGTGTTAGAGCTCGAGGCGGGGGAAGGATTCGATTGAGCACGGGAGGGAAAAAATAGTAAAAGCCTTGTCCCTTTATAAAGAGCGTGAATATCAAGCGTCCTCTCCGTAGCCGTTTGGGACTTGCCTATAATCTAGGAGTCCTAGACACGGTTGGGTTACCCATGACCGTATTGATGAGAATCCCGTAATTAGGGGAACATGATCTTTGCTTTGACAAGACGTGTCCAAAACTGCCTCGCGTTATGTGCGGGGCTAGTTAAAGGAAACGGTTCGAATAATCACCGGGCCATGACATAATGTCGTGTTGCCAAAACAAGTCAGCAAATTAGATTTGCGAAAATATTATTCTCTCTACGGTGGTGTGTGGAACTTATTTTGCAGGGTCGGACAGTATCCTTGTATTCAAATTCTTCCGTGATGTATTTGGAGGAGGAACCCGCCTTGCAATGCCGAAGACAATACTGCGCGCCGGACTCATCGTCATTGAAGCCTGGTTCAGGGGCTACTGAGGGAGCCCCGGATTAGGGGGTCTCCGGACAGCCGGACTATATCCTTTGGCCGGACTATTAGACTATGAAGATACAAGATTGAGGACTTCATCTCGTGTCCAGATGGGACTCTACTTGGCGTGGAAGGCAAGCTAGGCAGTACGGATATGGATATCTCCTCCTTTTGTAACTGACCTTGTGTAACCCTAACCCTCTCCGGTGTCTATATAAACCGGAGAGTTTTAGTCCGTAGGACAAGAACAACAACAGACAATCATACCATAGGCTAGCTTCTAGGGTTTAGCCTCTCTGATCTCGTGGTAGATCTACTCTTGTACTACCCATATCATCAGTATTAATCAAGCAGGACTGAGGGAGTCCTGGATTAGGGGGTGTCCGGATTGCCGGACTATACCTTCGGCCGGACTTCTGGACTATGAAGATACAAGATTGAAGACTTCGTCCCGTGTCCGGAGGGGACTTTCCTTGGCGTGGAAGGCAAGCTTGGCGATACGGATATGTATATCTCCTACCATTTTAACTGACTCTGTGTAACCCTAGCCCTCTCCGGTGTCTATATAAACCGGAGGGTTTTAGTCCATAGGACGAACAACAATCATACCATAGGCTAGCTTCTAGGGTTTAGCCTCCTTGATCTCGTGGTAGATCTACTCTTGTACTACCCATATCATCAATGTTAATCAAGCAGGACGTAGGGTTTTACCTCCATCAAGAGGGCTCGAACCTGGGTAAAACATCGTGTCCCCTGCCTCCTGTTACCATCCGCCTAGACGCACAGTTCGGGACCCCCTACACGAGATCCACCGGTTTTGACACCGACATTGGTGCTTTCATTGAGAGTTCCTCTGTGTCGTCACTTTTAGGCCTGATGGCTTCTCTGATCATCAACCGCGATGCGATCCAGGGTGATACTTTTCTCCCCGGACAGATCTTCATATTCGGCGGCTTTGCACTACCGGCCAATTCGCTTGGTCATATGGAGCAGATCGAAAGCTACGCCCCTGGCCATCAGGTCAGATTCGGAAGTTTGAATTACACGGTCGACCTCCGCGGAGACTTGATCTTCGACGGATTCGAGCCGCAGCCGAGCATGCCGCACTGTCATGATGGGCATGATCTAGCTCTGCCGCGGAACAATGCCCTGGAGGCCGCACCCGCATCAGCTCCGACCCTTAATTCGGAGCCAATTGCGCCAATCAAGGATGGGTGGTTGGACACCGCCTCGGGGGCTGCAATCTCTACGGCGATCGAGCCGAACACCAGCCCTATTCTCTGCGAAGGCCGTGACTCCAAGGAGCCGGACTCCTCTCCAGACTCCGAGCCCTCCGCGCCCCTACCGATCGAACCCGATTGGGCACCGATCATGGAGTTCACTGCCGCGGACATCTTTCAGCACTCGCCCTTCAGCGATATTCTGAATTCACTAAAGTCTCTCTCTTTATCAGGAGAGCCCTGGCCAGACTATGGTCAGCAAGGTTGGGATGCAGATGAGGAAGAAATTCAAATCCCACCCACTACCCACTTCGTAGCCACTATCGATGATTTAACTGTCATGCTCGACTTCAACTCCGAAGACATCAATGCTATGGACGCCGATGCAGGAGACGATCAAGAACCAGCGCCTATAGGGCACTGGAAAGCCACCTCGTTGTATGATACATACATGGTGGACACCCCAAAAGAAGGCAATGGCGATGGAACAGTGGAGGATGACCCCTCCAAGAAGCAGCCTAAGCGCCGGCGTCATCGGCGCCGCTCTAAATCCCGCCAAAGCAAAAATAGTGATTCCGGCACAGGAGATAATAACACCCTGGACAGTGCCAAAGACAACCACCTCCAGCAAGATTCAGCACAGGAGAATGGTGAAGCCATCCCTCATGAGAGAGCGGCGGATAGAGAGGTCGAGGACGATAATTATATGCCTCCCTCCGAAGACGAGGCAAGCCTCAACAACGACGAATTTGTCGTGCCAGAGGATCCCGTCGAACAAGAGCGTTTCAAACGCAGGCTTATGGCCACGGCGAGCAGCCTCAAGAAAAAACAGCAACAGCTTAGAGATGATCAAGATTTGCTAGCCGACAGATGGACTGAAGTCCTTGCGGCCGAAGAGTATGAACTCGAATGCCCCTCCAAGAGCTACCCAAAGCGCAGGTTGCTACCCCAATTAGAGGAGGAAGCACCTAAACCTACATCACCAGCGCATGATGCGGCCGACCGGCCACCCCGTGGCCGCGATAGAGAGGCCTCTCGGCCCTCCACTCAAGCCGCACCCCGGCGCCGCTCAAAAAATACCAAGGCATGGGAAAATGCGCCAGACCTGCGAGATATATTGGAGGACAAGGCAAAGCAAACAAGATCGATCTACGGATCACGTGGGCGCCCCACGGCACGAGACAGTACTCGTCACGCCGGATACAGTAAATCTGGCCGGGCCGAACACAGTAGACAAAGCTCATTTGAGTTGCGTCGTGATATAGCCCAATACAGAGGCGCTGCACACCCACTATGCTTCACAGATGAAGTAATGGATCATCAAATCCCCGAGGGTTTCAAACCCGTGAACATCGAATCATACGATGGAACAACAGATCCTGCGGTATGGATCAAGGACTATCTCCTTCATATCCACATGGCCTGCGGTGATGACCTACACGCCATCAAAAACCTCCCACTTAAGCTTAAAGGACCAGCTCGGGATTGGCTTAACAGCTTGCCAGCAGAATCAATTGGTTGTTGGGAGGACCTAGAAACCGCATTCCTCGACAATTTCCAGGGCACTTATGTGCGACCACCAGAAGCCGATGACCTTAGCCACATAATTCAGCAGCTAGAGGAATCGGCCAGACAATTCTGGATGCTGTTCCTTACAAAGAAAAATCAAATCGTCGATTGTCCGGACGCAGAGGCCCTAGCAGCCTTCAAGCATAACATCCGCGACGAGTGGCTTGCACGGCACCTAGGACAGGAAAAGCCGAAATCTATGGCAGCCCTCACGACACTTATGACCCGCTTCTGCGCGGGAGAAGACAGCTGGCTAGCTCATAGAAATAACATGACCAAGAGCCCTGGTAATTCGGACACCAAGGACAGTAGTGGCAGGTCGCGTCGCAACAAGCAAAAGCGCCGCATTAACGGCGACAATGCTAAGGATACGACAGCTAATGCCGGATTCAGAGGCTCTAAACCCGGTCAACGGAAAAATCCATTCAAAAGAAATACTCCGGGCCCGTCTAGTTTGGACCGAATACTCGACCGCTAATGCCAGATACATGGCACCCCCGAAAAACCAGCCAATCACACCAACAGGGATTGTTGGGTGTTCAAGCAGGCAGGCAAGTTAAATGCCGAAAGCAGAGACAAGGGGCTGCATAGCGATGACGAGAAGGAGCCCCGACCGCCGAACAACAGTGGACAGAAAGGTTTTCCCCCACAAGTGCGGACGGTGAACATGATATACGCAACCCACGTACCCAAGAGGGAGCGGAAGCGTGCGCTAAGGGACGTATACGCGATGGAGCCAGTCGCCCCAAAGTTCAACCCATGGTCTTCCTGCCCGATCACTTTTGATCGAAGGGACCACCCCACTAGCATCCGCCATGGCGGATTCGCCGCATTGGTTCTAGACCCAATTATTGACAGATTTCACCTCACTAGAGTCCTTATGGACGGCGGCAGCAGCCTGAACCTGCTTTACCAGGATACAGTGTGGAAAATGGGCATCGATCCCTCGAGGATTAAACCCACTAAAACGACCTTTAAAGGCGTCATACCAGGTGTAGAGGCCAACTGTAGAGGCTCAGTTACACTTGAAGTGGTCTTCGGATCTCCGGATAATTTCCGAAGTGAGGGGTTAATCTTCGACATAGTCCCGTTCCGCAGTGGCTATCACGCACTCCTCGGGCAAACCGCATTTGCTAAGTTCAATGTGGTGCCGCACTACGCATACCTCAAGCTCAAGATGCCAGGCCCTCGAGGAGTCATCACGGTCAATGGAAACACCGAACGCTCTGTCCGAACGGAGGAGCATATGGCGGCTATCGTAGCGGAAGTACAAACCAGCCTCTCAAGGCAATTCTCCAGTCCGGCCATTAAACGTCTGGACACCGTCAAGCGCGCCCGGAGTAACCTACAACAAGACCGCCTGGCACGTTTCGAGCAAGCGTAGCAATGCGGCCCCAACCCCAGCCCTCACGAACTTGCGAAACCAGTGTTGCGCGTAGATAACTACGCTCTGGAAATACCATGGGCATAGGGGAGGGGCACCATCATGGCACGCCCGAAACGCGGCTTAAACCGCACTAGGGGCTGCCGATTTCTTAATTTTCTCTTATTTTCAGGACTCCATTCTTTGGGAGGCTTGTCCGGCAGTACAATTGCCACACAAACGATACAACCAGGGAAGCAGAAAGCTACGCCACACTATGGAACTCTAAGGTGGTCTCTATAACAAGCAGTATACCTGTTTCAAATACCATTCCGCAGCTCGCCCCTGGAAAGGACATGTTAAATAGTCTCATCTTTTGCTTATTGCCCTATTTGTATCATTCTGCTTTGATCGCAGCTTTTTTAAATAAACAATGCATAGCTTCCGTCTATTATTGCATTACTCTTTTTTACGAATATATGTTCATTAATGACATGTTGCACCCGTACACTTTGGTATGGCCAATACGCCAGGGGCTTAAGTACCCCACAATACGGTGTGAGAAGTCCGAACACTTTCACAAGTGCGGCACCCCGAACTTATAGCATTATATGCATCGGCTCCGAATCATGTCTTGGGTCAATAGTTGGGTTTGCCCGGCTCCTATGTTTTGGTACCTTACGTTCCGTTATATCGGCTAAGGTAGCACTTGGAGAACTACTGCGATTGTGCCCCAGTTGAGCTGGGCTAAGCACCTCAGTAGAGAAAGCTAAAACTGACCATCATGATGAGGCGAGAGCTGGTCGCTGTTCGAGAGGTTTTCGAGTCCCTAAAGACTTATGCCGCTTAGAGCGAGGAGTCGGCTTTGTCCGGCCTAGGCGTGGATAGCGCCCCGAACTCGGTCTTCTGAACACTAGGGGCTTCGCCGAAATTTCAAATTATAGAATTCTATGGCTAAGTGAGAGTGTTCAAGCATTATAGTCCGATTGCCTTGTTCGTTGTCTTGAGCGCCTCCCTCGAAGGACCCAAGAATGGGAAAAAGAGCGCTCATGTTTATCCCGAACACCCCAGCACTCGTGGCATGGGGGCAGAAGCCGACGACTCGCCATCTCTCAAATTTGATAAACGGCCGCACAGAAGGTAATATTTTAAATTCAAAAGCATTGCTTAGCGCATATGAACAAGTTTTTAGTGTACAGGATCACAAATGCGAGTTTACTCAAAAATTACATCTTTGGAGCATTCATCCGCTATAAGGCGGGCACCCTTCAGGACGCCCTCATAATACGCTTCCGGGACGCGATGCTCCTTGCCCGGCGGCGACCCGTCCTTTACCAGCTTCTCCGCATCCATCTTGCCCCAGTGCACTTTAGCACATGCAAGCGCCCTATGGGCACCTTCGATGCAGATGGAGCACTTGATTCCTTCAAGCCGTGGACAGGCATCCACCAGCCGCCTCACCAGCCTGAAGTAGCTCCCAGGCAGAGCCTCCGCAGGACAAAGCCGAACTATGAAGCCCTTTATGGCCTATTCGGCCACCTTGTGGAGCTTGACCATTTGCTTCAGCTGGTCGCTCAAAGGCACCAGGTATCCGGCCTTAGCATACTGAGACCAGAACACCTTCTCCGTTGAGCTCCCCTCCTCGGCTCGGTAGTAGGCGGCGGCATCAGACGCACTGCGGGGCAAATCTACGAATACTCCTCGAGAGCTCTGGACTCGGGTAAGTAACAAGTAATTCACTTTCACGTGCTTGCTTTGCATAATGAATGCCTTACCCGCTGCTATCTTATTAATCGCTTCAATTTCTTGGAGGGCTTTCTGGGCTTCGGCCTTGGCAGACTTCGCGCCTTTGAGGGCTGCCGCAAGCTCGGACGCTTGCGTCTTTGAGTCAAGCTCCAAACTCTCGTGTTTTTTCACGAGAGCCTGGAGCTCTTTCTGCACCTCCTCCACCCGCGGCTCCTGCTTCCCTCTCTCTGTGCGCTCCGTGGCCGCTCTGTTTTCGGCCTCGGACAATGCTTGCTTAAGGGTTGCCATCTCGGTCGTGGCCCCTATAATAGCACGTTGATCCTGTCATTTTTTGCAACAACATCTTCTCTATATACTTGCGCAAGGTATTACTTACCTTCCTTCTCCCCGAGTTGCCTGTTGGCATGGCCGAGCTCGTTCTCGGACCGCGCGAGGTTTTGCTTTAGCGTATCCACCTCCGCAGTCAGTGCGGCGGAGGCTAGCAGCGAAGCCTGCATATGCATATTGACTTGATTATGTTAGACTCCTACGAATGTTATTAGATCCTCGATTCGGCTTTTCTTTCCAAACACCGAACAGAGCATCAGGGGCTACTGTCTATGCGGTAATATTTTTACATATTCTTCACTTACCTCAAAGCCTATTAGAAGGTTGGCACAGGCTTCAGTCAGTCCGCTCTTGGCGGATTGAACCTTCTGGATCACCACACTCATAATAGTGCGGTCCTCCTCGTCAATGGAGGCGCCTTTAAGCACCTCCAGCAAACTGTCTGGTGCCTCTGGTTGGACGGAGGTCACCGGCTTGGTAGGCTTGCTCCTCTTGGAAGGAGGCTGCCTACCAGAGTCTGGAACCGTTGAAGGTTCCGGCACGGTGTCTGGCTCAAAGCCGGACTCGGGGCCCTTGGGGGTTTTATCCCCTTTGCGCCTAGAGTCCGGGAGGTCGCCTTGCGGCGCCTCCAGGACCACCTCCTCCTGGCTTGGAGCCTGTTGGGATAGCACGTCGGCGTCGTCCATAGGGTGGGGGAAGGCAGCAGGCGGAAGTGAATTCACGTCCGACGAATCCAGGGAGCCGCTCGACGACTCGTCGAGCCATCCTTGGGCGGACTGCATAGTCATATTCGGCGTAAGGAGGAGCTGTGCAAGAAAGGAACACTATGAATTGCTCTAGTGTCTGAATACTTACGATCTCGCCAGGGGCTTGGCCCTGTGCGGCCACTCCTCTTCGCCATCGTCGGCGTTGGTGGAGTAGTCCGGAGGAGGGGTCTTCCCCTTCTTGGACCCTTCGGCCTCCCTAGTTGGGGCGGCCTTCCTCTTCTTCCCTCCCCCCGCTAGAGGGGGAGAGGTCTCTTCTTCCTCCTCCTCGTCTTCACGGGAGGAGTGCGCCTTGGAGTCGTCGGATGATGAATCCGACGCCTCCTGGCGCTGGGCACTCTTTCGAGTCCCCGTGGCCTTGTAATTGGCCTTCTTCACCGACACCACATAGGGTGCCGGAGCCAGCAGCTTCGCCAAGCGAGCGTATGCTAGGCCTTCGGGCAAAGGAGCCGGACAGTTGATCTGTCCGGACGTCTCCTGCCAATCATGTCAAAGGTAAGGGAGCTTAGATCCCGCATGGAGTCAAACTATGAAAAACTAATACCCTGTAAAAGGTAAAAATAGCTTACCGCACGAGCGTGACGCTGCATGCTGAATCCGCGATCCTCGGTAGCGGATGCGGGGGCCTCGGTACCCTTGAAAAGCACCTTCTAGGCATCTTCGTGCATCGTGTCGGAGAGCCTGCTCAGAGTTTGGTGCCGCGCCGGGTCGAACTCCCACAGGTTGAAAGCCCGTTGTTGAAACGGGAGGATCCGGGGGATGAGCATAACCTTGACTACGTTGACAAGTTTGAGCTTCTTGTCCACCCGGGTTTGGACGCATGTTTGGAGTCCGGTCAGCTCACCTTGCTTACCCCACGACAGGCCTGTCTCAGGAGGTGAGCCGCGTAGGGGGTCCGGATCGGAACTCGGGGGCTGTGACCCATTCAAGGTCGCGCGGCTCGGTGATGTAAAACCACCTCGATTGCCACCCCTTTAGGGACTCCACGAAGGAGCCCTCGAGCCATAGGACGTTGGGCATCTTGCCCACCATGGCGCCTCCGCACTCCGCCTGGGTGCTGCGCACCACCTTCGGCTTGACATTAAAAGTCTTGAGCCATAGGCCGAAATGTGGGCGGATGCAGAAGAAAGCCTCGCACACGACGATAAACGCCGAGATGTTGAGGACAAAGTTTGGGTCCAGATCGTGGAAATCCAGGCCATAGTAGAACATGAGCCCCCGGAAAAATGGGTGGAGAGGGAAGCCCAGTCCGCAGAGAAAATGGGGGAGGAACACCACCCTCTCATGGGGCCTAGGGGTGGGGATGAGCTGCCCCTCTTCGGGAAGCCGATGCGCAATGTCGTTAGACAAGTATCCGGCCTTCCTCAGTTTTTTGATGAGTCCCTCCGTGACGGAGGAGACCATCCACTTGCCTCCCGCTCCGGACATGGCTGGAGAAGGTTGAGGTGGGGTATGCGGACTTGGGCGATGGAGCTCGAGTGCACGGAAATGGATAGGCAAAGGAGGAAGAAGGCGTGGATGAAAAGGTGGATCCTTATCCCCCTATATGGGTGGACGCGACTATGCGTCCCCACTAGCCTAGTAAAACTCGCTTATCTCCCAAGCGTCGTAATCAATGGCGCAGTTGGGTTACCCACGCCCGTATTGATGAGAATACCGGAATAAGGGAACACGACCTCTGCTTTGACAGGACGTGCCAAGGAAACCGCCTCGCTAAACGCGCTGAGGTGGGACAGTAAAACGATTCGAATAAAGACTTGGCCATGGTGTGGTGTCACGCTACGGAATACGTCAGCAGATTAGATTTGTGTAAATATTATTCTCTCTATGGCAATATGTGGAAACTTATTTTGCAGAGCCGGACACTACCTTTGTGTTCAAAGTCTTCGATGAAGTATTTCGAGGAGGAACCCGCCTTGCAATGCCGAAGACAATCTGCGCGCCGGACTCATCGTCATTGAAGCCTGGTTCAGGGGCTACTAAGGGAGTCCTGGATTAGGGGGTGTCCGAATAGCCGAACTATACCTTCGGCCGGACTCCTGGACTATGAAGATACAAGATTGAAGACTTCGTCCCGTGCCCGAAGGGGACTTTCCTTGGCGTGGAAGGCAAGCTTGGTGATACGGATATGTAGATCTCCTACCATTGTAACCGACTCTGTGTAACCCTAGCCCTCTCCGGTGTCTATATAAACCGGAGGGTTTTAGTCCATAGGACAAACAACAATCATACCATAGGCTAGCTTCTAGGGTTTGGCCTCCTTGATCTCTTGGTAGATCTACTCTTGTACTACCCATATCATCAATATTAATCAAGCAGGGCGTAGGGTTTTACCTCCATCAAGAGGGCCCGAACCTGGGTAAAACATCGTGTCCCCTGCCTCCTGTTACCATCCGCCTAGACGCACAGTTCGGGACCCCATACCCGAGATCCGCCGGTTTTGACACCGACAAGGACGTAGGGTTTTACCTCCATCAAGAGGGCCGGAACCTGGGTAAAACATCGTGTTCCCTGCCTCCGGTTACCATCCACCTTAGACGCACAGTTCGGGACCCCCTACCCGAGATCTGCCGGTTTTGACACCGACAACACCTAATACCACTAAGTTAGAGCACGTGCATTGACAAGGTTTTAAAGAGGTTTTAAATGGAGAATGCTAAGAAAGCTTTTCTCCCCATGTCACATGGCATAACACTTAGCAGAAATCAATGTCCTAAGACAGTTGATGAGGGAGTGGAAATGAATGGAGTACCATATGCCTCTCCAATTGGCTCCACCATGTATGCTATGATATGTACAAGACTAGGTGTTCCTTATGCGCTAAGTGTTAGTAGCAGATACCATAGTTATCCAGGAGTGGCTCACTTGATAGTAGTTAAGAATATTCTTAAGGGATTTCTATTTTTGCGCCCCTAGTTTCTTAGTTTTGCCCCGCCACCTTAACACTCCTCACTTTTCCAAGCCTCCCTTGTGTCACATCCCTAGCTTTACCTTGGCCTTGGACTAGCTTGGTTGTTGCATCATGTTAAAATTCAAATGAAATTCGAATTTGGGAATTTTCAAAGCCTCAGAATCCTTCTAAAAATGATCAAGATAAAATTGCTTCAAATAAGTCCAAGAAAATGTTCTTGTTATCCTCTGGAAATATTGGCAAGAGGTAAAATCCATACCAATATTTTTGGTGTCTCAGAAACATTTATTTTGGGCATTTGAATTAAATCAATAACTATTTGAATTGGATTTATATCTACTATTAAATAAATATAGGTCCAATAATTCTGAAATATTTTATGGAGCTTTGGTTTAATTCTTCTAGCTTCTAAAAATATTTCCAGAAGCAACAAAATTGAATTGGTTTCAAAACCAAATTCCAAAAAAACCTGCAAAACAGAAAACAGAACAGAAATAGAAAAAAAACAAAGAGAGGAAAAACCCACCTGGCTTACCTGCAGCCCACCTGGCCTGGCACTGCTGGCCCAGCACACCAGGCCCTCGACCGTCTTCAACCTCCTACCAGTGGGCAGGAGGGCGTGTGGCCGCCGTGCGCGCCCACGCGCTCCGCGCCACCTCCTGCTTGCCGACGAGCCCCTGGACACGTGGACGATTTTCCCTGTGTCTTCACGATCCCGCTGATCCCCTCTCACTCTCTCTCGAGCTCATCCCCCTCCTCTGCTCTTTCTCCATCTCACCACCGTCGCCGCCGTTGGCTGTACCTAAGGCCACCGACCACCCCTTGCCCTGCCGCTGAGCCTAGAAGCTCCGCCGCATCGTCCTCGGCCTCCTCATTGAGCTACGCAGCGCCGAACGCTCCGGAGCCTCGCCAACACCGCCGTCTCTGTCCTCGGGTGCCGGAGATCCCCGCAGACGTTTCGCCGGACCCCGTGTCTCCCTTGCCTCTCCAGCAGCACCAGAAGAACCGCGGTGAGCCTCTGCACCGTTTTTCCCATACCCCGTCGCCTAATTCACCCTCCAGCCGCCGTTCCCACCGAAGCCGTGAGCTCTTGGCCGCCGGCCATAGTGCAGACGAGGCCATGCGCACTGTAGCCCGTGACCGAGCACTCCATCTTGCTCAGCACGCTCCCCGTAGCACATATCACCCCACCGCCGTCCTCCCCGTGCACCACAACACGACCCCGCATGCAACCGAGCTCCGGCCGCCGCCGCGAGGTTGTTTCCGGCGAGCTCCGCTCACCCCACAACCTCCCACCTGCTCCCCTGGATGCGGGCGAGCAAGGGCTACTCCCTGGTGCCCTCGGCACGTGCAGCCGACGCCCGTAGCATGTTTCCGGCGTGCCTCTGCCGCGCTGGATGGTCGCCGGCGGACTAACCCCGGCCGTGCTGACGTGGCCAGGTTAATTAGGCGTTAACCACCTCTTAATAAAACCCAAGAGTCACAGACAGCCGAGCCCCACCTCATAATTAACCACAGGGTTATTCCCTGCTTTAATTAAGCTAATGCTTTGACCCGCCACCTCAGCGTTGACCTGGCTCCACTAGTCAGCCTCTGTTCTTGCCCTGTTACACTGACGTGTGGACCCCACATGTCGGGTTTGACCTGGACCGCGCCCTGTTGACCTGCTGACGTCATGATGACGCAGTGCTGACGCAGTAATGTTTTCTGGAATTAAAATAAATCAGAAATGATTTATAAATTTCAGAAAATACCCCAAACTCCTAAAAATCATAGAAAATCAACCGTAGCTCAGAATTAAATAAATTATATATGGAAAATTATTAGAAAAATTCAAGGAATCCATCTGTACCATTTTCATGCATGTTTGAACAATGTTTGTCCTCTGCTTTGGACAAAACAAATAAAAGGCATTTAAATAATCATATATGGAGTTGGAATTTGAATCATGTATTCAAACCAACTTCATTTAAATCATAGCTAGATGCATTAGCTCAAATCACAGGATATTGCCATGTCATGATCATGCATCATATTGTGGCATTGCATTGATTGTGTTCGTTCTCAGTTGCCGGTGTTTGTCCCCTCTCGATAGACGTGGTTCCGACGATGTGATCGATGACACTAATGAAGAACTATACTATCTTCAGAAGTGCCAGGCAAGCAAAACCCCCTTGTTCATTCTGATACAATCCCACTCTCTCGCTCCTGCTCTCTTTTACTGCATTAGGACAACAGCGATTCAACTGTTACATGTTGCGGTAGTTGAACCCCTTTCCTCTGCATGACCTGTCATTGCCACAGTAAATAGATGAAACCCACTAGCATGAGTAGGAGTTGTTTGAACCCTGATGTGCCTACTCATTCATGCTTGTTTGTCATGCCTCCTACTGCTTAGAGTTGAGTCAGGTCTGATTCATCGAGGATGAATTGGAATGGTGTTGAACATGTCCTACTGTGTGTGAGCTAAGTGTGTGAACACGATTTGGTAAAGGTAGCGATGAGAGGCCATGTAGGAGTACATGGTGGGTTGTCTCATTGCAGCCGTCCTCAGGAACTGAGTTATGTGTTTGTGATCCATGAACAGTTATTACAACACATTGGGTTCCGGTAACTCGGCCCCTCTCAGCTTATTAATCAACTCGATCTCTGTCTAGGAGTTGCAACTAGTTTCTGGTGTTTGTAGGTAGTGTTAGTAGTCTACCAAGTGGCACCCGGTACAGGTGGGCTTGGGACAGACTAGGCACAGTGGCACGGTGTACCAAGTGGCACCCGGATGGTGGGCTTGGGAACCCTGCTCACATCGTTTGGGGCCGTGAGCGACACCCCGGCTGGATCTCCTTGCGGATGGAACCCGAATAGGCGATAAACCTGGACTAAAGACTTGTTGGTTAGTCAGGTCGTGGCCGACTCCCTCGCCCGGCTTCCGCTTGAAGGTTGCCGAGGTACATGACGTGTACAGGGCGATAAGTGGCGAGAGCGTGTGTGAAGAAGTACACCCCTGCAGGGTTATCATTATCTATTCGAATAGCCGGATTCCTCGGATATGGAAACTTGGACCCCTTGCATAGTTCATAGACAAGTGAAAGTGGATACTCTAAAATGCGCAAGATAAGTGTGAGTGCTATGGATGGCGTTCTCGCAGGGAGACGGGAGCGGATCCATAGTGGTGTATTGGTATGGTGAATTTGTGGACTCGTGTGCGCCACCTCAAAAGAGTTACTTGCAGTCGTAGTTCAGGTTAGCCACTGAGTCAAAGCTGGCTTGCTGCAGTCAAACTCCACCATCCCTTATTGATACTGATGCATATGTAGTTAGTTCTGATGTAAGTCTTGCTGGGTACATTTGCACTCACGTTTGCTTAATTTATGTTTTGCAGAGAGATGTCAATCTCACTAGTAGTTCCACATGGACCTCGACATTTAGCTTGATACCTCAGCTACTATCTTGCGCCCTCGGTAGGATCTTCTAGATAGTCAGGCTTCTCAGCCTTTCTCATTTGTAGATGTTTGTACTCAGACATGTTAAGCTTCCGCGCGTGCTTTGACTTGTATGCTCTGAATGTTGGGTCATGAGACCTATGTTTGTAATATCTCGCTCCTCGGAGCCTAATGAATAAATACTTGAGTCATAGAGTTATGTTGTGATGCCATGTTGTATTTACACATATCGAGCATATTGTGTGTATGATTGAAATGCTTGGTATGTGTGGGATCCAACAACCTAGTTATTTATCCTTGGTAGCCTCTCTTATGGGGAAATGTAGTCTTGTGCTTCCATGAGCCATAGTAGTCTGCTACAGCCCGGTTCACCAGAGTCCTGCTAGCCCAGCACTACTGCTCCGGAACACTTGACTGGCCGACATGTGATTCACTTCGTTCCTGTGTCTGTCCCTTCGGGGAAATGTCACGCGGTGACATCCGGAGTCCTGCTAGCCTGCTATAGCCCGGGTTCCCGGAGTACTGTTAGCCCAGTTGCTACAACCCAGATTCACACGCTGCTGACCGACATGCTCGATGTTGATTCATGTATGCATGTCCCCGTAAGTTAGTGCCACTTTGGGTTCACGACTAGTCATGTCGGCCCGGGTTCTCTATCATATGGATGCTAGCGACACTATCATATACGTGAGCCAAAGGCCGCAAACGGTCCCGAGCCATGGTAAGGCGACACCCATGGGAATACCTTGCGTGAGGCCGCAAAGTGATATGAGGTGTTACAGGCTAGATCGGTGTGACTTAGAATCAGGGTCCTGACACCTTGTCCATAGCCCCTCAAATGCTTAGATGAAGCATTCCGTTGGGTCAAAGCCCATCATTGACCATTACTTGGATGACGTCCTGACAAGTGGGACCTCAAGAGTGCGCCACTGACATTGCATCCCATCCAATGGGCTGAGCCAGTGCGACACATGTGCGTATGTTCTTAAGAGCATGGGTCGGCCTGTTCAACATGCATGAACAGTGTTAAGTACCACTTTCCATTTCTAATCAATCTTACAAATTCATAGAACATTCATTTCAAATCCAATTGAGTTGATTCAAGTTCCTAAATTCATCATATCCGCAGGCCTATGTAATACTCCCTCCGTCCCAAAATAAGTGTCTAAAGCTTAGTCCAACTTTGTACTAAAGTTAGTACAAAGTTGATACACTTATTTTGGGACGGAGGGAGTAGCTAATTTTCATAATTATACATGAAGGTTTTCTATGTATTTTTAATTTATATATATATATATAGGACCTCATCATATCTTTATGTAAGCCTAAATAATCCACAAACTTCATCCACATAGATTAGGTGCATATCAGGATGTAGTGTTCCATCTTCTACATAAAGATTAGCTTGCAGTTTCTCTATCATACCTGAAGGAATTTCATAATAAATATTTTTAGTAGGTGCATTAGGTTGAGGAGAAACTCTTTGTGCTTCCGGTCGAGGTGAAGATACCTTGAATAAAACCCTCACAGGATGGTTTTCCATAGTAACAAGTAATAGTAAATTTAAGAACGTAATATAAATGTTTCCTTACCAAAGGCGCTTCACTCCTCGGCAACGACGCCAGAAAAGAGTCTTGATGACCCACAAGTATATGGGATCAATCGTAATCCTTTTGATAAGTAAGAGTGTCGAACCCAACGAGGAGCAGAAGGAAATGACAAGCGGTTTTCAGCAAGGTATTCTATGCAAGCACATAAATTATCGGTAACAAATAGTTTGGTAGAAAAGTAATTCGTAGTGGGTAACAAATAACAAGTGTAGCAAAGGTGCACCAAGGTGGCCCAATACTTTTTATAGCAAAGTACAAGCCTGGACGAGCTCTTATATAAAGCAAAGCGCTCCTAAGGACACATGGCAATTATCATCAAGTTAGTTTTCATCATGCTCATATGATTCGCGTTCGTTACTTTGATAATTTGATATGTGGGTGGATCAGTGCTTGGGTGATGTCCTTACTTGGACAAATCTCCCACTTATGATTAATCCCTCTCGCAAGCATCGACCAATACGAAAGAAGTATTAAGATAAATCTAACCATAGCATTAAACATGTGGATCCAAATTAGCCCTTTATGAAGCAACACATAAACTAGGGTTTAAGCTTCTATCACTCCGGCAACCCATCATCTACTTGCTACTTCCCAATTCCCCCCCCCTACGCCCAAATCATGGTGAAGTGTCTTGTAGTCGACATTCACATAACACCACTAGAGGAAAGACAACATACATCTCATCAAAATATCGAACAAATACCAAACTCACATGATTACTTATAACAAGACTTCTCCCATGTCCTCAGGAACAAAAGTAACTACTCACAAAACATATTCATGTTCATGATAAGAGGGGTATTAAATAACATTAAGGATCTGAACATATGATCTTCTACCAAATAAACCAACTAGCATCAACTACAGGGAGTAATCAACACTACTAGCAACCCGCACGTACCAATCTGAGGTTTTGAGACAAAGATTGAATACATGAGATGAACTAGGGTTTGAGATGAGATGGTTCTGGTGAAGATTGGTCCTCTCGCGATGAGAGGATCGTTGGTGATGACGATGTCTTTGATTTCCCCTTCATGAGGGAAGTTTCCCCGGCAGAATCGCTCCCCCGGAGCCCTAGATTGCTTCTGCTCAAGTTCCGCCTCGAGACAGCGGCCCTTCATCCCGAAAGTCTTCTGTCTATTTTTTCTAGGTCAAAACCCTTCATATAGGAGAAGAAGGGCACCGAGGGCTGGCCAGGGGCCCACAAGCTCACGGGGTGCCCCAGGCTTGTGGCCACCTGGTGGGTCCCCTCCTGCCCTCCTGGTATTTCTTTGCCCAATATTTTTTATATTCCAAAATAATTTCCCATAAAGTTTCAGGACATTTGGAGTTGTGCAGAATAGGTATCTCATATTTGTTCCTTTCCGGTCCAGAATTCCAGTTGCTGGCATTCTCCCTCTTCATGTGAATCTTGCAAAGTAAGGGAGAATAGGCATGAGAATAGCATCATGAAGTATAATAGTAGTCCATAGTGCAATAAATATCAACATAAAAACATGGTGCACAATGGACATATCAACTCCCCCAAGCTTGGACTTCGCTTGTCCTCAAGCAAAAGCCGAAATCGATAATCATGACCACATGTTTAGAGATAGAGGTGTCAATAAAACCAAATACAAACATGGAGGCATCATGATCATCATTAGAACAACAATATATTGTCATATAACTTCTCGTGCTAAAGTGATAGTTTGTTCACAAGATAAAGTACGAACCATAAACTTCATTGGAAACTAACAAACCATGATCTTAGTCATTGATGCAATTGCAATTTGTCATAATGTCAGAAAGAGTCCATGTAAGATATTTTATTTAGCAAGTTCACATACTCAACCATCATTTAGTCTTTCATAATTGCTAACACTCATGCGATACTTATGAGATCAAAGCTTTAGTCAAACACATAGAAAGATATGGGCTTATAATTTCACCTCCCAACCGTTTACCTCAAGAGTAATGTCAACAGTAATAACTCATGTCACCTACATCTAACTGGATATGTGTGTCTTGATTTCTCTCCAACACATGGTGCTTTCCAAAAAGAGAAAAATAAAAGGGGTGGTGAAGATCACCATGACTCTTTCATAAAGGTAGGTATTTAAAAGTACAATATATGCCCTTCACAGAGGGAATCAGAGGTTGCCATGCGCTTTTTATTTGGATTCACAAAATCTTAATGCAAAGGAACGTCACTTTATATTGCCACTTGTGATAACGAACTTTATTATGCAGTCCGTCGCTTTTATTTCTTCCCCATCACAAGTTCATACAAAGCTTATTTTCCTCACACTAAAAGGTCATACATATTTAGAGAACAATTTTTATTGCTTCGCATAGATGATAGCTTACTTGAAGGATCTTACTCAATCCATAGGTAGGTATAGTGGACTCTCTTGACATGAAACTGGGTTAATAGTTTTTGGATGCACAAGTAGTATCTCTACTTCATACAAATTTTTGGCTAGCATGGGATGGAAAGCAAGCTCCACATGTTGGAGGATCCATGACAATATAACTTTTATTCGGATATAAGAAAACATAACCCATTACGTTGTCTTTCGTGTCCAACATCAACTTATTAGCATATAATATTTTAATGAGTGATCACAATCAAAAAAGATGTCCAAGATAGTACATTTATATGTGAAACATCTCCTTCTTTATTACTTCTCATTAATTGCAACAATGAGCAATACTATGTTTGTCAACCTTCAACAAATTTCATGCATCATACTTCTTATATGTGAAGTCATCACTCTCCATAAGATTATTATATAATCTCATATTTCCTTTATTATTTTTCATTTCTAAGATCAAAGCAAGAAATTATAACACTCAATCAAAACTAATCTTTATTATCTAACTCTCATACTCGATTACATAGATAGATCATGAAGCAAAAACTTAAAGACTAGATCATACTAAAACTTTTATTCTACTAGATTATGATTTAACCAAAAGGATCGAACTAAGATAGATGATAATGATAAAGATGTGATGGTGATACGATACCGGGGCACCTCCCCCAAGCTTGGCACAAGCCAAGGGGAGAGCCCATTGTCGGTGTCAAAACCGGCGGATCTCGGGTAGGGGGTCCCGAGCTGTGGATCTCGGATGAAAGAGGAACAAGGGATGAAGGACACAATGTTTACCCAGGTTCGGGCCCTCTCGAAGAGGTAAAACCCTATGTCCTTCTTGATTATATTGAAGTGTATAGGATGATTATAGAGTCGATCTACCACGAGATTAGATGAAGTAAACCCTAGGCGAGTAGGATGATGGTTGTTGTTATAGCCTCTACGGACTAAACCTTCTGGTTTATATAGACACTAGGGGTACTAGGGTTACACATGGTCGGTTCCAAGGAAAGGATAAACATGCCGATTCTTCTTATCTTGACTTGGAGGACACACCAAGGCATCAAAGACTTCATGTCCGGATACGGAGTCTCCTTGTAGTTCGGCCTTCCAGCAGTTGTAGTGCGGCCCACCTGTCTGGCCCATGAGAGATAGGCCAGCAGCCCGAGGACACCCTAGTCCAGGACTCCCTTAGTAGCCCCCGAACTAGCTTCCAACGTCGGTGTCTCATAGCTTCCCGGGTTGTTGGTGAACATAAAGTCTCTGGCTTGCAAGGCGAGTTCTTCTCCCCCTCTATGCTCGAAGTAGTTCCCCTTAACCAAGCCTCCAAGAGTTGCTTAGCGAAGTTTGGCCATGTGTTAACCGGTTTATATTCGGGATCCGAACTACGAATATTACTTTGCCTTGAAGGCTAATGACCCACAAGTATAGGGGATCTATCGTAGTCCTTTCAATAAGTAAGACTGTCGAACCCAACGAGGAGCAGAAGGAAATGACAAGCAGTTTTCAGTAAGGTATTCTCTGCAAGCACTAAAATTATCGGTAACAGATAGTTTTGTGATAAGATAATTCATGAAGAGTAACAACAAACAAGTGTAACAAAGGTGCAACAAGGTGGCCCAATCCTTTTTATAGCAAAGGATAAGCCTGGACGAACTCTTATATAAAGCAAAGCGCTCCCGAGCACACATGGGAATTATGGTCAAGTTAGTCTTCATCGTGCTCATATGATTCACGTTCGTTACATTGATAATTTGATATGTGGGTGGACCGGTGATAGGGTGTTGTCCTTACTTGGACAAGCCTCCCACTTATGATTAACCCCTCTCGCAAGCAGTCGCAACTATGAAGGAAGAATTAAGATAAATCTAACCATAGCATGAAACATGTGGATCCAAATCAACCCCTTACGAAGCAACACATAAACTAGGGTTTAAGCTTCTCTCACTCTAGCAACCCATCATGTACTTATTACTTGCCAATGCCTTCCCCTAGGACCAAATGATGGTGAAGTGTCATGTACTCGATGTTCACATAAAACCACTAGAGGAAAGACATCATACATCTCATCAAATTATCGAACTAATACCAAATTCACATGATTACTTATAACAAGACTTCTCCCGTGTCCTCAGGAACAAACGTAAATACTCACAAAGCATGTTCATGTTCATAATCAGAGGGGTATTGAATATCATTAAGGATATGAACATATGATCTTCCACCGAATAAACCAACTAGCATCAACTACAGGGAGTAATCAATGCTACTAGCAACCCGCAGGTACCAATCTGAGGTTTTTAGACAAAGATCGGATACAAGAGATAACTAGGATTTGAGAGGAGATGGTGCTAGTGAAGATGTTGATGAAGATTGACCCCCTCTCGATGTGAGGATCATTGGTGATGACGATGGCTTCGATTTCCCCATCCAGGAGGAAAGTTTCCCCTGCAGAATAGCTCCGCCGGAACCCTAGATTGCTTCTGCCCAGGTGATACGTCCATTTTGCATCATGTTTTCTTACTATTATTTATGATGTTTTTATCCATAATAATGCTTTTTGGAATAATTCTAATGCCTTTTCTCTCATAATATGCAAGGTACACACCAAGGGGGAGAATTCTGGCACCTGGAAATCTGGACCAGGAAAAGCTATGTCAGGCTACCTATTCTACACAACTCCAAACAAGCCGAAACTTCATGGGAATTTTTTATGGAATATATAATAATTATTGGAGCAAATAACTACCAGAGGGGGCACCAGGTGGGCACAACCCACCTAGGTGCGCCAGGGTCCCCTAGCGCACCCTGGGGGGTTGTGGCCTCCTCGGCCCACCTCAAGTGCCCATCTTCCGGTATATAAGTCATTTTAACCTGGAAAAAATGAGAGGAGGATTTTCGGAACGAAGCACCGCCGCCTCGAGGTGGAACTTGGGCAGGAGCACTTTTGCCCTCTGGCGGAGCAATTTCGCCGGGAACTTCCCTACCGGAGGGGGAAATCATCGTCATCATCATCACCAACAACTCTCCCATCTTGGGGAGGGCAATCTCCATCAACATCTTCAACAACACCATCTCCTCTCAAACCCTAGTTCATCTCTTGTGTTTAATCTTGTTACCGGAAGTATAGATGTTGGAGGATCCATGACAATATAACTTCTATCCGGATATAAGAAAGAATAACCCATTATGTCGTCTTCCTTGTCCAACATCAAATTTTTAGCATGTAATATTTTAATTAGTGCTCACAATCACAAAAGATGTCCAGGATAGTATATTTATATGTGAAACTTCTCTTTCTTCATTACTTCCTATTAATTGCAACAATGACCAAAACTATGTTTGTCAGCTCTCAACAAATTTTATTCATCATACTCCTTATATGTGAAGTCATCATTCACCATAAGATCATTATATAATTTTTTACTCGTTTTTATTCTTTTTCTTTTCTCAAGATCACAGAAAGAAAGCAAAGCCCTCAACTCAAAGCTACTCTTTATTATATAACTCACAGACTCGATTACATAGAAAGAACACAAAGCAAAGCTCAAAGCTAGATCACACCAAAACTTTTATTCTACTAGATGAAGATGTAACCAAAAGGATCGAACTAAGAAAAATGATAAAGGTAAAGATGTGATGGTGATACGATACCGGGACGCCTCCCCTGAGCTTGGCACAAGCCAAGGGGAGTGCCCATACCTATGTACTCATTTTTGCTTCATCGGAGGTGGTGATGGTGGAGTTGATGATGTATCTGTCAGCTTCATTAAGGTTTCCTTCATGTCCTGCAATTCTCGGAGTATACTTTGGAGCATATTTGCATTCTTCTGAATTTCCTCGAAAAGATGCTTATTTTCAGGCCACCAAGAACTTTTCCCTGCATCACTTTCACTTGGACGAGATATGTCCCAATTGGAGGGGATATGTGCACGAGAAGTATTCTCCACTCCATAGTTATGAACCAAATTATGGAAGTTGTTATGATGTAACCTGTGTACGGGCCTCCTAGGGGAAGCCCTTCCCGTATCTCTTGGCCTTCATGTTTGCTCATAGTCCCTGTTGCTTGATGGGGATTTGGGATAGTGGAGATGTCGGCCAGAGTACTGCTCTCCGAAGCCGAAGGCCGGACCTCAAGCGAATCTCCTTCATCCTCCTCCATCGTGACTCCCTCGTCATCCTCCCTCCTGAGTTCCATCTGCATCAACCAAGCATCGTCTTCCACATTGTGGGAGGAGTAAGAAGACATGATGTCGGGTCTTGAAAACTCTGGCAGAAAACAGCTCGAAACAAGAACAAAGGAAATTGCCGTGGTATAGTGGTCAAAACTTTTGGGAGATTATACAATGATTTTTTACCGACCAAAGAAGTGTACTACAAGAAAACGGAGTCCGGAGGGCACAAGTTGTGGCCACAAGCATCGGAGGCGCGCCCAGGGGGTAGGGCACGCTCCCATGGCTTGTCGCCTCCTCATGCACTTTTTGGACTACTTTTTATTTTCCTAAATTTTTAAATATTCCAAAATGGAGTAAAATTCCTATTGGAAAAGTTTTGGACTCGGTTTACTTACCGTATAACATACCTATTCCTTTTCGAGGTCTGGAGCAGTCCGGTAGGTCTCCCTTATGTACTCCTCCGGTGTTATGGTATTAATAATGTTGGTTTCAACATTTATGGGAGTACCTGAGATATAGTGTTTGACTCTTTGCCTGTTTACCACCTTCGGGTAGTGCCTTCGGCGTTGTTGATCTTGATGGCACCAGAATGGTAAACCTCCTCGATAATGTAAGGCCCTTCCCATTTAGAGAGAAGTTTTCCATCAAAAAATGTTAAACAAGAATTGTATAGGAAGACACCTACAATATTGAATTCACGCTTTTGTATCCTTTTGTCATGCCATCTTTTAACTTTTTCTTTAAGGGATTTTTATTTCTATGCCCCTGGTTCCTTAGCTCTACTCATTCATCCCCACTCTGTTAACTTTTGCTCACTTTTCCCCACTCCCTTGCCCGAAACCCTTAGAACAGGTTATAACGGACGTTGTCGTCGGGTCAATTCCTTTGACCGTTAACTCTAACGAGTGGGGTGGGTGCATGCAAGACCACAGTTGTGGGGTAGCACATGTCCATGGACATGCTCGAAATGTCCCATCATATAAAGAGGGGCAACCACCTCCATCGCCCCTACCATTTTCCCCCAAATCCCCCCTTCCGCATCATCTTCCTCTCCCCTACCGGCGTTGTCTCGCTCTCCTCCACTGCCTCCACCGCACCGTCTCGCTCTCCCCCACCGCATCCTCTTCCTCACCTTCACCGCCTCCATCTGTCAGATGGCCGACGCTCGTGGCGACGCCGGCGCAGTGGCCGGAGATGTGGTGGAGCTGCAGGGTCAGGGCGCGGTGACCGCGGATGTTGGCGGCGTCCATGGCGGTGCGGGGAAACTCGCAACTGCTGCGGATGTGGTGGGCTCCGCCTCATTGCTATAGAAGGTGACAACATTGAGCGGCACAGTCCATCCCGATGCCCCCGATGCGCTGCCTGCCGTGGAGCAACAGGTATTTGCACTTGCTTAGCTTCTAGAGTTAGTTGCTCCCTAGTTGCATTGGTTAGATTGTGGTTCATACGGTAGTTCAGATGGTTAGAGTAGTTGGTTTGATGGATGGGCCAGGTTTTTTTGTATGGGTTGGGGGGATGGGGGTTTTTCGACTAGGGCTTGTTGGATAAATTCGTTGCAAAAATGCTAGATGTTGTGAACTATGATTTTAGGTGCTGCATTGATTGGGGTTTTTAGATTTGGATAAATTTGTTTAAAAAATGCTAGATGTTGTGAACAGATGCATGCTTATTTGATTTGTTTTTAGTGCTCATAGATTGGGGTTTTTAATGCTACTCAGATTTGTTGCCTTAGATTGGGTCCCTATTAGATTTGTGTTTGAATGCTACTCAGATTGGGGTTTTGAATGTCATATTGCCAAATGGAATCTATTGATTAAGAAGGTAGTTATGTTTAGAATCACAATCATACCGTATGAATCACAATCATACCATATGATTCACAATATAAATTTGAATGCCATAACCAGAAGTAACCCTTGATTCATTAGTATATAAATTTGTCCAGAATATGTAGTTATATTAGCTCTGTTGTTCAATTTGTGTGCATGACAATGGAAAATGCAAAATAATGATCATAGTATATTGGGAGTATATTAGCCCTGTGATCAATGTGTCATGTGTGCATATCTAAATTTTCAACTGGCTTTCGTATTTACTAGTGATGGATGTAAGTGTATGTTTAGGAGGATGATGGTTGGGGGTAGAAAGAGGAAGCTTGCCCAGTACGACCCGTATGCTCCAGAGGAAAGTGATGGTGAAGAATATGAGGTAAGCCTACTTGAAATTTAGGTTGTTCATTTAGTTCCTTTGACATAATGTATCCATGAATCTATAATGTATTAATGTAACTCAATCATGTGTGTAGTATGATTCTGGAGATGAAGTGTGCAAGGGCAACGTCGCATCCTTCACAGCCAAGGAGGTGGTGCAGATCAAGGCCAAGGGAGTTGCTTCCTTCTACAACCGCAAGACCAAGAAGTGGCACTGCCCCTACTACACCACCAAGCCAAAGCCAAGGGATGGCCACTTCGATCACCTTCTATCTCATGCGGAGGATGTAGCGATTCACGGGGAGGACTATATGATCAGGGGGCAGCATGGCGCCCTCGCGAAGGCCCTGACTCCGGCGTGATGTGATCGATGATGTGATGCTGTGAACTGAATCTTTAAGTTTATCTGTTGGGTTACTTTTGGTTTGTTGAACTGAATCTCATTGGTTATGGTTTGTTGAACTGAATTTAGTTTTCATGAATTTGGTTATGGTTGGCTATGTTGATGCTAGTAATCTGGTTGCTATCTATATTTGTCTGTCCTTAAATTTGCCTTTGGTATATTTGTCTGTCCTGAATCTATGGTTAGTTATGTTTAGATGTTGTGACCTATGATTTTAGGTGCTGCAATGATCACACATGTTGTGTAGGAAATCAAATGAATGCTCCAAATGAGATCATGTAAACCTTGGCAAACCTGGACAGTATAAATTCAAGAAAATGCAAAAACAAGTAAAACCTTGGCAAACTATCTATGTTTGTCTAGGAGATCATGTGTGCAAAATTTGAAGTGATTTAGAGGAGGTCAAATAAATTTGAATTTGAGAAATATGCTCCAAATGAGCAAGGGTAAACAGCCCATTTGTAATCAAGTTTTTTTGGACCTACTCTAAATGAGCCAAATGTTTTTTTATTAACACATATTCACTTTCCATAGTCTACATTCAAAGTCTCACTATTTTTTGAATTAATCTTCATATTTTTACATTTTCTTTTAAAAACATTTGCTTTAATATAAAAACTATTAAAAACACATTTGAAATATGAAATTGGAAAACTAACTTCAGATCCTTATTAATCACTTTGAAATAAAGCTTTGGTGATTTTTTTGAATTTTTTAAAAAATTTCAAAAGCAGAAGGTAACCCTACCTGCTCTCCTTGAACTCTATGAAATCATGTACATGATAGCTCATATGTGTGAAGGTTTTCTCATGAAAATGACCATAGACCAAGTTTATGATTTTTGGTTGGTAACATGTCACATAAGACAACATTCTGCGCAAGTTTTATATTTTTTGATTTTTTTTTAAATTAATGGTGCTCATTTGACCTCGATCGTGCCAGCTAGGATTTTTTCATGAAAATGATCACAGACCAAGTTTAGTATTTTTCCTCGTTTTTTGTCTTATAAAACGACGAACGACGAAGGTTTCATATTTTTATTTCAATTTTTTAAATTAGTTATGCTCAGTCAAAGCCTTCGAAACCCTGTTGACCAGCTCAAAACCCCTCTAAACCCTGCGGGGTTTCGCCTAACCCTAGCTCCCAACGTCAGCTGTCCGATCATACCCTCACGCCAAGCGACAGCCCTCAGATCTGGTCTTCTAGAAGGAATTATGTGGGCTGGCTGCATGCAGGCTCCACGCTGTTGGATCACAAGGACAGCTCCGCATCGTTGAATCCTGGGGAGATCCGCGAGAGGCGATCCTATTGGTTGTGCTCGGCTGCTCGTCCACCACTGAGTCCGCGAAAAAAACGTTGTTATTAGGCCCAAAAGGAAACCAAGCTCTATTTTTGCATCGTTTGCTCTATTTTTTGTGAACTTGCTGGCTTTGTATTTTTTGCATCGTTTGAAATCAATTGACATTGTGTAACAAAATTTAGTTCTTTTTGTTCTATACAAATGCAAAATGACCAAATTTTTAAGGGCCAAATTTATTTTTCTCATGCAAAATGGCCAGAAACTATTCAAAAATTGTCTATTTTTATTCATATAATATATATGACCACGGATTCCCGTGCATGCAATTAGCTTCTTTTTCAAACCACCATTTCCCATGCGTGTACACTCCTGATGCTGCGGTGGGTCTGAAAATGGGCTACTTCACATTTGACCCCCGTTATTGCCATGAGCAAATAACACGTAGCACTACATCTATTTAAGCCACCCTCTGCATCTGCCATCCCTCATCCATCTCCCATCCTCTCTGCCATCTGCCCTTCTTTCTCTTCGACCACTTCTCCTTCTTCTAGCACATCCTCAGCCATGCAGTACACCGGACCAACCTACCACTTCGCACCCATCGTGCCGGAGAGGCTCTACCCTCCTGACGTGTACATTGAGTGCACACTACGTGTGTGGGCGATGTCAAGGTGGAGGACCGCAAGGAACTTCACCGAGTTCTTCCTCGCATCCGGCTACCACCACCTCCCGCAAGGATCTCCAAGGATGTTCCATGTCGAGGAGGTAATCCAAAACGGGGTGGTGGTTTCTCTCCTTGCCCACTTCACCAACACATTCGACGCCTTCTACCTCCTCGGTCAGGTGTTTTGGTGTGGCTGCGAGTTCATCACTTTCACCACCCACAACATGTTCACAGAGTACACCAACATCTTCCCCACCGCGTCGCGCATGCACACTCTTTTGTACCCCATCGACAACGCCCCGGAGGAGTAGTGAAGGGCGACCGATGGAGAAGCGAGGTGGAGAAGGCGACGTCTAGGGTTCTCAACTCTATATCTATTTTTCTTTTTTTGATTCTATGTTATGTTAAGTTGTAATTGAACTATGTTGGAGATGCTATGGGCTTGTTGGCCCTTTTATCAAGTTCTATTATTAAGTTTTCTATCTATTCTATTATGAATTTCTTCCTAGTTTCAACTATGTGATCGTGCTATGGGCTTGTTGGCCCTATCTACATGTTTGCTGATTGTTTTCTTAGAGAGCTCGCTTTGTTAGTAACCACCTAGTGCATGCAACCACAACGAACCCTTCTTTTTTTTACACAATCCAAAAATATGTAGTCACCTAGCTAGTGCATGCAGCCACAACATATTTGTTCAATTTATATGTTGTAGCAAAACGGGTGCAGATGCGAGTGGATCGAAAAGGCTGCAACTGATCGTAAAAAACGATGCTCTAAATGGAGGAGACAAGCATGCGAGAAGAGAGGAACCAGCGGCAGCGACCGTTTCTGCATCCATGGCGGCTGGCGTGCACGAAAGCAGCTCAGTCAATGCATCATGGCAGCACGCATCAGCACATGCAGGCTCGGTCGGCGCATCGTGGCAGCGCGCATCAGCGCATACAGGCAGGCTTGTTGGGTGCATGCATAGCAGGCTTCTGTCGTGGCGGCGCGCGCATGCGTTTAATGCAAGGGATGGCCTAATGGTCAAATAGCTACACCGCCCAACATGGCCCCACTCGTCAGAGTTAATGGTCAAAGCACAGACCCAACGGCGACGTCCGTTGTGACCTCTTCTGAGGGTTTCGGGCAAGGGAGTGGCAGTGGGGAAAAGTGAGCAAAAGTTAAGAGCATTGGGATGAATGAGTAGAGCTAAGGAACCAGGGGCACATATGTAAAAAAACCCTTTTTAAACAAATTGGCATTTTCATAGGTTTGGGTTCTCCATTCATCAAGCGAGCTAATGTCAAATAACCTCTTCTCACCGACAACTTTGAAATCATAGTTGAACTCTTTAATTTCCCAATAAGCTTTATGTTCTAGTTCAAGGGGTAAGTGACATGCTTTTCCATAAACCATCTTATATGGAGACATACCCATTGGATTTTTATATGCAGTTCTATAAGCACATAATGCATCATCAAGTTTCTTAGACCAAATCTTTCTGGATCTATTAAAAGTCTTTAGCAAGCTTAATTTTATTTCACTATTGCTTAATTCTTCTTGACCACTAGACTGAGGATGGTATGGAGATGCAATTCTATGGTTAACATCATACTTAGCAAGCAATTTACAGAAATCACCATGAATAAAGTGTGGAACACCATCAATCATTAAATATCTAGGGACTCCAAACTTCGGGAAAATAACTTCTTTACGCATTTTAATAGAAGTGTTATGATCAGCACTACTAGTTGGAATAGCTTCTACCCACTTAGTAACGTAATCAACATCAACTAAAATATGTGTATACCCATTAGAGAATGGAAAAGGCTATAATCAAATCCCAAACATCAAATGGTTCAATAACAAGTGAATAGTTCATAGGCATTTCCTGATGTCTACTAATATTACCAATTCTTTGACATTCATCACAAGAAAATACATACTTAGGAGCATCTTTGAAGAGAGTAGGCCAATAAAACTAGATTGTAATACCTTGTGTGCAGTTCTGTCTCCAGCATGGTGTCCTCCGTAGGCATTGGAGTGACACTTGCATAGGTTTTGTTCATGTTCATGCTCAGGTACACAGCATCTAATAACACCATCTACTCCTTCTTTATAAAGATGTGGATCATCCCAGAAGTAACATCTTAAATCATAGAAAACCTTTTTCTTTTGCTAGTATGTGAAACTAGGTGGTATAAATTTAGCAACAGTGTAATTAGCATAATCAGCATACCATGGGGTACTTTGAGAAGCATTTATGACAGCTAATTGTTCATCAGGAAAGCTATCATCAATAGGTAGTGGGTCATCAAGAACAAACCTAGATAAGTTGTCTTCTATGGGGTTCTCAGCTCCCTTTCTATCAATAATATGCAAATCAAATTCTTGTAGCAAGAGAACCCACCTAATGAGTCCAGGTTTAGCATCATTATTTTCCATAAGATATTTAATAGTAGCATGATCGGTGTGAACAGTTACATTGGAATCAGCAATATAGGATCTGAATTTATCAAAAGTAAACACAATTGCTAAAAATTCCTTTTCCATAGTAGCATAATTTCTTTGAGCACTATGTAGAGTTTTACTAGCATAATGGATAACATTTAATTTCTTATCAACTCTTTGTCCTAGAATAGCACCAACAACATAATCACTAGCATCATACATAATTGCAAAGTGGAGGTTCCAATCAGGTGGTTGAACAATAGGTGCAGAAATTAAGCCTTTCTTAAGTATTTCAAATGCTTCTTCACAATCATCATCAAAAATAAATGGGACATCTTTTCACAAGAGATTAGTGAGAAGCCTAGAAATTTTAGATAAGTCTTTAATAAATCTCCTATAGAAACCAGCATGACCAAGGAAACTTCTTATACCTTTGATATCTTCAGGACATGCCATTTTTTCAATAGCATCGACTTTAGCTTTATCCACTTCAATACCTCTTTCAGAGATTTTGTGCCCCAAGACAATACCTTCATTAACCATAAAGTGGCACTTCTCCCAATTCAAGACAAGATTAGTTTCTTCACATATCTGCAAAACTCGATCAAGGTCGCTTAAGCAATCCTCAAAAAAAGTTTCGTAAATGGAGGAATCATCCATGAAAACCTCAACAATCTTTTCACAAAAGTCAGAGAATATAGCAGTTGTTGGATTTTGGGTTCCAGCAAAACCCTTGAGGTTTGAACACTGGGGTGCGCACGAAGATCTTTCCCCCCAGCTCACGCTCTCGCAACAATCTCAGAACCTAACTCGCTGAACCCGAAGAACAAAGGACACAGGGTTTGTAGTGGTTTGGGCCACTGATGTGGTGCAATACCCTACTCCAGTGTGGTGTGGTGGATTGCCTCTTGGGCCAAGGATGAACAAGTACAAGGGAATAATAGCCTCCTGAGGAGAGGTGTTCTTGGGCTCGGTGAGCTTGGGTGGTTGAGGATGGAATGGATCCGATCCAAGATGAGTTGCCTCCTACTTTGGTGGCTAGTACTATTTATAGAGGCCCTGGTCCTCTTCCCAAATGTTAGGCATGAAGGGATCCCACAATGGCCAATTTGAAGGGCGACAACTAGTACAAGCTATCCTGACAAAAGGTGGTCTTCGCCTGCCAAAGGCTCTGGTGGTGATGCCGTCCTGGGCTCCACGGTGACCTCCATCCCACCGTCCTACTGGTCCTGGTCTTGTTGCACCGATATGGAAACCTTTGCCTGATGCCTCGGGACTCCTCGTCTGCGCCTGCCCCTTTAGCACCAAAGAGGAAACGAGGACACTGCACACGCTAGTGCCTGCCTGGCCTTGGTCGTCATGGCTTGCGTCATAGGAACCTCGCGAGGTGCCCCTCTCCTTGATCTCTCTGCCCCTCGCGAGCCAGCCTAGTGAGTCCTCCCCCGAGGAGGTCTTGCGTCGTCCACCTCGCGAGGCTTGGCCCCTCACGAGGGTCTTGATCGTTTGCTGGTGAAGACGGGTCGTACAGGCCCGCTGGTGGAGCCACGCCATGGGATGCAGGCAGGCAAGTCTGGGGACCCCAGTTCCCAGGACGCCGACAATAGCCCCCGGGCCCAAGGCGGGCTTGGACTTGGCTTCGAGGTGAAGCCAAGGGGCAAGTGCGGAGCGCCGTGGGCCCCAACAGCCTACGGCCTAGGTTAACACATGGAGACTGATGGGACATGGGCATCTCTGCTTCCCCATGCTGCCTCGGCAACTACCCATCTTGACGAGTCGCTGATGCGTGCAGAGAAAACCATCATTACCTGTGATCGTGGGGGGTCACCGGTTGGCCTTCTCCTGCTATAAATGAGGAGGGGGCAGAGCCCCTGTCGCCCATCTCTTCGTACTCTGCTTGCTTCTTCTCCCTCGCTTCACTGCTAGCACTGACACCCATGGCGCCAATACGGATATTCTCAGCCACAGAGAAGGGAAAAGCCCGCCGCGACGAACCAGGGCCGCTTCCGCCGAAGAAGAGGCTGGCCCGCCGTCGAGACGTAGTCGTGAGGACGGAGGTGTTGAGGCCTTAGTGTGAGAGACCTCCCCCCGGGTATCCGCTACCCTTGTATGCCCAGGCCGAGGGCTCCGGAGGCATAGGCGGCGACCAACGCCGTCCACGTCACGGCCGCGGTCGCCGCATCGTGGTGGCACGCGTCGTCGCCCCAGGAACCCAAGCCAAGGGCTCCTCGCGTGAACTTTGATGTGGGAGGCGATGCCTCCACGCACTTGGATTTGCTTCCCACAGTCCTTCTCCACCGAGATGCCGCCGAGGGGTCCCCTCAAATTATGGCTGCAGCATGCCGAGTGCGATGCCCCGGCAACAGGGGAGGAGGTCGAGGTCGTCTCCCCGGTCAAGATCTTCATGACCCGCGGCTGTGGTGAGGTCACCCGAGTTTGCAGCACGGAGGGCACCCTCACCATACACTTCGAGTACGACGGTGCCTCTATGATGTTCTTCAAGGTCTTCGACTAGGAAGGCCGCCGCTTGGAGTGCTGCCCTGGAGGGCGTCGTCGGGACGGCGGAGCAGCAGGAGCCAGGCATACCGCTGGTCTCGCGAGCGGTTCCTCCAGCAGCAGCTGTCACGCTTGGGAGTCTAGCGACTCTCCCAAGCCCTATTAGACTCCGGAGATGAGCGATGATAGCTACGTGCCCCCGAGCTCTCGGCGTGCCCGGAGTGCGGCCGCAGCGTCCGGTCGTCGCCGTTGCTGATCTGGATGGGGTTGTGATATGTCTCCAATGTATCTATAATTTTTTATTGTTCCATGCTATTGTATTATCTGTTTTGGATGTTAATGGGCTTATTTATACACTTTTATATTATTTTTGGGACTAACCTACTAACCCAAGGCCCAGTGCAAATTGTTGTTTTTTGCCTATTTCAGTGTTTTGCATAAAAGGAATATCAAACGGAATCCAAACGAAATAAAACCTTCGGGAGAGTTATTTTTGGAACAAACGTGATCCAGGGGACTTGGAGTGGACGTCAAGCAACCAACAAGGAGGCCACGAGGCAGGGGGCGCGCCTACCCCCCTGGGCGCGCTCTCCACCCTCGTGGGACCCTCGTGACTCCACCGACCTACTTCTTCCTCCTATATATATATATATATATATATATATATATATATATATATATATATATTCATATACCCCGAAAACATCCAGGAGCACCATGAAACCCTATTTCCACCGCCATAACCTTCTGTACCCAAGAGATCCCATCTTGGGGCTTTTTCGGAGCTCCGCTGGAGGGGGAATCGATCATGGAGGGCCTCTATATCAACGCCATGGCCTCTCCGATGATGTGTGAGTATTTTACTTTAGACCTTCGGGTCCATAGTTATTAGCTAGATGGCTTCTTCTCTCTCTTTGGATCTCAATACAATTATCTCCTCGATCTTCTTGGAGATGTATTTGATGTAACTCTTTTTGTGGTGTGTTTGTCGAGATCCGATGAGTTGTGGGTTTATGATCAAGTTTAACTATGAACAATATTTGATTCTTCTCTGAAATATTTTACGTATGATTGGTTATCTTTGCAAGTCTCTTCGAATTATCAGTTTGGTCTGGCCTACTAGATTGACCTTTCTTGCAAAGGAGAAGTGCTTAGCTTTGGGTTCAATCTTGCGGTGTCCTTTCCCAGTGATAGCAGGGGCAGCAAGGCACGCATTGTATTGTTGCCATCAAGGATAAAAAGGTGGGGCTTATATCATATTGCTTGAGTTTATCCCTCTACATCATGTCATCTTGCCTAATGTGTTACTCTGTTCTTATGAACTTAATACTCTAGATGCATGCTGGATAGCGGTCGATGTGTGGAGTAATAGTAGTAGATGCAGAATCGTTTCGGTCTACTTGTCGCGGACGTGATGCCTATATACATGATCATGCCTAGATATTCTCATAATTATGCACTTTTCTATCAATTGCTCGACCGTAATTTGTTCACCCACTGCAATACTTATGCTATCTTGAGAGAAGCCACTAGTCAAACCTATGCCCCCCGGGTCTATTCTCCTTTATATTAATCTCCTGTCAACAAGCTATTTCTATTACCATTTACTTTGCAATCTTTATTTTCCAATCTATATCATAAAAACACCATAAATATTTATCTTATTATTATTATCTCTATCAGATCTCACTCTCGTAAGTGACCATGAAGGGATTGACAACCCCTTTATCACGTTGGTTGCGAGGTTTTTATTTGTTTGTGTAGGTACAAGGGACTTGCGTGTAGTCTCCTACTGGATTGATACCTTGGTTCTCAAAAACTGAGGGAAATACTTACACTACTTTGCTGCATCACCCTTTACTCTTCAAGGGAAAACCAACGCAGTGCTCAAGAGGTAGCAAGAAGGATTTCTGGCGCCGTTGCCGGGGAGATCTATTCACAAGTCAAGACATACCAAGTATCCATCACAAACTCTTATCCCTCGCATTACATTATTTGCCATTTGCCTCTCCCCCACTTCACCCTTGGCGTTTTATTCGCCCTCTTTTTTTCACCCTGCCTTCTTTGTGCTTGTTCTTTTTGCATTTTGTTGCCATCATGTCTGAAACTGGGGAGGTTATCGTTGATAAGGATAATAATATGGAAAACTTTGATGCTATTGAGGATCCTCTTGGAAATCCTACTATTTTACACACTAAAAAGTTTCGGATTGGTAGCGGTAATATTATTGGGAAGGGGGTTATTCAATATTTATTTACTTGTGCCGGTGCTTTGCCCACCATGAGTGGGTCTATTCTTCATAAAACTAGTAGTCTCGCGGATGCTATATTTTTGCTTATAGTTGGACTTGAAAGACAATTTTTACATATGCATCCTTCCATACAAAGGATTTTTCTAGAATTTTCTAATATTGAGCATTCTTCTGTTAAGTGAGCACCAACCATCTTTTTAGCTCATGAGTTCAGATTTATAATAAAACAGGCCAATGAAATTTTTGCGCATTATAGGGTAGATGCCGGCCGTTCTCCCACAGAAGCAATCTTTTTTTATCAAGAAGACATTATGCGTTTACGATCTTTAGATCATGTTGTTTTTAATGAAAACTTTAGAAAAAAGGTTCCTACCGATGTTCTTGTTAACAGGATCTCTGAGCTTAATGATAATTTTGCTATACAGAATAATGGGTTAGGTTTTTCCCTTGAACAAAGGCTCATGACTTTTTGCCAAAAGAATGCTTATAATGATGAATTGGTTGTGCAATATGAGGGGCCAAAGGAGGAACCAACACCTCCCGAGCTTGATCTTGGGGAATTTGTCCCATTAAATTTAGCCCTTTTGATTACTTTTTCTTGCCACAAAGAAAGCTTGCTGCTGAACGTAGGGAGTATGAGATGAGTTTTCGTGATTTACCTTATCACTATCATGGCAATACCTAGATCTATCCTTGCTTTTATGCCTAGCTAGGGGCGTTAAATGATAGCGCTTGTTGGGAGGCAACCCAATTTTATTTTTGTTTCTTTCTTTTTGGTTTTGTTTAGTAATAAATAATTCATTTAGCCCCTGTTTAGATGTGGTTTTATGCTTTTTAATTAGTGTTTGTGCCAAGTAGAACCTTTGGGAAGACTTGGGGAAACTCTTTGCGATCTTGCTGTAAAAACAGAAACTTTAGCGCTCACGAGATTTGATGCCATTTTTTACTTGAGAGTGCGATTAGGTTGATTCTGTTTGCATATGATTAATATATAAATTCCTCACGTCCAGAAATTTATTTTAGAATTTTTGGGTTCCAGAAGTATTCGAAACCTACAGATTACTACAGACTGTTCGGTTTTTGACAGATTCTGTTTTTCGTGTGTTGTTTGCTTATTTTGATGCATCTATGGCTAGTATCGGAGGTTATGAACAATAGAGAAGTTGGAATACAGTAGGTTTAACATCAATATAAATAAAGAATTAGTTAACTATAGTACCTAAAGTGGTGGTTTGTTTTCTTATACTAACGGAGCTCATGAGATTTTCTATTTAAGTTTTGTGTTGTGAAGTTTTCAAGTTTTGGGTAAAGATTTGATGGATTATGGAATAAGGAGTCCCCTCTTTCGTCTTCTTCTATCGGTAACTTTACTTGAGGCTATATTTTTATTGATCGCATGATATGTGTTTTGCATGGAGCGTCTTGTATGATTTGAGTCTTTGATTTTTAGTTTACCACAATCATCCTTTCTATACACACCTTTTGGGAGAGACTCACATGAATTGGAATTTATTAGAATACTCTACGTGCTTCACTTATATCTTTCGAGCTAGATAATTTTGCTCTAGTTCTTCACTTATATCTTTTAGAGCACGGTGGTGGTTTTATTTTATAGAAATTATTGATCTTTGATGCTTCACTTATATCATTTTTAGAGTCCTTTAGAACATCATGGTAATTTGCTTTGGTTATGAAACTAGTCCTAATATGATAGGCATCCAAGATGGGTATAATAAAAACTATCATAGAAAGTGCATTGAATACTATGAGAAGTTTGATACTTTATAATTGTTTTGAGATATAAAGGTGGTGATATTAGAGTCATGCTAGTTGAGTAGTTGTGAATTTGAGAAATACTCGTGCTTAAGATTGCAAGTCCCGTAGCATGCACGTATGGTAACTGTTGTGTAACAAAATTGAAACATGAGGTGTTCTTTGATTGTCTTCCTTATGAGTGGCGGTCGGGGACGAGCGATGGTCTTTTCCTACCAATCTATCCCCCTAGGAGCATGCATGTAGTGCTTGGTTTTTGATGACTTGTAGATATTTGCAATAAGTATGTGAGTTCTTTATGACTAATGTTGAGTCCATGGATTATACGCCTCTTCGGTACCGTGCATTGCCCTTTCTCACTTTGAGAGTTGGTGCAAACTTTGATGGTGCATCCAAACCCCGTGATATGATACGCTCTATCACACATAAATCTCCTTATATCTTCCACAAAACAGCCACCATACCTACCTATTATGGCATTTCCATAGCCATTCCGAGATATATTGCCTTGCAACTTTCCACCGTTTCATTCATGACACGCTTCATCATTGTCATATTGCTTTGCATGATCATGTAGTTGACATCGTATTTGTGGCAAAGCCACCATGCATTATTTTTCATACATGTCACTCTTGATTCATTGCCCTTCCCGGTATACTACAGTAGGCATTCATATAGAGTCATATTTTGTTCTAGTATCAAGTTGTAATCATTGAGTTGTAAATAAATAGAAGTGTGATGATCATCATTAATAGAGCATTTTCCCAAATAAAAAAAAGAAAGGCCAAATAAAAAAAGGCCAAAAAAAGAAAAGAAATAAAAGGGGCAATGCTACTATCCTTTTTTCCACACTTGTGCTTCAAAGTAGCACCATGATCTTTATGATAGAGAGTCTCTTGTTTTGTCACTTTCATATACTAGTGGGAGTTTTTCATTATAAAACTTGGCTTGTATATTCCAACAATGGGCTTCCTCAAATGCCCTAGGTCTTCGTGAGCATGCAAATTGGATCCACACCCACTTAGTTTCTTTTGTTGAGCTTTCATACATTTATAGCTCTAGTGCATCTGTTGCATGGCAATCCCTACTCCTTGCATTGACATCAATTGATGGGAATCTCCCTAGCCCATTGATTAGCATCATTGATGTGAGACTTTCACCTTTTTTTTGTCTTCTTCACATAACCCCCTATCATTATTCTATTCCACCCATAGTGCTATATCCATGGCTCACGCTCATGTATTGCGTGAAAGTTGAAAAAAGTTTGAGATTACTAAAGTATGAAACAATTGCTTGGCTTGTCATCAGGGTTGTGCAAGATGAGAGCATTCTTGTGTGACGAAAATGGAGCATGACCAAACTATATGATTTTATAGGGATGCACTTTCTTTTTCCATGTTATTTTGAGAAGACATGATTGCGTAGTTAGTATGCTTGAAGTATTATTATTTTTATGTCAATATTAAACTTTTGTCTTGAATCTTTCGGATCTGAATATTCATGCCACAATAAAGAAAATTACATTGAGAATTATGCTAGGTAGCATTCCACATCAAAAATTCTGTTTTAAGCTTGGGGATGCTTGATACATCTCCAAGGTATCTGTAATTTTTGATTGTTCCATGCTATTATATTATCTGTTTTGGGTGTTAGTGGGCTTATTTATACACTTTTATATTATTTTTGGGACTAACATACTAACCCAAGGCCCAATGCAAATTGTTGTTGTTTTGCCTATTTCAGTGTTTCGCAGAAAAGGAATTTCAAACGGAATCAAACGGAATAAAACCTTCGGGAGAGTTATTTTTGGAACAAGCGTGATCCAAGGGACTTGGAGTGGATGTCAAGCAACCAACGAGGAGGCCACGAGGCAGGGGGGCGTGCCCTCCACCCTTGTGGGCCCCTCGTGGCTCCACCGACCTACTTCTTCCTCCTATATATATTCATATACCCCGAAAACATCCAGGAGCACCACTAAACCCTAGTTCCACCGCCATAACCTTCTGTACCCAAGAGATCCCATCTTGGGGCCTTTCCCGGAGCTCTGTCGGAGGGGGAATCGATCACGGAGGGCCTCTACATCAACTCCATGGCCTCTCCGATGATGTGTGAGTAGTTTAGTTCAGACCTTCAAGTCCATAGTTATTAGCTAGATGGCTTCTTCTCTCTCTTTGGATCTCAATACAATGTTCTCCTCGATCTTCTTGAAGATCTATTTGATGTAACACTTTTTACGGTGTGTTTGTCTTCTTCTATCGGTAACTTTACTTGAGGCTATATTTTTATTGACCGCATGATATGTGTTTTGCATGGAGCATCTTGTATGATTTGAGTCTTTGATTTTTAGTTTACCACAATCATCCTTTCTATACACACCTTTTGGGAGAGACTCACATGAATTGGAATTTATTAGAATACTCTACGTGCTTCACTTATATCTTTTGAGCTAGATAATTTCAAGTCCATAGTTATTAGCTAGATGGCTTCTTCTCTCTCTTTGGATCTCAATACAATGTTCTCCTCGATCTTCTTGAAAATCTATTTGATGTAACACTTTTTACGGTGTGTTTGTCGAGATCCGCTGAATTGTGGGTTTATGATCAAGTTTATCTATGTACAATATTTGATTCTTCTCCAAAATCTTTTATGTATGATTGGTTATCTTTGCAAGTCTCTTCGAATTATCAGTTTGGTTTGGCCTACTAGATTGATATGTCTTGCTGTCGGCGTTCTGGGAACGGGGGTCCCCAGATTTGCCTGCCTATGGCCCGCGGCGTGGCGGAGCCAGCAGGCCGTACGACCCATCTTCATCAACAAAGCATCCAAGACCCTAGCGAGGGGCCAAGCCTCGCGAGGGGGACGACGCAAGACCTCCTCTGGAGCGGCCTGGTCAGGCAGGCTCGCGAGGAGCGGAGATATCAAGGTGAGGAGAACCTCACGAGGATCTCATGACATGAGCCATGACGATCGACACCAGGCGGGCGCCAGCGCGCGCAGCGTCCTTGTTTCCCCTTTGGTGCAAAGGGGGCAAGCGCAGCCGCGGAGTACCGAGGCATCAGGCAAAGGTTGCCATTTCGGTGCAACAGGACCAAGACCATGGATTGCAAGACAGAGGTCATCGTGGAGCCTGAGACGGCGTCGTCAGGATGGCTTGTACTAGCTGTCCCCCTTCAAATTTGCCCGCTGTTGTTGGCTCCCTTCCCGGTCAATATTTGGGAAGAGGACCAGGGCCTCTATAAATAGGACTAGCCACCACCATAGTAGGGGATCGGGTCTCATCTCATCTTAGCTTGAGGGAATCTACACACCACAAGTTCATAAGCATAAGAACACCTCAACCTCAGGAGGCTGTTCTTCCCCTTGTATTGTTCATCATCAGCCCAAGAGGCAATCCACCACCACCACACTTGAGTAGGGTATTACACCACAACGGTGGCCCGAACCAGTATAAACCCCGTGTCTTTCTGTGTTGTGAGTTCGTCGAGTTCGTCCGCAAAATCTTATCGAGCTAGAGCATCGATCGGTAGGAGGGAAAGACTTCGCGCGCACCCAAGTGTTCGAACCATAAGGGTTAGCCGGAACCCCACATTCGACATTTGGCGTGCCAGGTAGGGGTGTGCCGGAGCTCCTCTCCACCAACCTGCACCTCGTGCCACTGCACTTCGCTCCCATGGCAGGTGCCCCGCCACCCACCTCTACGACCGATACCAGCAACAGGGAGTCTGGGTACCGAGCCCTGGTCCCCGCCCTGCGACGAGTGCAGTGGCCAACCAAGTTCAAGCCGGAGATGCTGCCGTGATACGACGGTGCGGCAGACCCGACGCCGTTCCTGCTGGCGTACGAGGAGGCCGTGCTCGAAGCCGGGGGCGATGACAAGATCATGGACAACTGGTTCCCCATGGCCCTCGCCGGCGAGCCGCGCGCCTGGCTGCTCAACCTCCCGGGATCCACGATGGCATCCTGGGGGGAACTCCGCGACCTCTTCACCACGCGCTATGCGGTGCCGGCGCACCACACAGTTGCGGCACTGCTGGGTGGCTCTCAAGCACCACCTTCAGATCGCCACGTCAAACCTTTCTTCCGTTAGATTGGGGCAGCCACCAGGCACCCGGGGGCAACGCCGGGTTGGGCCGCGCCGGAGGCCGACCTCACCTTCGGCTTGGAAGACCACCCCGACTCCACCGCCGGCTCCGCGGTGCTCCCGATGCTCTGCACGCCCACCATCTGCAACATGGCCGTTACCAAGACCCTCGTCAACAGCAGCGCCGGCCTCAACTTGCTCTCCATAGAAGCCTTCAGCCTTCTTCATGTGCCGCTCGAGCGGCTCGGCCTCAGCAAGCCCTTCGTGGGCGTGGGTGGTGGAGCTGCCCACTCTCTGGGGCAGATCCGCCTCCCTGTCACCTTTGGCACGTGAGACAACTATCGCACCGAGCTGGTGGACTTTGACATCGCCCGCATCGGTCTCCCGTACAACGCCATCCTCGGGTACCTGGCTCTCGCAAAATTCATGGCGGCGACTCACCCAGCCTATAACCTCATGAAGATGCCAGGGAGCAAGGGCACCCTCACCATCAAGGGGGACACTAAGGAGGCCGTGACAACACTCAGGCTCGCCTTCAAGACCGCGGCAGCAGCACCGCTAGCCAGCGCCGGTGCGCCCGAGGCCAAGGAGACCGTGCCCACGAAGAAGAAGCAGCTATTCACCCAAGACAAGGCGAAGACAAACAGGTGCCAGTCAACGAGGACGGGTCTTCAGGAGCCACCTTCACCATAGGCACCGGCCTTGACCCGGGACAAGAAGAAGCTTTGGTGAGGTTTTTGCCCGCGAACAAGGAGATATTCACGTGGAAGCCCAATCAACTGGTAGGGGTCCCGAGAGAGGTAATCCAGTATCATCTAAGGGTGTGGCCCAACGTACGCCCCGTGAAGTAGCGAGCAAGACGACAGTCCACTGAGAAGCAGGCCTTCATCGTCCAAGAGACACGCAAGCTGGAGGCGGCAGGTACCATCCGAGAAGTTCGATACCCTGAATGGCTTGCGAACCCCGTCGTAGTACCGAAGAAAGGTGGGAAGGAACAGATGTGCGTCAACTTCACCAACCTCAACAAAGCCTGCCCCCAAGATCAGTTCCTCCTTCCGCGCATCGATCAAATCGTCGACTCCGCCGCCGAGTGTGATTTGTTGTGTTTCCTAGATGCGATCTCTGGATACCATCAGATCAAGATGGCAGTGGAGGATGTGGAGAAGACGGCCTTCTTGACACCATGTGGGGTGTACTACTACACCTGCATGCTTTTCGGCCTTCGCAACGCGGGCGCAATCTTTCAGTGGCTGATGCACATCGCCTTGGGGCGGCAACTCGGCAGGAACACAGAGGCCTACGTTGATGACATAGTGGTCAAATCTCGCGAGGCGAGGACATTGATTCAATACTTGGAGGAGACCTCTGAGAGTTTGCGCCGGGTGAACTTGAGGCTTAACCTGGAGAAGTGCGTGTTTGGCGTCCCCTCTGGCAAGCTGCTAGGGTTTCTCGTATCCCATAGAGGGATCGAGGCGAACCCAGAGAATATCAAGGTCATTGAAGACATGAGCCCACCACAGACCCTCAAGGAGATGCAAAAGCTGGCAGGACGGGTGACCACGTTAGGGCGTTTCATCTCTAAGCTAGGCGAGTGCGCCTTACCCTTATTTAAGCTCATGAAGAAGAAAGGCCCCTTTGAGTGGACCCCGGAGGCCGACCGAGCCTTCCAAACCTTAAGAAATACCTCAACAGCCCCCCAGTGATGGTGGCGCCACGGCCTCTTGAGCCTCTAGTACTCTACCTCGCCGCCACCTCGTACTCCGCCAGCGCGGCGCTGGTGGCGGTTCGGGAGGATCACAAAGACAAGTGTGTGCCACGCCAAGCCAGGGCTGATGCAGTGCAGGGTCAGGAAGGCACACCGAGGCCACCAGTGGCGGAAGATCAAGTTCGGCAGGGCAACGTCGCGGAAACTCCTGAGGATGGCCAAGTCTCAGGATATGCCACAATCTCCGCAAGACCCGAGCCTCAACAGTGTGCCAGCCCTCGCTGAGCACCCAGTGTACTTCGTCAGCACCATACAGCGGGACGCAAGGGCACGCTACCCCATGCCGCAAAAGCTCCTGCTCACACTCTTGGTGGCCTCGCGCAAGCTGCAGCACTACTTCCAGGGGAACCCCCATCAAGGTCATGTCATCTTACCCATTGGAGAGGGTACTCAGGAGCCCGAACTCAGCCGGAAGGGTCGCTGAATGAAACATCGAGCTGCAAGGATTCCAGCTGGAGTTCAGCACCACCAGGGTCATCAAGGGAGCCGCGCTCACCGATTTTGTGGCAGAATGGACAGATGCCCCAGCTCTTGAGGAAGGAGAAGACCGGTCCACCTCCCTAGGAAGTGAGGCACTAGACGGCTGGGTCATGTATTTTGATGGTGCCTTTGCGCACTAGGGCGCGGGGGCTGGAGCAGTGCTCATCTCGCCCACTCAAGACAAGCTTTACTATGCCGTGCAACTTTGCTTCCAGCACGACGAGAAGGTCTCCAACAATATCGCAGAATACAAAGGCCTCATAGCCGGCCTAAAGGCTGCGGCGGCTCTGGGGGTGAGGTGCCTTACCGTCAAGGGCGACTCGGAGCTCCTCATCAACTTCTCCAACAAAGTGTACCAGCCAAAGGACGAGCACATGGAGGCCTACCTTGGGGAGGTGCGCAAAATGGAAAAGCAGTTCTCAGGCTTGGAGCTGCAGCACGTGCCCCGGGGCACCAACAAGGAAGCCGACGACATCGCCAAGAGAGCATCCAAGCGGCAACCGCAAGAGCCCGGCGTCTTCGAAGAGCGGCTCTTCAAGCCGTCAGCTACGCCACCTCTTTCAAGCACGACTCAGAATCGGGAGGAGCTCCCACAGCCCCCGGCCACGGGAGCCCCAGCTTACGGCCCAACCTCAGGAGCTCGGCTACTCTTAGCGCTCGAGCCCCAGGAGGAGTGCTGGACCAAGGAGTTCAAGGAGTACCTGATGCACGGGACACTGCCGGAGAAGGAAGAAGACGCGGAGCACGTGGCCCGACAGGCCACGTCATACTGCATTCATGACGGCGAGTTGTACAGGAAATGGCCGAACCATGTCACGCTGTGCTGCATCTGTAGCGATCAAGGGAGGGAGCTGCTGATTGACATACACGGCGAGGACTGTGGACATCACTCATCATCACGGACCCTCGTTGGCAAGGCCTTCCGCAACGGATTCAGTTGGCCCACAGCACTCAATGATGCAGCCGAGCTGGTGAAGTCCTGCGAAGCTTGCCAATTCCACGCCAAGAAAATCCATCAGCCTGCTCAGGGCCTCCAAACCATCCCGCTCACATGGCCATTCACGGTCTGGGGGCTAGACATCCTAGGCCCATTCCCAAGAGCGCCAGGGGGCTACCGTTATCTCTATGTCGCCATCGACAAGTTCACCAAGTGGGCGGAAGTGGAAGCCGTCCGAACCATTCCAGCCGGCTCTGCTGTCAAGTTCATCAAGGGCCTCGTGAGCTGCTTCGGGGTCCCCAACCGCATCATCACAGATAACGGCTCGCAGTTTACTAGTAACCTCTTTAAAACCTACCGTGCTAACCTTGGAATGCAGAGTGGTGGCCCACCCCAGGAGCAATGGTCAGGCTGAGCACGCCAACACTGAGGTCCTGAGGGGCCTCAAGACCAGGACCTTCAAGAAGAAGCTGGAGCCCTGCGGCAAGGGCTGGCACGATGAGCTCCAGTCTGTGTTGTTGTCCATCCGCACCACCGCTACCAAGCCAATGGGCGAGACTTCGTTGTTCCTCATCTACGGAGCTGAAGCAGTCCTCCCTCACGAGGTCAAGCATCGCTCCGCATGGGTTCTGGCGTTTGATGAAACACAGCAGGACACCATGCGGGGGATGGATCTCGTGCTGGGGGAGGAACATCGTCGCGAAGCTGCATTAAGGGAGGCAAGGTACTAGCAAGCGCTGCGGCGTTACCATTATCGTAACATTCGCTCCAGGATGCTTGGGACGGGTGACCTGGTCCTGAGGCGGGTCCTCTCCAAGGAAGAGGTGCACAATCTCTCACCCATGTGGGAGGGCCCGTTCAGGGTCGTCCACATCTCCAGGCCTGGCTCCGTGCGCCTGGAGGCGAAAGAGGGGACACCTATCCAAAACACCTGGAACATCCAGCACCTCCAGAAGTTCTACCCATGAAGCAAGGCCCAGAGCCTGTGAAGAAAGGCCCAGAGCCTGTGAAGAAAGGCCTAGAGCTTGTGAAGAAGGCCCGGTGCCTGTGAAGAATCGTCGCCCATGACACTCTCACATAATAATGAGTTGGGGCTGTACACGCCCCGGAGTCTCAGGAGCGCCGGCCTCAGGCCCTAGGGCTCCCTCCCATGCCTAGTGGACAACACTTAGCTCCGCGCTGGGGAGAAGACTTGAAGACTAGATTAGGTGCCGGACCGGCTTTTCATTTTCTTTCCGCAGTTGGCTTGTTTCTCCTTAATCAAAGTTTGCTTTTGGCGTTCCTTGCTCATTTGGTTCCTTCGCCTTTTACCGCATTTTTCGGCTCTGGTTTTCTCATGCTCTCTCTCTCTCGCATACCTTGCGAGGGGGCTAGGCAGGTGCCCTCGCAAGCATATTTCTTCTCTCTGCCTTCTCGCGAGTCACCCTCGTTCGAGCCTGAAAGCTGGCACATCTCTCCTAATCCGTTCCCCTCGGGTACCGCGATACAAAGTGCCAAGTCAAGGTTTGGGTGGGCGGCAAATCCTCTAGCGCACCCCCTAACAATTTTTTTGCAGTTTCTGAGCAAATGCAGACATCTCGTGAAGGAAAGGGCATCCCAAACGCGCCAGTTAAGTTATCTTTGCACAAAATAACAACACGGCATGGGAATAACACGCATGTTGCATTAACCAAGAACCACAGTTCGATACATGCCCCTCTGGGCCCATACTGGTTTCATTTTCTGATGCAGGAAAAAAAGGAAAAAGCTAAACAAAGCGGCGTTTCAGCAATCCGCGGAGGCAAGCCCTTAGCGATGCACCGAGCCTAGCCATACCCCTCCTCGTGCTTCATGGAGGCACGACGACGAGATGACCTGTTGCCTCCTTCGAAGCAGGCACGGTGTCTAGTCGTAGCAACCGCTACTGGAGCTGTCACTGGAGGAAGAGCCGCCGTAGCTGGAAGAGACGCGGTTGCCGCCAAGGGCAGGCTCGCCCTCATCCTCGTCGCTACCGTCACCAAGGCCGAGCACCTCCTCACCGTCGTTCGTCTCAGGGCAGCACCCGGTGCAGCGACCATCTTCCTCGAACACCCTCACATAGAGGGTTGACCCACCGTCATACTTGAAGTGGAGCGTGCACCGCCTGCCCAGGCCGCGCGCGCGGGCGAACGTCTGCCAGCCACGGGCCAGGGCTATGTTGCCCGCGGCGAAAGTCTCGACCGCGACCCAGGAGGCCTTGCTGTAGCAACCATCCGCCTGCAACCAGAGGTCGCCTAGACCAGGGGCCGGCAGTTCATCGACAAGGAAGCGCGGCAGTTGGAGCCAGTTGCCGGCCGGGTTCTCCGACCAGACAACGAACTCCAGTGATACCTCCGCTGAATGGAAGCGTGGGCGGGGAGGCCGCGCCACCATCGCGCGCCTCCCCTCGTCAGCTGGACCGCCATGGTTGGGACGGTCCCCTCCGCGTTCCGCGGCGCCGCCTCGACGGTGGGCCATGGAGGGGGTCGCACCGTGCTTGGGCGCCGGGGAACCGGGGCCCTCGGGAGGGGCCTTCCCCTTCTTGGTGGCAGAGAACTTCCTTCATGGCGCCATCGGAGGCACTACAAGCAATGAAGCAAAGAAGAAGCGAGCAAGCGAGGAAGAGATGGGCGACGGGGGCTCCGCCCCCTCCCCATTTATAGCAAGAGAAGGCCAACCGGCGTCTCCCGCGATCGCAGGTAATGATGGTTTCCCTTGCATGTCGTAGGGACTTGTCAAGTCGTGTAGTCGTCGAGGAAGCGTGGGGAAGCGGAGACGCCCACGCCCAATCAACCGCCACACATTGACTGAGGCCGCAGGCTTTTGGGGCATGCGGTGCTCCGAACTTGACCCTTGGCTTCGCCGCGAAGCCAAGCCCGAGCACACCTTGGGCCCGGGGGCTACTGTCGGTGTTTTGGGAATGGGGGTCCCCAGACTTGCCTGCCCGCGGCCCGCGGCGTGACGGAGCTAGCAGGCCATACAACCCATCTTCATCAACAAAGCATCCAAGACCCTCACGAGGGGCCAAGCCTCGCGAGGGGGACGATGCAAGACCTCCTCTGGAGTGGCCTCGTCAGGCAGGCTCGCGAGGAGCGGAGATATCAAGGTGAGGCAAACCTCACGAGGCTCTCGTGACGTGAGCCATGACGATCGACACCAGGCGGGCGCCAGTGTGCGCAGCGTCCTTGTTTCCCCTTTGGTGCAAAGGGGGCAAGCGCAGCCACGGAGTACCGAGGCATCAGGCAAATGTTGTCGTTTCAGTGCAACAGGACCAAGACCATGGACTGCAAGACGGAGGTCATCGTTGAGCCCGAGACAGCATCACCACCAGAGCCTTTCACAGGCAAAGACCGCTTTTGTCAGGATGGCTCGTACTAGCTGTCCCCCTTCAAATTTGCCCGCCGTTGTTGGCTCCCTTCCCGGTCGATATTTGGGAAGAGGACCAGGGCTTCTATAAATAGGACTAGCCACCACCATAGTAGGGGATCGGGTCTCATCTCATCTAAACTTGTGGGAATCTACACACCACAAATTCATAAGCACAAGAACACCTCAACCTCAGGAGGTTGTTCTTCCCCTTGTATGGTTGATCATCAGCCCAAGAGGCAATCCACTACCACCACACTAGAGTAGGGTATTACACCATAACGGTGGCCCGAACCAGTATAAACCCCATGTCTTCCTGTGTTATGAGTTCGTCGAGTTCGTCCACAAGATCTTATCGAGCTAGAGCGTCGATTGGTAGGAGGGAAAGACTTCGCGCGCACCCCAGTGTTCGAACCTTAAGGGTTAGCTGGAGCCCCACATCCGACATTTGCAACGGGAGAAGTGCTTATCTTTGGGTTCAATCTTGCGGTGTCCTTTCCCAGTGACAGCAGGGGCAGCAAGGCACGTATTGTATTGCTGCCATCGAGGATAAAAAGATGGGGTTTATATCATATTGCTTGAGTTTATCCCTCTACATCATGTCATCTTGCCTAATGCGTTACTCTGTTCTTATGAACTTAATACTCTAGATGCATGCTAGATAGCGGTCGATGTGTGGAGTAATAGTAGTAGATGCAGAATCGTTTCGGTCTACTTGTCGTGGACGTGATGCCTATATACATGATCATGCCTAGATATTCTCATAATTATGCACTTTTCTATCAATTGCTCGACCGTAATTTTTTCACCCACCGTAATACTTATGCTATCTTGAGAGAAGCCACTAGTGAAACCTATGGCCCCAGGTCTATTCTCCTTTATATTAATCTCCCGTCAACAAGGTATTTCTATTACCATTTGTTTTCCTATCTTTATTTTCAAATCTATACCATAAAAATACCAAACATATTTGTCTTATTATTATTATCTCTATCAGATCGCACTCTCGTAAGTGACTGTGAAGGGATTGACAACCCCTTTATCACGTTGGTTGCGAGGTTCTTATTTGTTTGTGTAGGTACGAGGGACTTGCATGTAGTCTCCTACTGGATTGATACATTGGTTCTAAAAAACTGAGGGAAATACTTACGCTACTTTGCTGCATCACCCTTTCCTCTTCAAGGGAAAACCAACGCAGTGCTCAAGAGGTAGCAGGTTGGCACCGGCCTCCCGTGGCCCACTGTTGATGATGGCATAGGCGGCGTTTACGAGTGTAGATAGGGTTCCTAGAAACCTTCTTCTTTGTTCCCTGTGAGGAATCGAGACGACCCCCGTGGGGGGCGTGTAAAGGGTTTGTAATGCCTTTTGTTGATATCATCCTTATTATGAAGATTTACGAATGCATGTCCTGCTTTGGCTCAGTCTCCCCTTTCCAACTTTGCAGTAGCTTGGCGCTCTACGCCGATAGGTCCCAGTCCCCAGGCAGGCTCCCGCCGTCGCTGGTATGCCAGGTCGCGATGCCGTGGTCAAGGCTAGGAGGTGAGCGGCCCGAGGTCCTGTAAGAGCTCCTGGGGCGCGATGCTCAAGAGGTCCCCTTTAGCGTGCAAGCAGCTACCTAAAGGTAGGAAAGGGAGGCGGTGTCGCCGTAACAAGGTTGCAACTGGTGGGAATCTTATGCCGTAGCACTCGGCCGACCCGGGCGCGAAACTTATCTTGGCAGTATAGAGTTGATTCCTTGCGTAGCGCTAGACTGGTGCGTCGACGGCCATAATGTAGCCAGGTTAGGCCCATGCGAGCATCCCCTCTTTCCCACGCTCTTTTGTGTGCTCTACGTCCTCGGGTCCTAGCTCTCGAGTGAGCTCAGCCGCCGCTGGTATGCCAGGCCGCGATGCCGTGGTTAAGGCTAGGGGGTGAGGGTTGGAGAGCCAGTAAGAGCTCCTGAGTCGCGATGCTCAGGACCCCCCTTTAACACGCAAGCGAATTGCATGGTAAAAGAGGGAGCCTGCGGTATCGCCTACTGTCGCCCTCGGGAGGTTCCTGCAGGTTAGCACGAAGAGGGGTACAAATTGCAACCATGCTTGCCGGACTGCCACTGGTCGTTCCGCGAGAAGATGAAGGCACTAAGGGCCTGGTGAGGTGACGTGAGCGGCGTGCCCCGAGCCAGAGCTCGACTGCTCAGATTTGTCAGCATTGTAGGGACGGACCCGAGCACAAGCGCCGTGCCAGCATGAGTAGCCCCTGTGCGGACAGAGCAAGGGGCCGATCGGCGGCGCGGGCGGCCACAGCGAGTGACAATCAAGCAAGTGATGACTATAAATAACTCATGCATGGGAACCAGCTAGCTTAGATAGATGTGAGAACAACATATGCCACTGGGACGGACCCGAGCGGCCTGGGGATGATGCAGCCCGAGGGCCGTCCCCAGTATAGTAAGCTAAAGATGCAGAAAGATACATGCCACAGGGGCAAGCCCGTGCGACCTGGGAATGATGCAGCCCGAGGGGCGCTCCCAGCTGAGTAATCCGGAAAATATCACCTGGTTCCGTTGTCGAAGGAGTGTTTGAGTAGCTGATGATGCGCGCTGGAGGGCCGCTCCTCATGAGCCGCCACAACCCTAAGCCTCAGGAGGCTCTAGGGGCTCGTGTGGTTCCTTGAGGACGATCGCCATCTGTTGACACCTGATTTTGGCAACATACAGATTGCAATGAAGATGGTCTCGAGTGAATGAGTTTTCAGCATAAAAATATTCACGTCACAGAGTGGAACCACTTTGATGTTTCGGTTATATTCATTCGACTTTATCTTACGGACCGAAACTATACTCCGAGTGGCATAGTTCAATGTTCCGAGTGGTTTTTGGCCAATCACGTCTTCAAGATGACCTCGGATGAAGTAGCACTCTTAAGGAATTGTCTTTGTCTCGTCGAGGCAATCGATTTTGATATATAAATCATCTCAAGTTCATATGCAAAAGTTAGAGGCAATATACTGCAGACTGAACCTCAACGGAAATATGGCGCGAGGTGCCAGACACTTGTCTGATAGGTTGCACGAGTAATTCGGCCATCAATACGGCCTTGAATCGAAAAACCTTCAACATGGAAAAGTTTCGCCTCGTCGAGCCGATCGATTTTCATATATAATTCGTCTCAATCCGAGATCATATGAGGCCTGGAGAGACAAATCAAGATCGGGCTATGTTTTCAGTCGGAAATCCAAGTGAAAAGTTTACCATCCGAGTGAAAGTTTACGGTCGAGTGAAAGTTTACGGTCGAGTGAAAGTCTGCTGACCGGATGAACTTATTATTATCCAAGTGGAAATGTAGTCATCCGAGTGAAAATATGATCATCCGAGTGAAATTGTCGTCCAGGTGAAAATATTCCGAGTGAAAAGATTACCATCGGGACGAAAACTTGCCGATTGAATAAGATAGTGCATTCCGAGTGGAAATATAGTCATCCGAGTGAATAAGATAGTGCCTTCCGAGTGGAAATATAGTCATCCGAGTGGAAATATAGTCATCCGAGTGAAAGATTGTCTTCCGAGTGAAAAAGTCCAATCGGACGATCCGAGTGAAAGTATCTAATATCCGAGTGGATGAGCTCAAGCCGAGTGAAATTGAACATGTGCTCGAAAGTTTATCAAAATGACCTTGGATGAAGTAGTGTTCAATACAGAAGTTGTGCGTATCATCAAGACGGTAGATTTTGATTTTGGAGTCATCATCATAAGAGATAATATATAGCCTACAAATTCACTATGAGACTCGGATAATCCAGTCTACTGCAAAACCGAGTCCGGCTGGAAGATAAAGATGACCTCGAAAAGTATTCAAGATGGCCTTATTTGAAAAAAATGATCAACATGAGAGTTGTTCGTATCATCGAGGTGCACAAGTTTGATATTTGGGCCGTCTCGATCGGAGATCATATGAAAGCCCGGCGGCCCGCGCAAGAAGGAAGACAGAGTTTGGGCCAGATTCAGACTGAATCCAAGTTGGAATAGAATTAGGACTCTACGACGCGAATTGATGTAATTTTTCTTGTAAGGAAAGCCTAGATGAATCCTTTACTTGTACGGGAAGTCCAGCCGCCTCTTATATATGTTGGGGGTGACGGCCGATTGAACAACACACAATCGAACAAATCAATATACTACTTTTTCATCTACGTTTTATCTCTCCACCGTTTTTCTATCTCGTTCTTCGCTGTTCTTCGTGTTTGAGAGCTGCAAATCCCGAGGCTCTAGGGGCGAGCGAGTCGACCTAGGGCAGCCCATAGCCGCTCCACTCCCTGACGGGGTCCCTCCCGGGGGTGTGGGGTTTTCGGGTCTGCAAAAGCGCCCGTCGACTGTCTTGCGTATCGTGCTGTTGGTCGGGTCTCCTTCGATGTGAGCTGCGGTGCATCGCCCCCGGTGTCGAGGTACACATGACGTGTTCGTGTGTCAACACACTTTTTGGCGACTCCGCTGGGGAACGAAGATCAATCGTCATCATCCAACATGTCCGATCTTCCCAAGCCATCTGAGGTAGATACTGATAACATCATTAAGCCTAGTCTTGATGAGATATCGGCCGATCATCGCCAAGTCTATGAGGAGTACAAGAAGGCACGCGAGGAGAAGGACCTGCAGGAGTTCCTTGCAAAATTCAAGAAAGATCACCAAGGCAACATCACTCCGATTGAAGAAATCAAGTTCCCTCCTCTTCAAACTGAACATGTTAAGCCTTCTGTAAGTACTGCCTTTTCTCCTAAGCAGTGGGCTGAGATTGAAAGTCGTATTGCTGATGGTAACAATCTAGTCTATCAAACTTTTATAGAAAATACTAATGCTCAGAACAATATATCTCAATCGTCTAGTGGTAATAATGGTGTAGTTGCTAGTGTGCAAAACCCTAATCTGACTTTACCTATTGGATCGGCGCCTCCCGTGCCGATGACTTATTATCCTACCCAAACAAATCAGATTGTGGCTACACCCATTAATCCTATTACGAGCATGACAGGTTCGGTGGCAACGCCGAACCAAACTCTACCTACAGCTACAACCACTCGACCACTACCAAATTATGGGTCGACATACATGCCACAATTCCTACCTACAGCTAGTAACCATACTCTTCCTATATCACTGCCACAAGCTTCATTGTCCACTATGGATGATGGTCTAGCTAATCTTAGAGAGGAAATGGCTAAGATGCTTAGAGAGAATTTTGGAGTTGAGTTACCTCGGAATCGGATTTACCAAAAGCCGTACCCCGAGTACTTTGATGCCATCTAGTGCCCTCCGGGATATAAGATTCCAGATTTTGTTATGTTCAATGGAGAGGGCACAAAAACCACATGGGAGCATGTTAGTCAATACTTAGCACAACTAGGTGAAGCAGGCTCACTAAATGAGTTGAAAGTGCGTTTGTTTCCTTTATCTTTAACTGGTACTGCATTTTCATGGTTTTCTTCTTTACCACATGGTTCCATTCGGGTTTGGTCACAACTAGAGCAGAAATTTCATGATCACTTTTATAGCAGCGACAATGAACTCAAGTTATCACACCTAACATCGGTTAAACAGAAGCATGATGAATCGGTCTCCGATTACGTCAAGAGATTCAGAGAAACAAAAAACCGGTGTTTTAGTTTGGTGATAACCGAGAGAGACTTGGCAGACCTAGTGCTGAGTGGTTTGAGAACTCCCATTAGAGAAAAGCTAGAAGGTTATGAGTTCTTAAATATCAACCAAGTCTTACAAAGGGATTTGGCTCAGGAAAGCCGAAGCAAAGATCTCAAAGAAGTGCATAGATACAAAGCCGATCGTCCAAAGATGAATATGGTGGAATATGATAGTGATCACTCGGACGATGAGGGTGATGTTTTTGCTACTGAATTTGTTTGGCCATCTAAGGCCAAACCCTTTACTTGCAATGATCTGAAACCGATTCATAAGAATCGTGATGAAGAGATGAAGTTTACTTTTAACATTGCTAAGTGTGATAGAATTTTTGATGCTTTGCTGCAGGCTAAGATTATTAGAATATCTCATACTTTACCGCCGTTTGAAGAGCTAAAACGGCGTGCTTATTGCAAATATCATAATTCTTTTTCTCATGCTACTAACGATTGCAATGTTTTTCGACGACAGATACAATCGGCCATTAATGACGGACGATTGAACTTTTCTGAGATGCAAGTTGATAGACAGCCTTTTCCAATGAATACCATGGATTTGGAGGGGAAGAAGCTACTCATTCGGCCGGAGGTAGCCGAATATGCTAATAAAGCTAATGTCATTGTTGGTGAGCCCAGGAAAGACAAGGAGGACAACAAGATCTTGGGGAGACAGGTTGTGCTTAGTAAGCAACCCGAT